>NC_080024.1:156004805-156304805 GCF_030020395.1 Manis pentadactyla | reverse complement strand
TTCTGCCCCCCGTGTGGCTTCATCTGTGCAGCACGCCTGCCCTTAAGGCCCTTGCCGGCGAGGCCAGAAAATGGTGGGGAGCCAGGGGCCCCCACGCGCAGGCTGGCTGAGCCCTCCGACCCGCCACCTCTGTGATCAGAGGGCACTGAGAGGGGGCGGGGGCCCACGACGTCCCAGGGCCCCTGGCACCCGCGGCTCCACGTGGCAGGCCCACGCCGCCGGCTGGGGGCGGGGACACAGTCCGACCCCAGGGCGCCACCCAGGAGACGAGGGCGCGGGAAGAGAGGCTGAGGAGTCCGGTCCTGGGATGCTCAGACCTAAAGGAGGGAGACGGGAGCGGCGATGGAAGCGCCGCCGTTGGGCCGCGCCCAGGACAGCGGAGGGCTGCGGAGTCGACGGAAGAGAAAGTTCAGAAGAACGGGTGTGGCCCGCCGCGCCGGCCCCGCCTTCGGCTACGTCTGGGGGAGGAGTCGTGAGACGGGGCATCTCGTTCCTGGAGGCCCCGACGCCAAGTTGCCCCGTGAGCCCTCCCGCTGCCTGCCTGCTGCCTGGGGGGGCAACCCATAAATCTCAACTGACCTGCAGCAACTGTTCACAGCCACAGACGTAGACTTTCAAATACATACCCTTAGTTCTATGTAAGAAAGTTCTCTGCCAAAGGTCACGCTCGCCGTATTCGTTTGTCAGCCGGCTGGATGAATGAATCGTGCCAAAGTGTTTACAATTAAAGACCAACTTCTTATGTCAAAAAGGAAAGATAAAATAAATTGCATTGCATGCCACGGCAAAAAAATATCTTCAGCATATTTGGAAACACACGATGTAGGGATGGTCTGATATCAACGACATGAAAAAATAACTAACCAAACTGACGTTTGTAGGCCTGTTTCTGATTTTAATGTGCCGACTGCATAGAGAAGTGTCCTGCAGGAGTGCACACGCCGGACTGCAGAGGTAATGACTTCTGGGCGGACGGCAGACCTTGGAGGCTGTGTGATTTAAAAGCACATGTAATTTTTTAAAATAAGGCTTATGTATATTCCCTGAAGAAAATGATTAAATAAAGATAAATAAGAGATTAAAGTTATCCATAATCCCATAGCCTAGAGATAATGGTGGCTAACATTTCTTATGTTTTACATAGCCTTTTTTAAATGCTTCTTTTTTCATAGATAATTGAATCATACTGCTTGTGCAACTTTTTTTCCTTTTCAAACTCAATTTTTTCATAAGCATTTTCTTCTTTTAAATAATTTCTTTCATTGGTTATGAATATTCCTTTGCAAGGATATCCACAAATGTATTAACTAGTCTCTACATTACCTATATCGCCTATAATTTTTTAATATACTTAATATCACCGGAATAAAAATGTTCATCCATAAGTTATTGTCTGCATCTCAAAAATTTCCTTAGGATATGTTTTTGGAGGTGCCGTTATTGAATCATAGGATATGACTATCTCTATGTGTCTTGGCAATATTGCAAAACCGCTTTAGGAAAGAGTCACAGCATTTATTCTTCTTCCAGCAATGTAAGGAATGGCTGTACCTACCTCTGCACCCTGATTGGGGCTGAGTATTAGCCTGGCTTTTCCTCTCTGTCAGTTTACAGTGGACCAGTATTGCTTTTGGTATCATTGAAAGAAAGTCTTACTGTTCACTTATTACACATTTCCACTTCCTGTGAATCACTAATGTAGAACCTTTCCTGAAAAGTTATATACACCTGTTGTTTAAGGTTGTAAACCCAGTGTCCATTACATTCCTGGAAATTTTCTCTAGCTTGTTTGGTGTTTTGTTTTGTTTGTATAATTTTTGACAAAATCTTTTTTATGTTGTCAAATAAGCAAAAGAAGCAATAGAAAAACCACTGCCCATGCATGTGTAACACAGCCATGAATGGCCCCTGGCCTGGGTTCACTCAGAATTGACTGAGAGGAGGCCATCCTCTGGGAAAGGGGAGGCAGTCTTCGACAGAGACACAAGGGTAGGCCAGGCAAGGAGATAGCTTCTTGAAATACTAATTTTCTTGTTCCTCCCATTTTCCCCCTTTCTCAATCCAAATAATTTGTAGGTTCTGTGCTTCCTTGCCTGGGGGAAGTTATAGTCTAAAACTGTCCAGCATTCAGGAAGAATGAATTACTTCTGGAAAAAATACCAGAGAAACTAGCAGAGATTTCTGGATACAGTGTAGGAATTGTCTGTTGGCCCCCTGGGCACTGGGAGTTGAATCCACTTCTTGGAAGGTCCTGTGTAGATGACAGACATTCAGGGAATGGCAGTGTTATGTCTCAGGAAAGTTGACTCCAGACTCTAGATCCCAGTGTCAATTAATCAACTCATACCTCACATGAGGGGGTCACATGGGCTGGGGGCACTGGCACCTACTCATCACATGGGCTGGGGACACTGGTACCCGCTTAGTGGACATCAGTGTGGCCAGATGACCAATGACAAGTTACATTGCATGACACTCAGCCCCTCAACTTCTTTCTGGCAGAGCCCCAAGAATGGACCAGCAGTGACTCCTGCCTGCTGAGAGGGGTTGGACCAGAGCTGGGAGGGGCCAGCACCAATTAAGTTGACATTAAAAAGCCAATCTTACATATCATGTGCACTTAGGTTTATAGACCAGAGCTTACCACAAGGAGCCATCAAAAGCCATATTAAGGAATCAGGACTTCACGTCCAGGACCATCAACCAGCGACAGCCTCTTAGAAGCTCAAACTGGGGCCGGGTGGTGTGACAGGAGTGAGGCTGCCTTCACGGAGTTTGAGTCAGAACCATCTGAGAGACAACATCCAGGGGGAAAAGCAGGTTGGGATCAGTCAGTTCATGCAACTAATAATGAATCCTAAGGCCTGAGCAGCATTAATCTTCCAGCACAATTCAACAATCCAGAGATTACAACCAGAAGCTTTGAAATTGAGGGAGACACAGGCTTGAAGAGCGTTGCCAGAGGGGCAAAGCAGACCCTGGTGCGTGAGGACCACCTGCACACACAGCCGCCGGCGCGCACGGCAGCTAATGGCAGTGTACTGCTTCCTGCTCCAGAGCAGAAGGCAGGTCCCCATGACCGTGCAGAGCTCTGACCTGTGAGGGCTGGGGGTGCTCCAGGAAATCTGCACTTTCTTCGTTATTCACTCCAAGTCTGGGTGAGACACTGGAGCACAGCCTGGAGGAAGACGGACTAGAAATGGTAAGAAACAGGCTGGGAAGGGATCGACCGTGCACAGAAACAGAGAAAGGATTAAGAGCATCATTTTTATTAAAGAAAGCAGAGCGTGCACCAAGGTGAGACAGCAGCAGGGGCTTGGACGTCCCCCTCTGCAGCCTGGCCCAGGGGAGTGCCGGGCACCGCCAGCTGGGGCCTGGAGTCCTGGGCCAACGCCCTGAATGTCTGCGGCTGCCCAGATGTCCTCGTCCACTGAACCTGGCCTCCCAGCTGCAGGCCTAGAGCATGACTGACATGATTGACAGGGACACGTCATAGAGCCAAAGAGACACCAGCCCTCAGCCAGATGCCCCACAAATGCCAAGTGTGGCAGGGAACATGTGAAAGCCATCCCTGGCCGGCAGGGTCCTGCTGGCACAGAGCACAGGGCAGAGAGCCACGGGGAGCCGCTCCCTGGTGACCCTCTGAAGCCCATCTCTGCTCTCTTCAGCCTCTCCATAGGCAGGCACACGCAGCCGCGTGCTTGCTGCTTCCCGAGGGGCAGAGCTGAGGCCGGGGTGCAGGACAGACCCAGAGGGGCCTGGCCCAGGACCGCAGCAGCCTGCCGGGGAGGCACGCTGGGCCAGGAGCAGGAAGGCACAGGGCTGGCAGGCGTTTCCTTTCTGCTTTGCTCTGTTTTCATGGTTGAGTCACTTGATGCCTCTGAATCTCAGCCTCCTTATCTAAAGAGAAAGATAATATCCTGTCTTCTTCGTCCACAGGATATGGAGAAGCTCACATTCCACGCAAACACGCCGAGCAGACAGGGCCATGCACTTTGGAGGTCCTGAAGGAGGGCAGGAAGGCCTGCCGCTGTGCCTCCTGGGCACTGTGCCCCATGGCTGCACTGCCCGGGAGAGCCACCAGGCCCAGACCCCTTGCCAGGCTGGACCTCCGGGGCCTAAATGCCTTGGAAACTGTGCCTCGGCAGTCCTCCCAGCGCCAGAATTCAGTTCTGGTCAGTGATGTGTGGGACGAGCAGTAGGTGACTTCACCGTCATTACTGCTGTATGGTGGCAGGCAGTCTGGACTTCTGGGGTGGGGCAGACGCCCCCACCAGGCCCTGCCACGCCCTGTGTGGGGCTGGGGTCCCGCACTGTCAGCACCTCAGTGGGAAGCCTGTGAAGTCCAGACACCTCAGGATGCAGAGGCCTGTGGGGGGCAGGGTCTCCCAGGAGGGCCCAAGCCCACTGGCCCCCAGTCAGTGCTGTCACGGCGGCCATGGTCACGGCAGGCCAGAGCAGGTTCTGCGCTTTCCCGTGGGCACAGCGGTGGCCTCTGCCCTGGAGCTGCTGGCTGCTCCCTGCTGGTGATGACAATTCCCTGGCAGCCACGTGCATGCACCCTGGCGCCCCCCACTGCTCTCAGCCCTTCCACCCTGGAGACCCACTTTGCACAGTCTCCTCCAACCCCAGACCCCCTCCAGGCCAGAGCCCCATCCAGACCCGGGCCAGGCAGAGGGAACGCTGGGGCACGGGGGCGGGTGGTGGGCTCCCAGCGGGACACGATCCTCCTGGGCTTCATGAAGAGCTCACGTCCTGGGCACAGGCCCGTCCTGCTCCCACCCTGCAGCAGCCCTTCCTGCACACAGACACAGAGTTCCTGTAGGCTCCCAGTTCTGAGGCCCAGTTCTGAGCTCCTTGCACACCTGCTCTGCTCTTTCTAGAAGGTCCCCGAGGGGCCCCTCGCCCAGGACAGCCGTGTGTGGCCCCCGGTGACTTAGCAGGTCCTGCCACGCCATCTCCTCACTGAGCGATGGGGACGCGTGCCCTCCCGTGCGCAGAGGCTGCAGTGCGAGACCCCCTAGGCAGACCTGTGGGGTGCAGGACCGAAGGTTCCTCCCATCCCTCTGCTCCAAGCTCCACCTCAGATGCAGAGCCCCCAAGGCTGGCCCAGAAGCAACTCCCGCCCATCCCCCCACAAGCCCCTGCCCTCCCACCGCATCCCCTGCCCCTCAGCGCCCCCCAGGGACCAGCTTCCCCTCAGGCATCCTTTCCTGTCCCCGCCCCTCCCTGCAGGAGCTGCACCTCCGAGGAAGACCCCTCCCTTCCCAGACCAGAAGGTGCATCTCGCTTCTTAGGGCGGTTCACCTGGCCAGGCGGGTCTCCTTTTGGAAGGAAGCAAAGTGCAGAGGCTCTGTGCTCCCTGTCAGGTACTGATCTTTTATACATGTCCTTGACATTATTTAAAAGCTAAACAGCACCTTGCGTTTCATTTTCTAAGCATTTCACACACTTTCCGCAGTTTGGTGCTTGTTATTTCCTTTTGTTCTTTTATGGAAATCAAATTCCTGTCCCATACTTTCATGGCAATTTTTTTTTTTGGATACACTTGCAGTTTGCCTCATGTCTGTGGTTAAGCCACAGCATTTACCAAAGAGTTTATTTAATCACATTTGTCTGCAAAGGATAGACATTCCTACTGAGTAGATAAAATTGGTTTATCACAACTTGTCAAACAATCAGACTTTCCCCTGATAAAACACTACACACTGATCTATGATGTCTCTCCATCGTCAGGGACAATGGGTAACGGACTGCATATTGTTTTAAGTCATGGAAATATCTGCACCTTCCCTCAATAGAAATCAGCATGTAATCAAAGGAGGCGACTGGCATTCAGCCAGGCGTAGTGGTTTAATAAATACATATTGGTTGATAGATTCAAGCAAAATACATTGAGGACTGTTTTAAGCACCCTGCTAGCCTTCCAGTGGGCACGTCGTGAGTAACGGTTGTGGCTTTTCTTCAGGGGTTTTATCTGAGCCCAGCAGAGAGACTCGTGTGAGGCATGCACCCTTCTGGAAACACAAAGAACTTCAAATTTCAGCTCTTACGGTGAAGTGCAAGCCAGATTTTCTGTTCACTTGAACATTGAGCTGTCGGTATCTCACTGACAAGGTCACTCTGCTCTGTGATGAACCATCTTCCAAACCAATAAAGGGAAGAAGGAAAAAGAGACAAGAGCTCAGGTTGAGCTCATGAGCCACCTGTCTCCCTGCACTGTTGGGTGAGACCAGGAAGGGCCACCACCTGCAGCCTGTCCCATTGAAGCCGGTCCCCAGAACACAGAGATACTTGCTGTGGGCACAGTGCAGAAATGTCCCTGTCTGGTTGATGTCTCCTGTTTCCCCTACAAGAAATGATGCAAATCTTCACAGTGTGGGAGTGTTGTAATGGTGGTCAGGCTCAGCCCCACCCCTGCCTCCAGAAAACCTTGGAACAAAGCCATCAGATAGCTGACCTACAAGGCCACTCACGAAAGGGTAACAGTGATGGCATGTCAGACTAACACCTAATTAGTGAACAGGGTGGTGTCCTTGATGTTGTTTACAAGCACAAAGAAATGCTTCACTATAGGACAGGGTCATTAGGATGTCAGTGGCCTGGAGCTTGGGGACAGAAACCCGAGGACCCCGTACAAGTCACTCATGGCTGCGGTGACAGGTCTCCCCAAACACGACAGCTTAAACAGCACAAGTCTGTTCTCTTACAGTGGGGGAGGCCCAAAGTCCCAGATCAGCTGCACTGAGCTGAAGCCACATGCCAGCTGCCCCGCTCCCCAGCTCCCCAAGGCTGCAGTGGACTGTCACCTGGCCCGGTGCTCAGAGGCTGCCTGTATCAGGTTCAGGGATCCCAGTGTCAGGGCCAAACTCATAACCACAGCTCTGACTCCAGATGCAAAATTCTTTGCATTGTGCCCCCAGTGAGAAAGGAAAGGACCTGGCACATGGGTATGTAGTGAAATTCGTCAAATTGAGTTGCTGTGGTACATGGGTGTACATAAGCTTAGGCACAAAATAATTATTGCTAAGAATCCATGAGTGTCATGACTGAGACATTGTTAGAGCTTCTTTATTTAGAAATGAGCAATATCCTCCCTCGCCTATTCTCAAAACCATTAGGATATCACCAGAATTCTCAGAACTCACAATGGTCAGTTGAGACTTTTACCTTTTAAAGGTTAATGTCACATTCTAGAGTCACATGTCAGTAGAAAAGGAGAGACGTGAGAATCAAGAAAGAAATATAAAACAAAATACATTTAAAATTAAAATATACATAAATGTGAGCCCATTGCTTCTTTATTTTCCCTAAGGTGAAAAGCAAACATTTGATCAAAGATTTAGTTGGCACTCATGTCACTGTAGTTTTGTTCACAAAAGAAATCTAGATATGAAGGGACTGATTGCATTAACTATGGTGAACCAGTCTGAAGGGACACCGCAGTATGCATGCACTAAAGACATAGCAATATGATAAAAAAATTCTGCTAACTAGAAAAGCAGACCAAAAAGCACTGATAATATAACTAAGGGAAGTTTTCAATTTTCCTGTTTAATAGTCCCTACCTATAATTGTCTTACTTCAGTGATTACATGACAGCCATTCATACATTTAATGAAGTCACCAGAAATAATCACAAGAGAAAATAACATGATCTAATATCAGCACATAGAACAGAAATGCACGAGAGTGCTCTTTGAACAGCATGTTTTCTTACTTGTACAACTATGGAATCTTTGAGAGTGAAAACCATTTACTTTGAGGGCTGTTTCAACGTAATATGACTTAGGTTCCAAATATGGTCTTGATGCTAAAAATGTTCCCAGCAACAAAGAAAGCAATGTTGCATCTAATATGATGTGGCACTTTCTCGGGACACTGAAGATGGTTTACTCTGAGGAGTGAGCTAAGGTCAGTCCGAAGCACTGGTGCCCGGGGCCTCGCTGGGGCTGGCTCCCCAGAGAGGTCAGACCCCTCCGGGACGCGTTCCATGGGACACGCCAACCTATCCTGGTGTCTTTACTGCAGCGTCTCAGAATCCCAACAGACCAAGCATCTACCCTGTGCATCTTTGAGATGCTACAGGTTTCAGGTGTACCTTTCAGGTTGTGCCTCGTTTTTGTTGTGCTTCGTTTTTAATCGTGAAGCCATTTACTATGAACCAACTAGCAGTTCGTGTTCCGGCAAACCTGCTCGGGCAAACTCATCACTAAACCAACAACGCCGGCTTTGACAAATGCAAAAGGATTTCTGGCAAGCCAGCCACAGGGATGCCTCCCTGGGTTTTAGAAGCCCCACGTGCCAGCTTCCAGTCGTGACTGGACAGGCCTGTCGTGACGGAGGGAACAGCACCCGGCGTGCACAGCTGGGAGAAGTCCCTCGGGGGCCGCGGGGGACGTGAGGACCCTGAATCCTTCACTTTCCTCCTTTCCCTTCTCCGCAGGGCCTCAGACGTGCTCTGCTGGAGCTCCTGGGCACCCGGCCAGGGCCACAGCAGCGCCCTCAGGACGGGCCGACCCTGAGCTTCCAGGGGACAGTGAGCCGTGGAGCCAGACGACTCTGCAGTGACACAGACAGCAAAGAAAAAATAACTCTCTAAAAATGAAGGAAAACACTCTAAAAATCTGCTGGGGACAAATTGATACTTTACTCACAATCGCTTTTGTAATTGAGTGTCACCCCGGTTATTGTATTATTGTACACGAAATAGAGCTAACATGTTACAATATGCAAAACCTTGAGGAATATGGAATACAGAAATTGAATATTCACCCAAAGCAACTGTAGAAACTTAAAATGTAAAAAATAATTGGTAAAATATGTTAGAATTTCACAATTATGCAAATTAATGTATCTGAGAGGGTCTAGCTACAGTTTATTTACATCTTAACTTAGTTTTTATTCATAAAGTAATCAGGTGGGCATATGCCTTAAGGCAAGAAAGAAGCTCTTAGATGAATAAGGGTATAATAAAAAATAGAGATACTTGGCAGGGGCTGCCACCAGATATTTTGAAATCTAATAATATTGGTCTTTCTGAGTCCTGGACCATCAAATCATGATTCATGTTATTAGAGCAAAATTAAATGCTCAAGTGTATTTGTCAAAAAGTGAATAACAAAATAAAGCCATATTCAGGGCACCTCTCTTCTGAGAATTTTATTCATATTCCAGTAAATAAATCACAAAGTCCTACAATGTTCAAGCTGGGGAGAATTTGGGGATTGAATCCTTCTCAAGTGTGTGAAGCCCTGAGATGCCAAGTGACTGGCCTGTATCCCACGGGGAGCTGGAGTCAGGTCCCCCCAGAGGGTCCCGAGAGGAGCTGGTGGCTTACTCATGTCCTCGCCCTCTGGAGGGGAGCCTCTGGACTCGGCAGGGTCGACTCTCCCCAGGAATCTGTTACCTGGCAGCTTTGTCATTGACCGTCACAGGCTTCAGATTCAAGAAGTTCTTACGGAACTGTCCATCCTTCCACGTCACAGCAAGGCACATTGCTAAAAGAATAGAATCCTATTACATTCAGCTTAGAAAATGAACCTGTGGTAGCGGCTGCTTTGTTAAATTAATGGAGTTAAAAGTATATTTTAAAGGGTGGTCCTAAAATAATACCAGGATTCTCAGCACTCTGTGCCCCGACTCTTCACCAGGCAGGCTTGAGTGTGGAATTCACGTGATACTAGATGCACCTGTGTCTGAGGTGAGCTGGGAAACTGAGTCAGGCTCGAGGTCCAGGGCCCAACAGATGCTTCATTCTTTGTTCTTTGGCAAGTAACCTGTTTTCTAACCTGTAACTTTATATAAATTTCTGTTATTTTGTAAATCAAAAAACATTTGTCATTTGTGTAGGTGTCAGTTTCTTTTTATTGATATTTCCTGGAATATAGAAAACCCATTTAATTCCAAGGTTTTCTCTAGATCGAAAATCTGTCTTCTATTAATTCTTGGATAATTGTTTCTGTTCTTTTTGCCATCGTTTCTCCTAGGGGAAGACCCTTAGATTTCTACACTTGGATCTCCACTCTTAGCATTTTGCTCTCACAGTTTTTAACTCTTTATTATTTTATGAGAGTTTCTCAAATTTCTTTCCACATCCAATTTCCAGAGCATTACATGTACCCAATAGTATTTTAATTTTTGTGACAGCATTTTAGTTTTCTTCTATTCCTTTGTCACTTCCATCTCCCTCTGTAGCTTATAGTATTGTCTTTTTAATTTAGTCACCTATTTCCAAAATGCTTTTCTCCTATAGAAAAGGTCTTCTGACATTCTATTAAGGCTTCTAGTTTCTCAGAATTTTTGAGAAAAGGACTTGTGATTTTCTCCTTTTGTCCCATCCGGTTGTTTTCTTGGATTTATTATCTCTGAAAGGGTATAGAGGGTTGCATAACCTCCGTCAGCAAGAGAAGAACACCCTGCCAAGATTGCCTGTCCTCCAGCCCACGAAAGCCCTGGGGGTCAGGGGAGGCCACGCCTCACCCCGGTCATCAGACAGGACCTGCTTCACACGGTGAAACCGGAACAATGCAGCGAATGAAGGCCTCCTTGCATTTCTATCAGCCTAGTTGTTTTTAGCTAATAAAGGTTCCTCCTGGATCTGGACAACAGGATGTCTATTAGCTTTTAGTAGCATTTCAAATGTCCAGCTTTTTCTGTGAAATAATAGTTATTTTACAGGGAAATGAGAGAACTCACAATCAGAATTGAATCAAGCCAGTAATTCTACTTCATAAATTGTCCAATTTACATGACTTAGTGCAATATATTGTACTGCAGATAATTTTAAATATTTGAAGATGTCATCTAAAAACCAAGAACACCCAGATGGAGAAGGATTTAATAACACTCCAATTCTACTAATGGTTTTGGAAAGGCCAGTGTTGTAACAATGAACAAATAAATTGAGGGTGAACATGATACCAGTGAGGAAAGCAGTTTTCCCTTCCAGTAGTAGACTTTGGTGAGCTGACTTTCACCCGAAACACTCTATGGAGAAACAGCGCAGGAAGGGAGTCCTGGCCGCGCCTATGAGCCACATGCCTACGTGGCCCTGGGCGACTTCCTTAACCTCTGAAAGCCCTATTTCCTTTATCCTAAAACTTGAAAATCTTTAACTCTATGGCCTCTAAAGTCTTATTTGGCTAACCTTCCATGATTTTTCCCCACACTTTTCTCATTATTTTATTTCTTCAAATGAATCAAATATCAGGAATGAGCAGCCTCTGATGCAAAAGTAGAAACAGTCTCATTTCTATTCTGTTTTAATGTGAAGCTACACAAGAGAATGTTTTTATTTTTCAGGAAAACAGCTTTTGATTGAAAGGCTTTGATGGTAGCTTCCAGTTTCATCAAAAGCAGTGCTGTTTGGATGTAGCTGGGGCAACTTCAAAGAAAACTGGTTCCTGCTGACAGCTGCTCCTCACATGCCTTCACTGGGTGGGGACCTGGCAAGCTTGTGCTTGGGGTCCCGGGAGGGTGTCGGGGTCCTGGGAGGGTGTCGGGGTCTTGGGAGGGTGTTGGGGTCCCGCACAGCACATCACTGAGTCTGGACCAGGGGGACCTATCTGCCCGAGGAGATGCTTAAGAAGGGTGGTGGTAATTTTTTTCCTTAATATTTTAAAATATGTCTAACACCCAACCTTCCTCACGTTGAGTATTCATGAGGCCGTGTTACTGGTGCTGTACGCACGCCGAGTGAGCCCCGCAATACTTGGAAGTTTTCAAACCTTGTTTTCCGGTTAACTCTGGAAGAGAGAAATTCACACAAGAGAAGTAGCAAAGTTTTACTAATGTAATAAAGAAAATGTTGCCAAACATTCCAGTTGGAATTACAAAATTCTACCAACACCTTGTGAAAAACCACCCTTGAGAACCGAAGTGGAGTATTCAAGAAGCAGATGACCTCATTCCTACCGATTCTTAAAAATGAACGTGGTGAGACTGCCCCGACCCTTCAGCTCCTGTAACACCGGTCATGTGTACATTGTCCGTGTACATGTCTGTCCATCATGAGGACACAAACCTGGGGCCCACCTACCCTCGTCCCTCTGGCGACCGTCTCCACTTCTGGCACTCGGTAAGTGTCCAGCAAGTTACTGAATGGATAAATGAATGCAAAGTATCAGGAAAAGCTACCCCGGAAATAACTTGGAGTTTTGCCTAGACAATCTTTCATGTTTGCAAAAGAACAGGGTTACAGCTGCAGTATTTTCTTGAGTGTACGATTACCCCAGAGGAGCTCTGTGGACAAGACAGCTCTGTGGACAAGCAAAGGTATCAGCCAACTTCAGAGGCAGGGGTTGGACTGGAATATTCCAGTCACATCAAAGTTACAGCCAATTGACAAAGTTCAAGTGATCATGGTCATATTCATACTCATTTCTACCTGTTCTTGCTAATTCCTTCTATAAAACTCCTTAACCACAGGGAGGCTGACAAGCAAAAACAACACAAATGATTATATATTTGGAGAGCTGGTGAAGTAGAACAAATACATCTGAAAAGTTAATTAGAAAAATCCAAAATGACTCATAAATGCCCAACATGGGATCCAGACCATGAATGGAGTCCTGGCTAGCGAGACACAGGTCGGGCTGAAACTGCAGGCAGATGCTGATCGTAGAAGGCATGGAGTCTACACCTGTCACACACCCTGACGAGTCGGAACTATGCAATATTTTTCTCTTCATTTAAAGCGCTCATCCAAACCTCCATTCTCGAAATATGTGATCCAATTATAAAGGGAAGATTATGACTACTGTTTAAGTGAGCATCTTCAATGTCAAAGAACCAGGAAATTTAAAGAAGTGGATGTTTCATTACAAATCACTAGTGGTAGAATGTTCAATAAATAATGTTAAGACAATAATTTTTTTTAATTACTAAGTTACATTACTACATCTCATTATTAAACAAAACGTGGTGTGTAAAATTCTGGAGAATAACTGAGCAATATATCCTTATTGAAAACCTTTGAGTTTTGTCTACCGAAGATCAGTGATTTCACTTCTAGAAAGTCATCCCAAATACTTGGAGTATATGCTCAGTGCATTTCTGCTGTGTTAATGAAAACTTGGAAACAACATAAATGTGTACCAAAAGGAATTAAGGAATTTAAATGTACTATATCCTAGAAAATCATGGGAACCTAGGTAACCTTTAAAATGAGGTTATAGAATTAAAATCTTTCAAAGAACTTTCCAAAATTATTCTGGTTCCAGATGAATTCAAGGGCCTAGGCAGTAGCTTTGTCTGTCTTATCATCTGCCAGCATTATTTTTAGCACAGAGCCTAAAACATAACAGGTGCTCAGCAAATCTGTCTCAGCCCTGCGAACCGATAAGCCACTCAGCAGGTCAACATTCCCAGCCTGCGGGGGAGATGTTTGTACGAGGTTCATCGGTGAGTTGGGAAGTAATGCATCCTTCCTACTCCACCCACACCTGCAGAGAAACAACCTGCCCGCGCGTCCTCGTGAACATGCCAGCTGGACTTCCTGGTCGTATTTATTCACGGAGAGACTCTCTACCTGTGGGACACTCTCAGCAGGATACGCCTCCTGGTACAGACAGAATCGTGCCCATCCAGTCCATTTGTTGAGACCCTAACTCCCAAGGTGACTGTATTTGGGGATATGGCCTTAAGTGGGAGATTCAGATTAAACGGGGTCATAGTGCGGGGTCCTGACCCCATAGACTGGTGTCCTTATAATAAAAAGAAGAGACCTCACAGCTCTCTCTCCCAGGCACTCAGAGGAAAGGTCCTGTAAGGACAGTGAGTAGGAGGAGGTCTGCAGGCCGGGGAGAGAGGCCTCAGTCGAAACCCACCCTGCTGACCCCTTGATACAGAATGGGATTGTTTTGTTTTGATGTTTTAAAGAGATGGGAGCCATCTACATATGGTTTGAATAAAAACTCAAATCTACAAGAATCTTCCTCAATATCCTAGAAAGCTGAAAATATATTCTATTGCCATTTTAAAATTCCAGCAGTCTCAAGATTTATTTTAAAATATAGTTGGTTTCCCTTCAGACCAGTGAAAATCATCTCCAAAGAATGGAAATTTCTACAACTCATTATAAAGTGAGAATGAAGAGGGGAATCTGTATTAAATATCTACCATGAATCCAATCCCTAAATTAGTTTCTCCTGCCTATTGTAAATTCCTTCTTAGAAATACTTTTCATGAAAATATGAAGACAAAGGAGTATTCATTCTTGACCTTCTCACAGGGAACACTGTAATTGTGAAAATAATCATCTTTCCTCCCATGTACTTTGAGCAGCTAAAGATGAAAACAGCAGGAGAGTGTTATGAGCTATCATCATAAATACATTACTCGATGTCCGTCGCAGTTGATGGATGAGCAAGCAGTGATATATTCATGCCACACTATTTTGGCACAATGAAGAAAGCAATTCCTGGTGCACAATTCACCAGCTTCCATGAGAAATCTAGTTGCCATGGACCATGTTGTAATTTTCAAAGTTTCAGTGAATACTTTTAGCTTTGTGGTGAAAAATGTATTTCTCAGTATGCTCCACATCACTGGAACTGTCCCCCTTACATATATCATGCCCCCCCCCCCACAGGCTCTGCTGCTGTCTCCCCACTGGTGCCATCCTGTCTCACCCTCCAGAGCGGGACCCAGTCTGGCCCTGCCTCTGCCTCATGTCTCAGTTAAGCAGTGTCCTCCTTACTGGGCCTGAAACCCGGGCACCACCCAAACATTTCTTCCATGCTGCAGGTGACTTAGGAAATGTTCCCGGTAAAGCATGTTTCCCTCCAGCTAAGCCCACTGCACACTGGAAGAACGGTTGCTGAAGCGGCAGCGAATGCCCCCAGTGTCCGGTGGCAGCCCAACAAGGCATTATCCTCACTCTTGCTCCAGACTCCCCTTTCCTGCAATGCAGCAAACCTGGGTCATTTCCTGCTTGAAGAAATCAGGGCCTCAAGTGTCATTTCGGTTTGGGACAGGCAGGTTCCCGTCCCGGCAAGCATGCCTTAGGCAGCACAGCTCTGACGCCCCTTGTTGCTGTGCCCCAGGGACCCCTGCCCCGGTCCTCAGGACTGTTGCTTTGGCCGCTTTGCTTCCAGCCCTTACATCTGTCCATTTCCCCTTCCTGTCTGACTCGCAGGAGACAGACCGGGCTGCCTGGCTTCTGCAGGAAGCCTTAGTCTGGCATCTGTCATGGACCCTGAGCCCTGAGCCACTCTGATGAACAGGGCTTGCTGGGAATACCTGCTGGTCTCATCTTCACCCAGGAACAATTTGATCAGTTGGAAGATTTGACTGGCTGCCTGTCCTGCAAAGCCTGTCTCAGTCTAATATATCATTTGGGAGCCAGAGCAGTTGATTCTTCCAAACCTGAAGGCACAGAATGAAGGGCATCTCTCTCTGTCCTTTAATTCTATTTGCAAACTGAAAAATGCCTCATCTTCCATGTAACATCTTCACAAACAGGCACAACAAACAATTCTCACCCGGGAGCCATGTGTTTATCTGATGCACGAGCTGCCTCCCAAGGGCTCCTCAGCCGGGGCTCCCAGACCCTCTTTCCAGCCACTGACGAGTTTCCCGCACTCCCCACCAGCCCCCAGACCAGTGCCAGACATGTGGGGGCCGTGTGAGTGGCGCGGGTACAGTGTGTAGTTTCTGCTAGTATGTCTGTAGACATGGTAAATGATGTGTGTGTTTGCACTTGGTTGTCCGTGTGTGTGGTGGTGGTGGGGGGTGTCAGCCTGCCTGACTCACAGTCCTGGATCTGCAGGGCAGGAAGGGTATGAAAAGCCACACAAGCTGTCAGCTTTCATTTTGTTTTAAATTACATATTAACGTTAATTGTTCCCAGACATGGATTTTTTTCCTTCAAAAGTAAGTGTTTTTCTTTGAGATTTAATGACGTGCCAGCCGCCAAAGCCCATCCGATGTGGGGAGACAGACGTCAGTCCAACTGGAGGAGGGCAGCATGACCTGAGTCCCCGTAGCAGGTGGATGTCAGGCAGTGAGTCGGACGGAGGTCTGGACGCAAAGTTCGATTCAGTGACTTAGAGAGGATCTGCCATTTCCCGAACAGCAGGCCTGTGTGGTGCCACTGCTGAAAAAGCGTGCGCTTCCGGACCCCCCACACTTATACTTCTCTGATGTCCTCCTTCTGGAAGCAGCCATAGGAGACTATTATGGTAACAACCAGAATCACTCCAGTGAACTCACAAACATACACAGGATATGTCCACATGCACGTATATTCACAAGCCTGATGATAATAAAGATGCTCCATGCTCAGGTGTAGAGACAGACAGCATGGACGACAGCAGCCAGCGGGCGTCCTCCAGGCTGTGATGTCACAGCCACTGCCACTTGGCCACAGAAGCTGTCATCAGCCCCGCTGGAAGATGAGAAGTGGGGGCCACAGAGGCCCAGGGGCCACCTAAGGTCACACGGCTGGACGCACGCTGCAGAGCAAGTCACAACTCACAGGCTGGATGCTAACTACGACCACATTCATGCCAGAATAAAGCGCACGGCAGAAACAGACACGGGATGTGTGCTTAGAAAATTGAAATTTTGTGTGAGGAGCCAGGTGGGTGTGCAAGGCTTCTGACTTGTTTTGAAATCATTGTTTTCGAAAACAGCTAAAAATATCTGATGGTGCTCAGAGAGGAGCAAAACTGAACAAATGAAAACAAATTTCCCTGGTCTTTCCTGGCAGGTTATTTTGACTTGAAATTGTGTTTCCAGAGGCTCAAGATCTCTGCAGAAGGCACCCTCACAGGCACAGGGCTTCGGCGGGGTGAGAACCAGCACCCTGCGCATGAGGGGATGGGGGGACGGGCGAGGTGTGTGCAGGCTGTGTGCGGCTGTCTGCAGAGGGCACCCTACCTCGGAGTCCTGCCTCCCTCTCTGAATCACCATCCTGGCCGGCGCTCTGGGCTAATGAGGAAGCTGGAGAAGAGAGTCTCCTGACCCACCGGGACAGGAGTCTGAGCACCCAGGCACGTGGACCACGGGTTCGCTCCAGGGGGGCCCCTGCTCTCCCCACACCGACCTGTCCATTGAGGTCTGTAATCCGACATGCCTTCCAGTCAGCAGGGGTTGCCATCCCGCCTGTCTTCCCAGGGAGTCTTCTGAACAGAGCCCCGGGCCTCCCCAGCCTTCCCCCAGTCACACTGCCGGCCTGTTTCCCTGCACTTCTGTCTTCAGCCAGCCGCTCTCATGCTCAGGAGACCTTGGTGGCTTTTGTTGACTGCAAATTAAATACACATGAGGCACCTTGCCCTGCCCCGGCACCGCCAGATGCCACGGACACGCGAACACAGGCTGGCCTGGGCCAGCCGGGGACCCGGGGACAGGGAGCAGCACACCGCGCCCAGGCATCAGGAGGCATTGCTGCATCGTACAGACTGATTCCGACCTGATCCTGCCACTCATTTCTGCTCTGAGCACGGGCATGTCACCGTATCTCTGTGAACCTCCGTTTCCTCCACTGCAAAATGGAGCAATGATCCTTATTCCACGGTCTCTTAGGCTGGAAACGATTCATGTAAAGAATCCTGCACAATGACTGCCTTGGGTATTTGCAGTGGCTAACTTCATGTGTGGGCATGACCTGGCCATGGGACGCCCAGGCACTTGACTAAGCGTTTTCCTGGGTGTGTCTGGGTCAGACTGACATTGAATCGGTGGGCTGAGTAAAGCAGACTGCCGCCCCAGGTGCTGCCTTATCCAGTCACCGAGGGGCTGAGAAGAGCAAGAAGGCGGGTCAGAGAGAGTGCCCCTATCTCCCTGATGCCTCTGGGCTGGCACAGAGGGCTCCGCCTGGGACTCACTCCGTCTCTGCTTCCGGGGCCCAGGCTCGGGACTCAGGCTGGAGCTCTGCCCCCGGCTCCCCCGGGTCTGGGCTTCTCGGCCTCCGTGACCACGCCAGCTGAGCACTCATAGTAACCCCTTCATGCGCGTGCACAGCTCCGTTTCTGGGGGAGCCCTGGTGCCTGCAGCACTGTTAGGCATGCACACAGCACTGTTGGTACAGTGTTCAGTAAGTGGCAGTTCCATGGGCCACAGAGGAAAGTGGGCCGCCGTGTGGCACAGGCCAAGGCTGCAGAATCTGACTTCCTGGAACTGCCTGTGGAGGAGTGGGGGAAATGCTGTGGGTCAAGGGACTTTAAAACCAAAGCCCCCAAATCATACCGCAGAGCATCTCCACTGGCACATGCCCTATGTTTCCCTGAAAATGCTCGTAGGCACCCCTGAAACTTCCTAGACCCCCAGATCCTTCCCACACTACCAGCCTCGTGACCCCGGGATGAGGGCTCAGTGCCCTTCCCTTTAACCCGAGGGACCCTCCTGTCCCGAAGGGCAGTTCCTGGCAGCTAGCCACCAGTTTTTGTTTATCTGGAAATGCCTTAATTTCTCCTTCATTTTTAAAGCACAGCCTTGCCAGATAGAGAACTGTTGGCTGACAGGGTTATTTTGAAATTTCAGCACTTTGAATAAAGTGTCCCACTGCCTTCTGACTTTAATGGTTTTGTTGAGAAACCAGCTATTAATCATACTGAAGATGAGCTGTGTGTGACAAGTCACATCTCTCCTGCTGCTTAAAAGAGCTCCTCTTTGTTTTGGCTTTCCCACAGTTTGATTCTGAAAAAGCTTGATTCTGATAATTTGTGTCAGTTTTTCATTGTTTAATGGAGGGGTGAATTTTTGGACACCCCTACTCTGCCATTTTCACCGATGTCACAGGTGATGTCTAGATAAGAGACTATAACACACATCCTATGATTAAGTTAGACCTCAGAGGCTGGGGTGGCATTGAGGTGCATTAATACTGTTCCTTCAAGTGCCCCCGAGCACTTTCTCTTCTTGAAGTTAACCCCATAAAGTCAAACGTGATCAAATCACATTTTGCATATTAGCATAAAAGAAAATGAGCCACGTAAGTGCACTCATGTAAGGTTTTAAAATGAGAATTTTAAACTCAGTAATACTCCTCAGGAGTGTTCTATGTGTAGGAAAAGGTAACCTGAACTTATCTTATGAGCAGGTCGTCTCTGCCCTGGCCTTCAAAAATGAGAATCGCAGCATCTCTGAATTGGAACTTTATTTATCAGGCACGCGCTGTCTCTCTGCAAGAAGAACGCGCAGGGACACCAGCACTCCCACGGCAGGTGGCTCAGCACCTCCAGAAACACCCTGGGTCTACTCCTGGTCAGGACTGCGTCCACCCCTGGTCAGCCAGTTCTATGAAAAAGCTGTGGGCATGAAAGGTAGAGGTGGAGGCAGAGTTCCCCTCTCTCCCACCACATCCACACACCCATGAGGGGCTTAGGGGTGGTTCTGAATTCGCCCAGACGTGGTGCCAGACCTCAGGCCTGAGGATACTGGATGGAAGTGCTGGCAGATTTCACCTGCAGCAATTGCAGGGGGCTGAGCGCAAAGCCATGGCAGGACGGGGGTGGCTCTCACTGCCAAGGAGGCTCCCTGGTCTGGACGTCAATGTCCCCCCAAAACTAACGTGCTGAGACCTGATCCCCAAGATGATGGTCTTGGAGGTGGGGCCTTGGGGAGGCCTGAGGTCATGAGGGCAGAGCCCCCATCAGTAGAATTAGCATCCTTACCCAGGAAGTCCCAGAGAGCCCCTTACCGCTCTGCCCTGGGGACCCGGCGAGAAGGCAGCTCTCTGTGAGCAGGAAGCGGACCCAGACACCGGATCGCCCCCACCTGGACCTCGCAGGTCCAGCCTCCAGACCACTGAGACATGAATGTGTGTTGCCGACAAGCCCCGTCTGCGGTGTTGTGTCACAGCAGCTGAGCAGAATAGGGCAGAGAACTGATCAGAGGAACCGAGTGAAGTCCTGGGAGACATGGCTGAACCAGCCACGCGAGGAACGGGTGGGGGGCAGGGAGACGGGGCAGAGCGGCCATCGGCAGCAACCCTTCTCTGCACAGACGCCTGCGTGCACTATTTCACCTGTTCATGTCCCATGTTTAGGGAGTCTCAGGGTACCTCTAGCACAGGAGTTTTTCATTTTTTAATGTTGTTTTACTATGTCATAAAATAGCAACTATACTGAAAGGAAATATTTGTCCTGAATATCATGAATATCGCCTTTGTTTCTCTGTAATCACAACTTAATTTTGAAGAATACTCAGGCATTAGGGAGGAAAATACCTATCCTGGTGAAAATACCAGGCATCAATAATTATAAAAATCAAGTGGGCATCCATCTGAGGAAGGAAATGGTAGTTATCTAAAATCAGTTTTCCTTCAGACTTCTGCTCAGGAACACTCAGAATTCTGAGCAGGATCTGAAGATACATGATGAAAATAGAGTGCAATGAAATAATTTCACATTTAATACTTGTTTTAAATATAAAGGGAGCAAATGAATCTTCTTGAACTCCTGCACCTCAGGAATACAGTACCTTTGAGAACTTTTGGGGAGCAGAGAAATTACTTGGTGAGAATCTCAATAAAGGGCTTGTGAAAGGAGGTGAATGTTTTTCAAAAAACACTAGCAAACAATGTACCAACTGAAATATACATAAGATTTTTAAAGGATAATTTTCTGTGAGAAAGAAAAACAGATTCAGCCTAAAGCTACACTGTATTTAGAGCTATAGACATACTGAGTCCAATCACTTGCACCCTGTCCTCATCGTTGTTTTTAAGCTGTGCTGATCAGCTACTTAAAATTTAGCAATTCCTATCCCACTTCATTTTGGCCAATTAAATTCAAGTCATTTTAAAGTTAGTAATTTTCTTAGGATCTGAATAGATATTCTACCAAAGCAGACCTACAGATGGCCAGCAGGCACATGAGAAGATGCTCCACGTCACGCATCATCAGGGAAATGTAAGCCAAAACAATAGTGAGACACCACCGCGCACCGGTCAGAGTGGCTGATAGCAACGAGACAAGGGATAGCAGGTGTCAGTGAGGATGTGGCAAACCGGGGCCCTCGGGCACTGCTGGCGGGAATGTGAAATGGTGCAGACGCTGTGGAGAGCAAGACGGAGGCTTCTCACAAAATTAAAAATGGAAATACCATATGACCAGTCATTTCACTTCTGTTATTTACCCCAAGAAAACAAAACACTAATTTGAAAAGATATATACGCCCTATGTGTACTGCAGCATTATTTACAACAGCCAAGATATTGAAACAGCATAGATGTGGTTCATATGTGCCATGGGATATCACTCAGCCATAAAAAAAGAATGCAATCTTGCCATTTGCAACATGGATGACAAAAAAAAATACTGTAATATTTCATTTTTATGTAGAATCTAAAAAACAAAACAAATGAACAAATAAAAAAACAGAAAGAGACTCATAAACACAAAGAATAGACTGGTAGTTACCCTAGGGGATGGGGTTGGAGGATGGGTGAAAAAGGTGGAGGAGATAAGGAGATACAAACTTCCAATTATAAAATAAGTCACAGCGATGAAAACCACAGCACAGGGAACACAGTCAGCGGCGTCGGATGGCAGCACACCTGTCGTGGTGGCGTGTATTGCTGTCAGATCCCTGTGTTGTACACCTGAAACTATATAACATTGTATGTCAACTATACCTCAATAAAAAAATAATAATACGCAGAGTGTGATCCAATTTTTCTAAAACTCCTTCTTCCCTCCAGACCTTGTTTCCATCCTGTTTATATTTATATCCAGTGGAAGATGTCTAGAATGGTATTTAGAATGGCTATTTTTTATTAATGAAATTTTGGATGAATCTTTTCTTCTTTATGACTTCTTGTAGTACTTTTCTGTCACTTTTACCAAAAAAAAGAGGAATTTATTCTTTTTAAAAATAGAGAAAAGGAAAGAAGCGTGAGAGTGAGTAGAGGAAGTGACAGTCAGGACCCAGGCGTCAGTTCCCCCCACAACTCACCCATGTTGCCGTGACAGCTCCCATAAAAATGAAACTCACTTAATTTGATGACTCTGCATGTGTCCCCCCACTTCAGGAAATGCCTTACAACATGGCGTGATTACACTCTGAAAACAGTTGCTCATACATAAGAACACTTTGAGGAACACATTTTATTTCCATTTCAAGAAAACTGGTCCAAATCACAAAATCCAGCTAGATTTCATGCAGAACACAGAGGTAGGATGATTTAAAATAACTACATTTGGTACTGAGTGGATTAATGTAAGCTCTTAATTTTTGGTTTTTGGTCTTATAAATTTACTGGTACTCATGCTAAGTGTGTACATGATATTCATGCTGAATTTATACAAGATGAGACAAACTGTAGAGAAACAGTTTACAGAACAGTTATAACAGCATCTGGTTTACTGAGATCCATGCTCAGCATTATTTATACCATAGTGTCTAGACAATGTTATTAGTAAAATAAAACTACAATGTACATAAGTTGTCTTATCCATACTATTGTGTCATCAGGAGATATTGAATTGGAAGCTTTAAGCACAGAGTACATTGCATTCATCTCTTAGAGATAATAATGTCGTTAAAAATCCAGTCACACAAATAAACAGGCACATGCTTAAAACATTGAGCTAAAAAATTCCTATGTGATGATTCTGAATATTTATTTACTCCTCTATATTTTGAGCGAACAAGATGAATGTGCAGGTGCTCTTTGCCACCAAGCTATTTTGTTTTATCCTTTTGAAGGAAAAATTATGATAATCTCTGAAATCCTTACATGTGAGTTATCAAACCCCTTCATGCTCTTTAAAACTTACACATTTCTATAGCTAACGGCTAAACAGATATTTTATGAATCTGCTTAATGTAAACAATGCAAATATAAATGATTTAAATCCCATATAAGCAAAAAAATTTTTCCAGAGCCACAGGCATTTAGACTTGTTAAGGGCCATCGACTCAACCTGAGTGTTCTCATTTCTGGCAGTGTGCTGGGAGTCCTTAAAAAAAATCCAAACCAGTTAAATCAGGTAGAAGGTGTGAAAACGTGGTCCGAGGATCAACAGCCTCAATATTGCCAAACAGCTTGTGAGAAGCGCAGATCTGGGGACTCCACCCAAATTGTGCCAAGTCAGAAATTTTGCAGGTGAGTCAAGCAATCGTGTCCTAACAGGCCCATCAGGAGAGTCCCAGGCACAGCAGAGTCTGTGAACTGGGCTCCAAGTTCAGGCCAGAGCATCAGAACCTTCTGGAGAATTCCCAGCTTGCTCAGACAGGTAGGCGACAGCACCAAAGGCAGCATTTCCACCAGCCACTTAACCGCCAGAACTGGACCAGACCCCAGAGCCCATCCTGCCATACGCAGCTCTCCTCCTCACTGAGGCAGACGCAACGCAGGAAGTTCAAGGATTGGGCCAACAATTCTCAAGAAAATTTTGGATTTCTATCCCTCAAGATCAAATCTTCAACCTCTGT
The DNA here is from genome assembly GCF_030020395.1 of Manis pentadactyla. Taxonomy (NCBI): domain Eukaryota; kingdom Metazoa; phylum Chordata; class Mammalia; order Pholidota; family Manidae; genus Manis; species Manis pentadactyla. The sequence continues at coordinate 156,281,420 of NC_080024.1, read as the reverse complement.
GAAATAGAAGGTAGAAGACGTGATTCTTAGCAAACCCCTGTATGGAAAATAATATTTGTGTATCCATTTCTGGCATGTAAATACCCCTAAATTATAATCTGATTTAATTTCAAGACAATTATTAAGTTAATTCTTATCCATGCTGACCCTATTTTGAAACTATCTCAAAATGCAGGATCCGCTCATTAACTCAGTGCCCCCTATGTAAAGTCCTTTGTGCAGCCTGTGGGACGATACAGGTAAATAAAACACAAACAGCTAAAGAAACAACTGAATCACCTTATGGTAGTGCCCTGAGCTGCCTGACGGGAATTTATTTCTTTAGCTACAGTTACATACCAGCCAACAGTCTCTTTAGAAAAAAAATGACATGCTTTCTATTTTAAACAAAATTTTCTCATAGAGTTAGGTGGCCCTGACAAAATGTGCCAAAAAAACAGCATGTTTACTGGATTTCTTTTTTCTAACAAGATGAGAGGATTTCCACCCACTTCAGCTTCCTTGTATGTCTGCTGTTTCTGAATGGAGACTGTTTTGCCCCCCGTTACCTACAATAGCACATTAAGTGCAAGACACCTGTTGATAATTGTGCTTCTGATTCTTTTGCATGGTTGTTCTGTGCCCCAAAGCCCTCACCTATATCTCTTCTTCTCTCCTGACCAATCAGGAAGCCTGGCGCAGGCATCGGGAGGTGCCCGTGCACCTGTCCAACCTCCCTGGAGAAGTGGGCGCAGTTGGTGGCTGGGGGCCTGGGAAGACATGTCCTTCGCAGCCTGGAGCATGTCCACGAGGGCCGCCGCAGCCGCCATCGGGTCCAGCCTCATGATCCTCTGTCCCCCTAGGTGTGGCCTTGCAGAAGGCACGAGGCATGCCGGCCACAGCTGGAAAACTAGCTGGGGCACGCACGGCACCACCAGGGCCGGCACCCCGTAGAGGCCCTCAGGATGCAACATGCCATGGGCCCCTCTACCCTGCAGATCTCTGAGGGCCTGGGTCCCTTGTGAAAGCAATCTGCTCTATAGCTGCATTTCTGACACCTCACTGTCCAAAGGAGAGGTATTTATAGGGTGACAAGGAAAAAGTCTTTGGGCTGACCAGAAAATGAAGATGTGAGAGATATGGAGATCAGGCCATTCGCAAGCAGTCAACAGTGACAAAATCTGGAAGATCTCAAGTATAGTCATGGGATGGGCCTTAAGGAAGGGGCAGGGGACAATGAAGGACAGGCATTTGGGTACCAGAAACAGGGAATGAAGAGTGGTCAGAAAATCCGACACAAACAATGGATATGTTCCACAGATCCATTTTTTTTAACTACTTTCAGTGAAATATTACATGGAAATGCGAAGGCCAACTGAAGCCAAACCCTCTGGCTGAACAGAAGGGGAGGGGCCTGGAGCCACTCCCCAGGCCGGGCCCCAGCCTCTGTCACCAGCCTGTGTCTCTGCAAGCTGGGGAACTCTGAGCAGCAGGCTCTGGGCACCCAGCCAGATCATGCTCTGTGATTTCTCCATCAACTCAGTGGTGCTGTGGACGTGACAGCCCACTGCACCCGGAAGCCTTCCAGGTCCCTGCTGGCATCCCCTCCAGAAGCCAAGAGACCACGTATTTACTGCAAGCGATTCTTTCTGACCTTGATGAAGCCTCACTTCACCTTCCTCATCTGCAGCGCAGGCTGTGGTGCCCCGTGCCATGTGCCCCGTGCCACACAGACACAAATGCAGCCTTCCCCACCTCCCTGGGCCTGGGCACCCATCCTGCACTCACTCTGCTGCCTGCCATGCTGTGAAGTGCTGTGGACATGTCCACTTGGGTACATTCTACACCAGTCCCACCAGACTACTGCCCTTTGCCTGCTCTATGCCTCGTTTGTGTGATTGCCCAAAATAAGTTCACTGAACAGGGGAAGAAGAGCTTCATAGATGCACACAGGCCTTCAGAACATAAATAGTTCCAGTTTTAATCATCAACAGCCAATCTTGAATTAAGGTACTGCAGTGCATGGGGGTCACAGAAAACACATAGAACATGAAGTGCAGTCCAGCTCATAGGCACCTTGTGCATCACCACCGCTAAGAGGCTGAAGAGATGGAAAGGTGGACGCTGGCCCCCATCTGCCCCAGTGCCCTTGACTTCTCTAACTGCTGAAACGGTGGAGTTACATATACCTCAAGATATCCAGAAACGATGAGGCTTCCACCCCAAAAGTAGCATCAAAATCTTTGCTAGAGGATCAGCCCTTCCTCCCATGGTCTAAAGGGCAAACTCAGCCAATATGAAAACAGAGAGACAAAGTCCGAATGTGTCCGTGTGTCCCAAAGCTCAGAGGTTACTCGGCGCCTTCCCTTCCCAGCCGCCACGCACCAGGACAGCCCCTCCCACAGACGCTGCCCCCAGGACAGAACCCGTGTCCTCAGAAGCAGGTGCCCGAGGGCTGGGGGGAGGCACGGGGAGCGTGTCCTGGGGCCAGTGGAGGGCAAAGGCCCAGGGCCTGCCAACACTTCCAAAGGTCTTGCCAAATCGAGCAGATGCGCCCACCTCAGAATCCCAGGACAGCAGTCACAGTTGGCAGTGGACCTGCCGTGCTAGGGAGAGAGGCGGCCATCCAGAACCTGTGGCGCTTCACAGGTAAGCAAACAGCACGTCCTGCCGAATGCGTCATGACACACAGCACACGCTCCGTACAGAGCTCACCCCCAGAGGTGCAGCCCACACGCAAGGGCTGCAGGCATATTAAGTTGTTCTTCAGGCTCAACTCTTCCACTTCTAAAAGACAAAATACCAAAATACAGTGTAAATTAAAATCAGATATAATTACCATTTTGTAATCTTTTCTTTCCAAGACAACCAGTAACTCAGCATTTTAGGCCACCTACACTTACTAGTTTTCTTTTTTTTTAAAAATAAACAAGTCATTAATATCTACTTGAAAAATAACCTAATATGCATCATTTTTTAATGGCCAAGAAGAATATGATTACCTTCAATAGAAAGTTACTTACAAATTTAAAACCTGGGGGATATTTGCAACCAGCATAGATCAAAATTTACAAATTTTAGATGATTAAGTTTCCAAAGGAAGTAGCCACCCTGATATATTTACCCACTTTACATGGCTACATCGTTCATGTACATGTATTTAACAGACCCTTTTAAGCAAGAACATGGTGAAGCTGGAGGGCACATTATTTTACTCAACAGGTAATGTTGCCTCAGCAACCATTTCAGGACTTACAGGATTCTGTGGCCTCTGTGGGAAGGAATTGGAGGCTCGGATAAATTAGCCTCTGCTGCTCAGAAGCAGGCCAGCCTTGGGTTTCAGTTAACGTATCGGGATTATTGCTGCTCTGTGTCAATGCGTCTGAGACACTGAGCAAATGCAATCAGCTATAATGTCACAATTTAAAGATGAGTCACAAGAAGCTTTTAGCCTGGCACGACTCATGCACTTGAGCAGCCATCACCCCTCTCCACTCCACCTCATTATGCCTGAGCTGAAGGAGGACTTGCAGTGTGTAAATAGCAGAGAGAGGAACTCGGGTAAAAGCAAGTTATGATAGAGGCACAAGAGGTTGGGGGTCAGGAAGAGAAAGAAACGATGGTTTTTCTCCCAAGGTGTGCAGTAGAACAATCTCATTAAACGCAAAAACATCATCTAAAATATTCAGGATATGGTCCCATTGCTGAGCACACCCCTAGTCACAGGAGCAGAAGGAACCGATTCAAGATCTCTCCCAGGGGACACAGACAAGGGAGACTTTCCAACCACATCACTGTATCCGTCCGCACACAGGGGGCAACTTGTCGCTTATCCGTACGAAAGAGCAAGCACTTCAGCTCCTCAAATATTCCAGAGCCTGTCTGCCTGCATGAAAGCAAAAAGCCCAGAAAAATAGCAGCTGCCTTGGGGCGCGGAGGCAGCCAAGCCTAAGGGAAAAGTCTCTTTGAAGTTAACTGAAATACGTGGTGTTCAAACAGCCTGACTCCAGAAGCAAACAGTGTTTCTCCTTCATTCCGGCTGCTGGAAGGAAAAGCACGTGTCTGGGAGGCCCTCTTTGTTTGATGAAGAAGAGAAGGCACCTCTGAGTTGGCCGCGTTATTCATCTGTTAGGGAATCAGCCTCCCAGAAGACAGCTGCGTGGCCAAGCAAGGCACTCCTCAGACTTGCCGGGTGGCTGAAGTCCACTGCAAGTCCTTGGGGAGCTCTTCTGCCAGGAAGCTTCTTGCAGACCTTTGTAGGACATAGGCGAGCATCAGTATCAGAGCGGCTGTATGAGGAGACCATCGGACCGGAGCTCTGAATAAGAGGAACTGAATAAAATGATGACGGGCAGGAAGAACAGCCTCTCCAACCATCAGACAAAGTGGTTCACATCCACACTCAGCAAGTTTGGGGTTCCAGAGTTCTGCATGTTTTGGGGGCTATGTCTCTAGCTTCCATCAGGCCACAGCCACCGGGAGGGATGACAGGAACCCTGAGGAAGCACATCTCTGCATGATTCTTAGAAAATAGCAGTATTAGCTGCTGTAGTTTGTAATACTTTCACGCATGTGTGCAGGAATCAGAAAAGGAAAGCGAGGACATTAGCTGGTGCAGGACATTACTGTCACCGGTGCAGTCCCAGGCAGCCAGGAGGCACCTGCTCACACAGCCGCATAGCTTGTGCACAGCAAAGTGCTGGTGTTGGCAATGGTAACCCCACATCCCACAGAGCACATGAGGTGTTGCTGTCAGGATAAAATGTTTCTGCTGCTATATCCGAATAAAGTGCATAAATGTTTCCATGCAAGGGATGTGTGCTTGTCTTTAAAATACTCACATACACCTACACATACACACACCTTCTTTCCCTGCCACCAAACAGGAAAGCTCATGCCCTCCCAACCTGTCTAACAACTTTCTCCTGCTTGGTTCAGAAAGTCATTTGAACTGTTGCAAATGTAAACACTGCTTGCCAGAGGAATATGATTACTGAAAATAAATCGATGCACTGCAGAAGTTAGCATGCAAATCCTTAAATCTAGTTTTTTTTTGAGCTAAAATTTGATAGTTCACATAGCATCCTGATGTGACCCTGGTCTACATTACACAAAATCCTTTTTCAAAGAAAATTTTGCTTTTGTATCTCCCTAAAATGTATGGAAGTCTTGCAGTCTGAAATCTACTTTTCTAATATAGGATAATTTAATCTTCTCATCCCATTTTCTCATTGTAAACATGAATAAATATGAAATTGCCATAAAAACTACATTTAAAATTCAAGTCGTGATGATTTTAACCTCAAATTAACATTCCCAGAGGGAGTAATATTTGGGGTAAATGTGCATCTAACATGATTACCAATGTAAGGAGAAAAGCATTTGTGCAACATCTGCATGAATATCCATTTGCAAGGTGTGTCTTCTTCAAACATTATCTGAGCCAAATGCTTGATATGCTTTCCCCATGTGGCCTGACCATTACCTCATGTGACTTAACTGAGTTCTGGTGAGCCTTTGGCACCACAGAAATCACTTTCTACACATCATGCTCAGTGACATACAGCTAATACTTTGGCAAAGTATGTATATGACATTCTAACAACCACTTCATCCTCAAAACCTCATTCTCAGCATCCACTACTGGGATAGTCACACTTGGAACTTTGCCCTGATTTTTTTAGTTAACAAAGCCTAAGTTCACAGAATAGATTTTAACTGGCAGTGCCAAGGGTGACAGCCTGGAGGGACTGACACAGGACCCGTTGGCCTCCTGAGATAAACCTCATGGACCTCAAGACCACAGACAGATGCAGCACATCATCAGAAACCCTGAAATATGACCTGTGCAAATAAAATGATTTGAGAAAAGTACTATTCCCATCTGAAAGATGCATCTCTGTAAAAATGGCCACACAAAAACCAAATTCAAGTAAAATTTCCATTGTGTGCCCATGATCACACTTCAAAACATGTAGCTTTAATATTACCTCTTCTCTTAAAATTGAAGAATCAAAGCATGAATATTTTTTCTAAATAAATTTGCTTCAAAATGTAGATCACAAATATTCCTGGCTGTATTTTTAGGATGTTCCTTATTCCTTATTCTCTGAAGAATTGAACATCCATGGAATTCTACTACACCTTTCTTTAGAGTTATAAAACTACATAGCATTTTCTTTTGTTTTCATAGAATTTAGAAATAAAATGTAGGGATAATCTTCACCAGACGTAGAGATTTCCTAAATGGATCAAAGTTCTTTTTAACACATATGGAACTGAGCCAAGATAATATGAACCGTCGCTAGGATGGCAGGTGGCAGCCTTGCTCACTATCTCATTTCCCTCTCTCATGTGTCTGGCCCCACGTTCAGAGGCTCTGCAGTCAAGCTCTCTGCTCCACCTTTTTCACACATGAGTACAGTTGGTTGATGATGGGACATCTATTCGGCTTTTATTTTCTTTCACATCACTAAGAGGTGATTCCCTGTGCAGGTCGCACTTGAACACTTGCTTATAGGCCTTCCTGAAGTTCTCTGAGAGAAATGCATAAATGATGGGGTTCACGGAGGAATTGCTGTATGCCAGGCAGTGTGCGGTGACTCTGAAGAGGAAGGTGGCGGGGGTCAGCGGGAAGACCCCAAACTCAGCCCAGAGGTGGATGACGTGGTGCGGCAGCCAGGAGACACCAAAGACCACGACCACCACCAGCACGGTCTGCGCCGTCTGCAAGGGAGAAAGACGCCCATCAGCGACAACAGGACAACATGCAGCATTCCAGGCATGCCCGAAGCTAATATCAGCATATTCTCATGGGGTCAAAGAGACAGCACATCGGCTTTAAGCATCACCTTTACTTCGTATAATAGCTCTGTTCAAAACATCAGGACCTGCCATGACCTCCTATAGGAAGAATTGATCATCACGTGAAGCGCGTGGGGATTATGGCAGGTGCATTCTGCACTGTGGAAATAGAAATGCATAGAGATGAACGCTCTGCCCTTCATGCCTGCAATGTGCCCGAACATGCCCTGCCTGCCCCTTGCCTACAGGCTCAGAATCAAGTAGCCTCTCTTTTTCTCAGACTCTCTCAGGTTGCAATGTTTTAAAGAGTGTGTTTGAACTGCTGGAGGGAGACATGAAGCCGGAACCACTGGTCATTACTGCAAGTTTCAGACCAGGAAAGCAAAAAGTACACATGTCCCCTTATCTGACGTGGCAATGCAGCAGGAGGTCAACCTGCTGGCCCGTCTCCCTTCCCTTCTATACAGAAATAATCCTGGTAAAATAATGAGCAGGGGAGGAAGCGGGAGGAGAGAAGAGCAGAGAAGCATGAAGAGTGAGACAATCCCCGAGGCTCACGCATCTCATGTCCACGCCCCAAGGGAGAAAGGGATTCCACGGCACAGAGATCCGTTACACGCAAAGCCTTCCGTGTGCAAAGCGGGGCCATTACAGAGGGCAGCCATGCCTCCACACTGCTACAGGGCCATTCTCACACCCCCAAATGACCTTTCTGTTCCTTCCCATTAATCAGATCGACTCCTAGTATTAGAGAAAACAACACCCAGAACGCCAGCTCTTCAGGACTGATGTTAGGTAACACACCACAGCGTAAGAAGACCATCAGACCATCAAAGAGACAGGATGGAAGGCAGGAAATTTCTCACCAGCTGGAAGCAGAGAGGGTGGGGGCAAGGTGGGGACCGTTCAGGAGGGCCAGGACCTGAGGGTGCAGCTAGCCAACAAAAGGCACCATGGCCAGTGCAAAAGCCCAAAACTTACAGTAACGATGAACAGGTTGTACAACCTTTGAAAAACAACACAAAGGCCCTGAACCCCAACTTCCTGGTCTGCAGAGAGGATGACCCCCAAGATATGGTTCCCTGATTGCCTTGTCCATCCAAGCATGTAAAGCAAGTCAGGCATCGCTGTGGTGACAGGCTGTCACAGGGCGGTGGGGTAACACGGAGCTGCTCTGCCCACCCAAAAGCAAACAAACCACCCACTCATGTACGAGGGAAGCACCTGCCATCAATCCCTTTCTCTGCTAGCCTGCGAGATCCCATTCCCAGATGATGTATCAAAACAATCAGGACACGATTACACCTACAAATAAAACAGAAAACATCATCTTTTCTTCGAAGACAGTAAGAACACCTACCTTGCAAAATGAATACCCCCTGGATATTCCGTTTCATAGCGTCTGTTAGGAAAATGTTACAGAATACCAAATTTAGGGCAGAAATAGACAGCTTACTGCCTAGCCCACAAGACCCACAGCAGTATGGGATGTTTCCTAGGTAGTATTTGCTACTATGAGTGTTTGTAGTTCATTCAAAATTTACCTTTCTATTTTTAGTGACTCCACCTGTCTCAGAGCCATGAACAAGCCTCTTTTACTTGGGCTACCTGGAGTTTTGAAATGTGAATGGGTTAACAGAGAGTAAAAATATCGGGAAAGAATACTCACCAGGGACTCACATGAACTACAACATTTACCTAAGGCTCTCCCCTAAGTTCAGTAGAACACTTGTCAGCCCTGACTGTGCTGCCAGCTAAGCACCTCCCAGGATTTAGTACTTTCTCCCTGTTCATGGAGTGCACCTGCCCCCGGTGCTGACCTTCTCTTGGCGGTTCTGCAAGTTGACGCCCTGCACACAGGCTCCGGCTTTCACTGAGTCCTGCACTGTGGGCTGACCTGGGTCAACGCGACATGCGGGTGGCTGGAGACAGAAGCTGGCTTTTTCCTTCTGTCTCCCTTGCACGGATGCTCCCAGGCCTCCAGGGCTGGGGAGTCAAGAGGATGGGAGTTGACGGAGGAAAGAAGCCCATCCCTGGCTCAGCAGCGGCCTTGCTCACTCACGCCTGCCTCCCGCCAACACAGAGAACCGTGTGCCTAGAATAAGCTGGCTCCAAGTTAAAGATCTGGTCGAAATAATGTTGTACAAATCCCCAACCTGGGACTGAGGCAGATCAGGACCGAGGACAGCGCTTGGCCAAACTTCATCCAGACTTCAACCCCATGGCCCCTTGCAGTTGGCCATGGTTATTAGGGGCTGATCCAGGAATCTGCCTTTCTAAAGAGCTTAACTGGTGTTGAAGAACCACTGATGAATCACCTAAAAGCCACAACAGAAGAAAATTATCTTACCCACCCCAAAATAAGGCAAAGTGTTTTCTCAATATTGACGGTGCTCACGGCTGCACCAGGCTCTTCCTGCAGAGACTTGGAGGAGATGTTGCCCTTTCCCGTTCTGATGCCAGAATCCCCTTTGAGATGCCCCCAAGAGAGCCCTCTGCGGAGAATGCGGCGGATTTGTTTTTCATTTCCTCTACTATTATTTGCCTCGATTGGAGATGGAGTCACCCTCAGCATCTCTACACACCCAGTGTCCCTTTGTCCACAGAATCAAATGCTACCTTTGATAGAGAAAACGTCATTGTGTGAAGTCATGCACCAAATCTCTAATTCTTATAATACTTGACATTGGGTCCTTGATCAGTTTGGTTTCTTTTTGTTCCTCGTGCTGAAAGCATCTGAAAAATATTCACCTCTCTTCTTCCTATGAAATGTTCTTTTTAAGGTCATCTGAGATGTCTGTTCTTTCTTCAAAGAATTTTACTCACAATGTGTCTAATGGAACTTGTCTGGAAAGAAAAAGTGACTAAAGGATGAGAATAATAAGAAACATTTGTAATTTGTGTAGATGATGGCCAAAAAGCTCTGACCTGCTCTGAGCCGGAGGGGGGTGCCAAGAAGCCGCCCTGAAAGGACCCAGGGGTTGACAGGGCATCACGAGGGCTTCTCACGTGGCTTCCTCTTAGCAGTAACCCTCCAGTATGGATGCCTATCCCACTCTGAAGTCTCCCAGAGTTATTCCAGCATATTGGTTTAGTATCCCACTGGCCTTATGCCAGCATTTCTTCATGGCTAGCACAGCCTGAGTAAGGCATTCAGCCGACCGCAGGGTCTGTGCCGGTACGACTGCTTCTGCGGTGGAGATCCGGGCCTGCCGTGTTTGCCTCCAGACACGTGGGCTGACTGCCCGGCACTCTCAGCACGAAGGCCTGCCTCTCCGCCCGTGACCGCTGTGGGCCTGACCAGGGAGTGCCTGCGTGGAGCACACAGCTCACGGAAAGAGAAAGGTTCCTGGCCACTGGGAAGAGGAGCTGGAAACAAACGAAGTCGTAATGAGCAACCTGTCAAATCCACATCACGTCTGTCCACCACCTACCAGACTGAATACCTGTGCCGGCACCACTCTCTGTGCCAAGAACTGGGAGTGCCTGCAGTGGGCTGATCCAGGCTCTGCCCTCAGGTGAGTGCAGTCACCCTCGCTCCATCCTAGCCCCCACCTCTTACTCCCTGCCTCCCCAGGGCCTCCTCCCATCCCCCACTCCTCTCTTTAGCTGTTTCTTAGACACAGGTGCACACACACACGCACCCAGCATCACACTTTATCTGTTCTATGCAAACAAGGAGGCAATTAAATATATCAAAAGAGCAGTGACATCTGTTCAGTGGCTATTATGGTCAGAAGCTGTGCAAATGGAGGAGGAAATCTTCCCTCCCCAAAATGCTAAAACTGTGTCCTATGTTAGGAAAGACTGCATGCACACAGCATGTATAACATAACTGCCCACATATGTAATATCCATGCATATACATATCTACGTACATGCCCATACACACACACATCTCTAAAACCAAAACTGATTAAACACTTATCTTTAGATCTTTTTACTGTAAAACAGAAGTTTTTCCAGTCATTTGCTATAAGACCTATTTTCATTCTTTTAATGACTTTGTTATTCTCTGGGACTTTCATAACTTGTATCCAATACTTTGCAGATACAGAGATCAAACTAGCTATCGCACACAAATACAGCCCAGCCAGTTGAGATGTCCTACTTCATTCTTTCCTATAAACATAGACTCTTTTGCAACAATAATAAGCAGGTAACATGTACCAGTGGCACCACCTTATGAAAGTTCAGCAAGCCCCCTCCCTCCCAAGGACATTAACCTCTTCCTGCCCTGACTCCAGACGCTGGGCTCGGGGAAGAATACTTGTCTCCCCCGCCTCGCGGCAGTGCCGGCTTTCAGGCGGAGCCGGGTCCTCTTAGAATCCCGTGGGTCCGCTCCGTCCTATCCCAGGGTAGGCATAAATAACTGTCCTAGGGGAAATTATAGACAACCCTTAATGGAGTTAAATGAATCATTTTCTTGGAGATGAGAAATGTGGCTCAGAGGGAAAACTAAGAGACTAAAAAAATGGAAAAACCCCAGCCTAACAACCCATCATTGAAAACAGGAGGGAAACAGCGGCTTTTAGGGGTTACTCCACTCATACAACCTAACACTCTGTCAGCTGTTATAAAGAGGGATTCGGAAGCTTAAAATAAAACCTATACAACTGTGCGATGTCGGGACGGATCGGGGAGGGGAAGCAGTAAGACGGTGTTGCCATTCACGTCGTATGTTTTAGGTCACCCAAAAAACTACATGAATGAATTTCAAATACTAGCAAAATGTTGTGCTTTTTAACCAACTGTCTACAATTCCTTTTCACCAACTTTGGGAACAGATGTGTTTTTAGCCACTTTATTGTTTATAAACAAGAGAAGTCGAGAAGAGCTGAGGTTTATTTAAGTAGAATTTTTTAAAATAAACATTATTAAATTATAATTTCTCCAAATGATGTGTCATTCATTGATCATAATACCTATTTAGAAGAGAAAACAAGGTATTTTAAGATGTTGTGACTAATATTTGTGGGTAAAACATCTGGTTATAATCACCTCCTTAATCATATTGTTCAATAATCTCATCTTACTTACTAAGATCAGAAATTATGTAGATGTTATCTGAAAAAAGAGTTAAATAATTAATCCTGATTTGTAAAACACTTTTTCCTCAAAATGAGGAAAGGAGGATAGATACTGCTTTCCCTCTACTCAGGAGAAGGCTTGTTTAAATCAGGATTTCCCTCTGGCCGGAGAGACGACTGACATGGGGAAGAATCTCCTCCCGTCTTTGACTCTGTCCCCTGGGGCCAGTGTCAGCCTAGTCCCGGAGGAAGATGAAGGGTAGCATCTGCTCCCGGGGCTTAAGAGAGAGATAATAACAATGTTCTCGTGGAAGACAAGGAAGCCAGGGCCTTCAGGAATCATTCCAGAAGGGAAATGCAGAATAAAACGACTCCTGTTCCATGCAAATTGTGGGTGTCACAGCTCCTCACTCTCTCCCTCTCAACCTAGAGCGCGCCTCCTCGAGAGGCTCAGAATCCAAAGAGTGCGTGTTTCCTCACCTCCCCAGACCTCCATCTAAGTCTTAATGCAACTTGTGGTTACCTGAGATGCCCCCCATGAGCTGGCTCCATTTCCACCTGCATCTAAGAGGTTCATTTCAAAACTTTACACCACTGGACCTAAATTTTACATGCACTGGGTGAATGGGAGGACAATTAGGAATAAAAATAAGCTTGACAAATATAATACGCATATACTTTACCTTTTTTTTGGATGCTTCTGACTTCTTTGACATGTTCTTCAACTTTTTATGCAAATGATGAAGGACCTGGAAAACATAGACTAATAAGCCAGGTGGCCAGGACCCTGCATGCACGGTCTATTTGCACTGACAACTCTGGACATTCTGAAATGGTCGCAGCATTATTTCCAAACCATCCAAGTGGAAACACACATAAGCTGGTAATGTGCCACTGACTGTGAACCGCCAGCTGAACCCGGTCTCCCCACACTGGTCGCAGCACCTGTGTGCCCAGGGCTCTGGGGTTTCGTGCAGAAAGCCACTCTGCTACCCTGTATGCAGCCTTGCCACCGCCCGACACCTTGGTTTCCCCCACGATTCTACTTTTTAACAATTTCCAGGTCCCTACTATATGTCAGACCTGGTGTTAGATCCTAGAACCTTGGGGAGACTAGTGCCCTCCTCCATGCAACAGCAGGGAGAGAGCAGCTGGTGAAGACCAGAAATCCGCCTGGCCCCCCACGGCCACCACGCCTCCCCTCATGCCTTCTGCTGGGCGTGCAGGCTGTCTGCCCACCGGCCTCCTCCCTCTGCCTTCTGACCCTGCCCACTGGGCTGTGCTCTCAGACCACCGGCATCTGGGGTATTCAGCCTCACCGAGGACTGGTAGACCTTTTAGCAAGGTTTTATAATGAAGGCCCCTATCAGGAAGTCTCTTCCCAGAGACCCAGGCTCCGTTCACTAGAGAAGCAGTGTTTGTCTTTTCTCACAGTGTGATACTCAGGAGAAAGGACATGAAGCGCATGGGTCATTTACAGGAATTTGCAGCCTAAGCTTGACTCATACAACAGAGCCAGCCCTGCACACGGGGGCTGGAGTGCCTTCTCACATCCCGTCTGAGTGAAGGTCTAAAGGGCAGACTAGGCTCCGGGGGACAAGGCCTTTGGTTAAGCACAGCTTTCCCAGTGAGGCTGTCCAAGAACCAGAGGCCACCTTCTGGACTCCTGCCTCTGTCCAGCACGCAGCACAGAAGCAACATAACCACATTGTACTCGCTGCAATGGCCTGCTCCATTCAGCTGGACATAGCTCTTCTGGAGTGACCGGCTATTCACCAAGAAGGCAGGGATGTCTCGACCAGTCCCACCAGCCCTCTGCAGGTCAGCAGCCATCACTGGAGTGTGAGCTCCTGGCTCCGAATTCCCAGCCCCCCTAAACTACTCCCCACTCCCTGCAGCGGCTTGGCAGCCCCTTCAGGGCCAGGACTGCACCTGTCACAGTGACACCTGGGACCCTCCCGGTACACTGTCAGTGGGTCAGTTCACTGCTCTGCCACCAGAAGTTGAGGCACAAACATTGCATGTGAGGCAAAGAGAGGAGCTTCTACAGAGGCAAATGAGGAAGCCTTTCAAGGCAGAAGGAAAGGGCTGGGAATAGGACCCTGCCAGGAGAAGACAGGCCTTGGCCGGGCTCCTTGGTGGCAGCCCTTCCCCAACCACTGAGTGCAAGGGACAGAAGAACAAGGCAGAGGCAGCAAACAAGAATCAGAAAGGGGCACCTGGGGAGGAAGCCAACCCAGAAAAGGTGAACAGTACCTGCCTCATGGTGCTGACCAGGGGTCTACTCCCTCTGCCAACAGACCCAGGGCCACATCTGAATGGCTCCAAGGGCCCAAGGAAGGTTGTTGAGTGGTCAACGGAGGAAATGCCCATGTGTATTCTTCTGAGCCAAGTTTCCCTTCTGTAGACCGTACTATGAGCACATATTGACACACTATGATGCATATATTGAAATACAGTTAATGAGGTCTTGCCTTCCAAGGAGAAAGAACGTAAGTATCATGACAGGTTGCATTTCTTTGCAAGATGATGATGGCCTGGAGGCATTTCTCTATCCTTCTGTACACTTAGAGGAGTGTGTGCAGTAAAACACAAACCTGAGCCAAACATCTGTGAGGATGTGGAGGAATTTGTGTGTGTAGGAGGCTCATATCAAGAGTGCATCCTCATGGCAGACTGGAGAGGGTCCAGGACAAGAAGGCCCTGTCAGGGAAGAGAGTGAGGGGCCAGCCCTGCACACGAACAGCCCCACAGAGGCACAGAGGGCTCTGAGGCCATTCTCCCTGCTTCCCCAGGGAGTGTCAGATACAAAGAACTGTTCCTCTAAAAACTCGTAAGATTTTGGAAAGCAGAAGGTGACTCTGGAATACAATTTCCTTGTTTAAAAAGAAAGAACAAAATGCCAATCCATAGGTGCTGCACAGATTAAATTAGAGAGTGCATGCATCAGCCCCTGGGGCAAGTACAGCCAGCCTGTGTTGTACATTTGCAGAAGAATAAATGAATAAACCAGCCTCTTTCCAAAGACCTAAGCTGGTTATTGCTCAAATTCCCTATCTCTATTCTATTTCTTTACATATAATTCTTTGATTCTGGCCATTCGCTCAGATAGTATCCAACACTATTACCAACCATTCAAAGAGCTGTAACTGCATCAATGATATGGGAGGAGGCTTGCCTTAAACAATTTTTGCTGGGAAAAATACTGTGTGAATTGACTATAAGAAATTATTGTTATTTCACCTGGTTATTCACCACCCTAGAGCCACAGCCTTATCAGAAACAAAATGAGAAACAGAGAGAGATGAAGATTAAATGGTGGAAATTTCAGAACTTGGTTGCAAACATGTTTTTCTAACATGATGGAACCTGGACAAAGCATGTATGACAATGGACTTTCCCCCACGAGTCACCATCCCATGATTATTAAGCATATACTTTTAAACATAGATCAGTTGTGTTAAAAGGTTTAGGACATTTTGACCAGTGTAAAATCTTCAAGCCCACGTGTTGCTAGGAAAGAGAACGTGAGATGGCTGCGCTCTGTCGGGCTCTGCAGGGGAAGGAGGAGGCGGCGCAGGGCGCCGCCGGCAGGGGTGTCTGCAGAGCTGGGGGCTTAGCCCTGACCCGGAATCCTTTAATACTCTTCACACAGCCTTCCTGAAAAGGGCTGAAACCCATTCATCCTAAACTCTCTGCAGACTCCGGACGAGATTGCGAAGAAATACTGCTCTACTATAAAGCTAAACTTCTGGTAAGAGCCAGGTCCCCGCAGAGCGGAAAGGCTGGCCGCGCACGGACCCCTCCATGCCGGCCGAGGGCCGGGAGGGGCCGAGCTACCCTGAGGCCCTGGGGGCGCGCAGGGCAGGGCGCTGGGCGCGGGAGGACCGGCGTGAGACGCGCTCGGGGCCGTGGGCGCAAGGGCTGCGGTGGCCAGAAGGGGACGCGGCGGCGCGCCTGCGAAGGGGGCTGCGGACTTGCCGGGCATCTCCCCGACCCCCAGCAGCTTCCTCGCGGAGCCTCACACGCGCAGGCCCAAGCGGTGGAGACGAACCGCAACACGACCCGCCCAGAACGCCGCCGGGCGCGGGCGCGGGGCCGGGCTGCTGCGGGGACCCGGGAGACAGACGCCACCGGGCCCCGCCGCCCGCGCCCACCTTGGCGTAGCAGAAGCAGATGAGCAGGAGAGGCAGCAGGTAGCCGAAGACGAAGGTGCACACGACATAGGCCTTCTTGTGGCGCTCGTTGGACCACTCCTCCCAGCAGAAGGTCTGGTTGCCAATCCCCCGGTGGACGAGGCGCTGGTGGTAGGCCACGGGCGAGGCCATGGCGATGGACAGCGCCCAGATAAAGCCCATGCCCAGTAGCGCGTTGCGGGACACGCGCAGCGAGGAGCGCCGCGAGTGCACGATGGCCACGTAGCGGTCCACCGACATCGCGGCCAGGGTGAAGATGCTGACCAGCATGGAGACCGTGAAGAAGTAGTGGATGAACTTGCAGATGAAGGCGCCCAGCACCCAGGTGGGCAGCGCGTACACCGTGGCCTGGAAGGGGATGCAGAAGAGCAGGTAGGCCAGGTCGGCGACGCTCAGGTTCAGGATGAACAGGTTGGTGGTGCTGCGCGGCTTGCCCGGCTTGCTGCGCGCCAGCACGGTGATCACCAGGCTGTTGCCCAGCACGCCGAGCGCGAAGATGAGGCCGAACACCACCAGCGTGACCAAGTTCTCAACGCCGATGCCGACGAGCGGCCGGGGCTCCGGGGAGGGGGGCTCGTACCCGCTCGCGTTCCCCTCGCTGAGGTTCCCGGCGGCTGGCTCCATGGCCCGCGGGGGAGCCCGGGTCGCGCTGGGAAGGGGACCTGCGGGGAAGGAGGCTGCGGGGTCGCCGGGGGTCCCCAGAGCGAGCAGCCAGAGCGCGGGTTGAAAGCCTGAGCGTCCGGGACAGGCGCGCGGGCGGGGGGCCGCGCCACCTGGCACCGTCCTGTGCGGGCTCGCCCCGAGGTGAACCTTCCCGGGCGAGGCGGCGGCCCCGAGAGCGCGGGGTCCCCCTCCGCGAGCCACTGCCCGCTGCGCAGCCCCCGAGCCGGGAGGAGAGACCGCCCGTGCGCCGTGGGGGCGGGGGTGCCCGCGTGCGGCTGCGGCCCCGGCCCCTGCCGGCAGGCTCGCTCGCTCGGGCGGGCTCCGACTGGCACCTGTTGCTCCGGCCGCTCCTTCCCGCCGCGCTCCAGGGCCTCTGCGGGGTCCCCAGCGGCAGCAGGGCGCTCGCTCTCCCGGCGGCGGGCAGGCCGGTGCTCCGGGGCTTCTCTGTGGCAACTGAGACGTCGGGAGCGCTCAGCCCGGCCGCAATCCGCGCCCCCTGGGGGGCTCCCGTCCCCCGGAAGTCCCGGCGCGCGCGCGGACTGGCCGGGCCCTAATGGGACGGGTCGCCGCCCACCTCTTCGCGGGCCGCGAGCGCGGCGGAGCTGCCTGGGTCCCGCGAGGCGGCGGCTGCCGGACGCAGCCCGGCCCCGCGGGCGAGCCGAGCCCAGAGCGCGGGGCGGGAGGCGGGCGCGCAGGCCTCCTGCCCCGGCAGCGCCGTTCGGGCTTCTCTCTGGGTGGCTGAACGTGGGAGTGCCCCCCGCCCCGGGAGTAAACCCCGGGAGCTCATGATTGGCGCCGCTGCCTGGGGCTCTGTAGCCCCCATCCCGCCCCCTCCGTGCCCGCCGCTAGGGAGCAAGTGAGCAGGGAAGGAAAACGAACGGCCTGCCCGGGGGGGTTGTTTGCTCAACATGAAAGGGAAGGTGTCATGTTGACATCACCCGGGCGCAGATCAGTTTCGCCTTATCCTACTCATCCGAGTGACATCAGCCCGCGCACTGACACGAAATACTTGAAAATAAAAAGAGCATGGTTAATATGGTGTCCCTGTTACAAGAATACCCCACAAGAAACTGAACTTAGTATAGTGGTGTTACTCAACCTTTAGTTTAAAATTTGCCAGTTCCCGCTACAGAGCTGAAGCTGAAGTTGTCATTCATTTGCATTGTTTACATGATTTATCTCTATTCATTTTCAAAAAGGGGTACATTCCCAGCATTCTCCAAATAATGAGTGAGTCCATTATGCCAGATACAGAGCTCCTGGGAAGGGTAATACAAACGGTGCGGTGTCCCTGCGGTGCGGTGTACCTGCTCAGGAGACAGAGCTGCCTGGAGACAGCACAAGTGGGCAGAAGCAGGCACAAGGGGGAGCAAGGCGGGCCTCGCCTGGGGGAGTGGGGGAATTGCAGTCTCTCATTTCTTTTTTATTCCATCCCCTCTTTCCCTTCTGTCTCATTTCCAGAAAGATTTTGATGCAATTCAAGGAACGCTGACTATGCAGCAAGTACTTTCCCTACACTGTTTCTTTTAACACTCACAATTCCTTGCAAGGAAATTGTTGTAGCCACACACATTTCCCAGAGGATGAAACTGAGTTTATTTGCCTGAGTTATCTTGCCAAATCAAGAAGGCTCTTATGCTCCCTGCAAAGAAGATACCACCAAACTTCCTTAAATATTTTGCCTCTCGGGAGTGCCTTTCTTTCCAGAGGGTTCTGTGACCAGCCAGTTCACGGTATCCTGTGCTGGGCAGCTCTATTGTATTTGAAAGTTATTTGTAATAAGATTTTAGAGACAGTTTTTTTTTGTGTTTTGTTTTTTTAAATTTTTTATTAAGGTATGATTGATAGATCCACTATGTCCCTTCTCTGTGCTACACTGTTCTCCCCGTGTTCCCCCACACCATGTGTACTAAACATAATACCCCTTAATCCCCTTCTCCCTCCCACACCCCTCCCCTTTCATAACCTCTAGTTCATTCGTGGAGTCTCTGAGTCTGCTGCCATTTTGTTCCTTCAGTTTTGCCTCATTGTTATACTCCACAAATGAGGGAAATCATTTGGTACTTGTCTTTCTCTGCCTGGCTTATTTCACTGAGCATAATACCCTCTAGCTCCACCCATGTTGTTGCAAATGGTAGGATTTGTTTTCTTCTTATGGCTGAATAGTATTCATTGTGTATATGTACCACATCTTCTTTATCCATTCATCTACTCATGGACACTTAGGTTGCTTCCATTTCTTGGCTATTGTAAAAAGTGCTGCGATGAACATAGGGGTGCATCTGTCTTTTTGAATCTGAGAAGTTGTATTCTTTGAGACAGTTTGTTTTTATTATAAACTATTTTTAACATGGAAATGATATGATGAAATTCTATCAAATGCCCATGTACCCACCACCCCACTTAGAATAATACAAAAATAATCAATAGAGTTGAAACCACCTTTATATGCTCTTCAGAGCCTCACACCCGCCCGGCTCCAGGCAACCTGAATATGTTGTCTACCAGTCATTTCTTTAGACATATGCATTTGGGCATATGCATATATTCTTAAATAATATATTGTGGGTTTTTTGCTTTATTTTAATGTTACATTGTTGGCATTGGAATTACTTTTCCCTTAAGGTGTGATTTGTCTGGTGATCCTATAGATAAACCAGGGTCCATTGCCTTTTGGCCTGTTCTATCTTTTGCAATCTTTTTATGTCCTGTGATTTAGGGGTATTTCTTAGACCAGCACATAACTGGATCATTTTAAAATCTAATTTGACAGTCGCTAGTGTTTTAATTGATGAGATTAGTCTGTTTACATTTATTGTTATTACTGATCTATGTGGACTTATTTTTAACATTTTATTTTATACTTTCAATTCATCTTCTATTTCCATGTTTCCTTTTACCTCACCTGTTTTGACATCTTTGGAGCTGCATTTTAACATGTTTTCTTCCTAACTTAAAATGAGGGGAAGGAGTATGGCCTGTGTTTATTCTTTCACTGGTTCCCTTGAGTGACTGCTACTTGCCAAGAACTATTTCATGTTCAGGAAATGGAAAAATGAACTCAGTGAAGTCCCTTCTTTCATGGATGGTATGTTTTGTTATGGAGACAAGACATTAGAAAAGACATAAAACTGTAATATGTCCTGCCCGGTGGTGACTGTTATGGAGAAGAAAACAGACCAAGAGATAGAAGGTAACCGGACGTGCAGTCCCGGGGGTGAAGGGCTGTTCCGTGTACTCGGCACCTGGGACTGATGGGCGGAGAGGCGGGCGGAGGCGGCAGCTGAGCCCAGGTACCAGTCCGCGCCCACCACTGACCACACTGTCCTGGACCGGGCGCCTACGTGCTGAGCCTTGACTTCCTCTCCTGACCAGCAGGAAGGCCGACGCTAGGCTTGAGTTTCCCTGGGTGGCCTGTCCTCCTGTCCCCTGACCCGCCTGAATGTTGAATGCATATTTACAATGATGTAAATCCTAAGATGTAAGGGCTCCACGACAGAGTTCCATATTTTCAAACTTGTTTTCCATGAGGACAAACAAATGTTGTTTATGGAAAGTAACATGGAATATGGAATGAATGGTAAAATAAAACAAATAGCAAAATTACTTTTGGATTTTTAGAATATTATGGAACAGCCGAGCTGGGAGAGGTCAGCTGCTTCTCCCCTCGCCCCCCACATGTGCCTGCGGGTGGGGGCAAGTGGTCCGGGAGAGGCGGTTACCTGTTCACGTCTAAAAGCACCAGGGACACCCCTCACACTGGGTCCATGTCAAAGCAAAAAGCTCCGCCGTTGCCCCACATTGTATTTCCTGTTCTGCAGTTTGAAGTAAGAACCGCTGCCCGTCAAGGTGGCTTCTGAGTGGGCTTCAAAGGTCAGGGCGCTTTTGCATCTCATAGTCAGCAAGTGGAAGAAACACTTTCAGATGGAAAGTCTCAAAAAACCTTTTAGAAGAATTTAAGCCCTAAAGTAAGTCAACTTATCTCTGTAACAATAAAAAATAAAATAATTATTTGCTTTTAAAAACACTGAAACTTGTGGGTAATAATATAAAGCCTGACTTGTCCCCAAAGTAAAGCCATGAATGTTGGGGCCTCTTCCTATTTGGCGGCTATGTAGACAAGAAGGTAACTGTGCCGAGAAGGAACACTCCAGGGTGACTACGGTCGGGGCTGATGGTGACAGAGTTTTCCCTTTTCACTTTGCCCTAAACTGGGGAAGAACAGCCAGTATCCCAGTCTGGCCTGTGCATCCTTTAGGCACCTCTGGTGACAAAGGTCAAAATGTCAAGGTTCCTGAGACCCGAGGGCCTATTCCCCTGGGTCAGGAACTGCAGGCACCTCCCTGCTTTCCCGTGGAGAAGGCTCTGGTCTGGAGCACCTCTCTGCTCTCAGACCTCCCTCCCACGTCAGGGACTGAAAAGCAGTTCCTTCTCTACCCCCAGCAAAAGGTTACACGCCTTTGCCCCAAACCCAGAACTCCCACAGGTGGGTTACACTTGAAACCCACCCTGGCTTACCACCTGCTCTTTTCAGCCTCAGACCGACTAGGACTTACTGCAGCAAGGCTCAGGAAGAGGGGACTGGCTCCAGGACCCCCCAAGGCCATGGGCTCCCTGCCACCTTCCTTGCTCACTCATGCATAGGCTGAGCCCAGTTGCCCCCCAGTCAGGGGTAATTTTCCAGCCATCCTCATCAGGTAGGCTGGTATCTTTACATGCAGTATTTTCTCAACACCATTAACCTTGACTGCAGCCAGCTTTTTGCCACATCAATCCCACACAGCACAAAACATCAAAACTCAGAGTCTTCCTGCAGAAAGCACGCATCCCTCACCAGCTGGCCTGCTGCTCTGGGCTGGCCCTCCAGGCCCTCAGCGTAGGATCCTGCTGAGAACAACCAGGGCCTGTCGCCAAGCAGAGGAGAGAAGAAGCCAGCCCTGGAAGCACAGTGAATCCGTGCGGTGTGACGTGGGTCTCGCCCGCTCACAGCACCTGGCCGAAGTGCCACATGAACAGGCCATAGGACGGGAGCTCTGCCCAGAAGACGCCCCTCCCACAGGGGTGCAATCCCCCACAGCCCATACAGAATCTGGAAGTGACGGATGACAAAAAAAGGACATCTGACTGAGAATTACTGTTTTCTTGAATCTATTGTCCATGAATGAGAAGCCCCAGGAGACAGAATTCTGAATCTCTTACTTGACATCATGACTTACTACCTAAGGATTGATTCATTCTGGCCCTGTTTCGGGGTATCATTAAGTTCCCACAGTACACATGGCAGCCTCGGGTGGGAGATGCAAGATAAAAAGATCAAAGCCACACTCATACCACCCTTGTGGAGCATCATGGAATCTGACCAGGAATGTGCAACCCTCTACATGCTTGCTTACAATGGTGACATGTATGGACATAGAACAACAGTGATTGTGGACATGTAAACAGCATAATGAATCCTCCTTAGGATAAATGCCCAGAAATATGGTAATTTTATTCAGGGTGCTTAGAGCCAGTGGCAGTTATGCCCTCAAAAATTAAGCTAGTTCTATTATTTTCTGCTTATTTAATATATCAAGTTATTTTATTCATTAAGGTAGTTTAACAATTTTATCAAAAGCTGTGAAATAAATCTCTCATGGTTTATGACCCAATGCTTTAATCAGCCTGTTACAGAAAGTTCCACTTAATTAGTCATTGCATATTAATGCAGGAATGACCCCTTTCTGTGATGCGGCCAATAAATTGCCTGATAAAGTACAGTATCATTGGGAATTATATAGAAAAGAGGGTTCTGAAAGAAATAGCACATTGCTTCATTTTCTGACCCAGGTATAGTCAGTTACTTTGTTCGCAGCGAGATTATGTAAAAGCACATTTGTTGGGATGATTTTAAAACATGAAAGTGTAAAGGGAATAAAAATGGCCCATGATCCCTTTGCCCTGATAAGCATTTTGATATTTTTATGACAGAAGAAAGTAATACAGGCTCATGGTCAGAAAATCCACATAGTAACGACAGGCGCAAAGCGGGCTGTGCAGGCACACTCCCAGAGATGGGATGTAGAGCAGGCGGCGGGGCGGGGGGCTTGCTGGACAGGGCCAGACACCCAGCTGATGATGCCAAGAAGGCTCTGCAGATGGAAGGTTGTCACGGCTGCTCGGCATGGCCCACGGCTGAGTGCCACTAAACTGCGCACTTGAACGTGGTTCGGACAGTAACATTTATGCTATGTATATTTAACCAAAATAAAATAAACTCAAAACATTGGCAACAAGAGGAAAAAATGGATATAAAAACCGTTTCCTCTGTCTTTGCTTTCCCCCAAAACACCACTAGAAAGGTTTAACAAGTAACCTTTAAGGAAAAAATTACAGGCACATAGTCCTTTACATAGAGATACGTAGTATGAGCATTTTTATTTGCATGAGTAGGAATATCGCATAATACAAAGATCTGGATTTTACTTGTTTTTCACTTCATATTTCTTGAAAATCTCTCACCATGAGCAAATGAAAAGCTCTTATACTTCTTATATCCTCTGTGCTTTTGCTTATTACACGAATAGTCACAGTTTTTTAACAAGGCTGCTCCAGTCCGCTAATGATGGTCTGTGAGTCAGTTCTTCCTCCAGATAGCGACAGGATAGGGACAAATGGTAGATGTTTTCAAGCTGCTCTTGTGAGGGGTTTTAAATATGATGATGCCAACATTGTAATAATGCTGACACTCAATTGATGCTGTTTATGATGGCGAGAATGTCATCTCCGAAAGTGGCTGTTTAGTCTCTCATGCAACGTGGTGCCAAGAAGCAGCTGATCACATTCAAGGCTTCCTCTGGTTCTGTCTCAGTCAATAGAACAAGAAGTATTGATTGTGTGCCCACAGTGTGTCTGTCTGGGTCCTAATTATTGGAACTATAGTATTTAAAAGGATGAAGTCCTGCCCGGAAGGGGTTTCTATTCCAAGCGCAGGAGACAGACAGTGTATGAACAGTGACCCCAAGGGTGGGTTGCAAGGATTCTGTCTCAGGTGGGAAACCGGAGAGCCTTCCTGAGGAGGTGGTGGATGAGCTGCGACATCTCAGGGAGGAAACAGCAGCGGTACAAAGAACATTCTGGAAAGAACATGCTGCAAAAGAGAGCGAGGGCCAAGGCCCTGAGCCTCAGCTGACACACTCAAGACCCAGAATGTCTCTCCTGGAAGCGGCGTGGGAACAGGTGGAAGGAGAGAGCTGAGCAGTGAGCCCAGGTGTCTCCTGGGCTCTGAGGCGCTGGGCAGGCTCCTGGTCCCCCTCTAAGCTGCACAGGGACACCTCTGTGAAGGTTGACGCTGGGGAGTAACAGGAAGAGTTTACACTTTTAAATGTATTCTTGTGATTCTGTGGACAGCGGGCTGCAGGGCAGGAGTGGCTGGGCCCTGGGTGCAGGGGACACAGAACAGTGGCTTGACATCAGATGAATGATATCAAGATTAACAGTGAAGAAGTTAAATGGTGAGGTTTGAGTATGTTGGAAAGAAAAGCAGGACAGTCCCTAATATTTTAGTCTATAGTATTTGGATGGTGGTGTCAGTTCCTAAAATGGAGCTGATGCAGGATGAAGATTCGAAGGGGAAAATCACTTGCTCCTACTCAGACATGGTCGGTGTCTGATGCCACTGGACATCCAGTGATGATCTCAGGCAGGTTCCGCGAATCCAGTCGGAAGTCACCGCAGAGACACAGGAGGCGTTCACCGTGGGGAGGCGTAGAGAGGGACGGGGCTGGCAGGGCGGGTCAGCAGGGGAAGAGAGGTTTGCGGGACAGGAGCAGAATTCACGGCTTCTGGAGAAGGCACCTCAGGCAGGCAGATGGCCCACCTCCAGGCCGTTTGGATTCTCCTGATCTTTGCTCCCCTAATGACTATGGACTCTCAATTAATTTAGACAGACCTCTAATTTAACTTGCATTCTGCCTAATGCATCACCACCAATTTCTACAAGATGATTGGCAGATGGGATACTGCCAATGAGATGCCTGGCAGGTGTCCTAGGAGGCTTCTCCTCTCTCGGCTCTCCACGGGCCCAGGTGTGGGGGTACCAGGTGTCCCTGCCCACGGACCCGGCGTCCCAGTGACAGGGGCCAGGAGGGCAGAGCAGACGGGTGCCAGTGGGTCTCAGAGCAGACTGAAAAGGGCGGGCAGAGCGCTCAGCGCCCACTCTGGGTGAGGTGGGAGGCTGTCGAGGATCTTTAGCAGCAGCGAAACATGACACAGCATAGGTTTTCAGGAATAGTCCATCTGTTGTTTTATGAAAGCCCTGCGGGGGCCAAAGACAGAAGCAGGGTTATAAGAAGATGTCACCATAATCCAGGCAAAGGGTGGGTAGCTGGGACCCCAGTAGTGGTAGTCAGTGTCTGGACTAGCTCTGAAGGGCAGAGCCAGGTGGATCTACCAACCGGTGAGCCATGGGGGTCCCTGAAGCTCAGGACCTCGGTTCATGCTGAGATTCTTGGCCCGAGTAACTCGGAGGACAGAGCTGCCACTTACTGAAATGGAGGAGACCCAGGGAAGAGCTGCCTCAGAGAAGTGCGTGAGACCCAGACCCGCCCAGATCCGCCCAGCCGGGGCTTCAGCTGTGCGTCCAGGTGTGTGCAGCAGCCCAGCGCCCGGGTCTGCGTGGCCTCAACCCAGGCACGGGACTGTGACTGAGTTTCTTATATTCTCCAGGTCATAGTTTTCTTATTAATGAATACAAGCAATAATGTAATTTTAAGATATTTTGAATAATTAGAGGTCATTTCCCCATACATAAATTTAAGCCTATTCATAATCTATTTGAGCAGTAAGGCTGGGGAATCCTTCTCTTGTTTACTGACTTGCCTTAATATTTTTCCAAGCTACATCAAGCAAAGCAACTATTTTTAAGTGACTGTAACACTAATAGTGACCAGCCAAACATTAATCCAATATTGAATTTGACCAATTAAAATACTTTTGAATATTCTTAAAAATAAATTTTTTGGATATTTTTAAAAAGAAGTAAAGTACTAGAAGTAATTGTTCCCCAAATACTCTACAGCTGCGTAAAAGAAACAGAACCCGGAAAAAGGGGTGAAATCTCTTTCAAAGGGCTGTGTATGTAAGTAACCTTCTGAGAGCTCTGGTTTTGCCAGCTGCCCAGTACCCTGTAACAAACTCTTTTTGTCCAAATACTTAGTTAAAAAGGTATTTCAAAGATGTTCATATTATTCAAGGCATCTAACAACCTTGTTTGGTGAGGTTAGTCTCAGTCCAATGAGAATAAGATAGTGCATCACTAGAAAAAATAAATTTTTCAACAGACTTTTATGTAATTACATAAATCACTTGTTTACCTTACATTATTTAAAAAGTTTACCATCATATTGTATAGAGAGAGAGCACTATATTCAGATGTGGGTTAATTCAAGCTAGACAGAAATGATTTATTAAGAACTCAAAAGCTAAACTATACAGTCAAAGCCAAATCCCCATAAGCAGCAGGGGTCTTCAGCCCCGAAGATAATGATCCCGTGTTGCATGAGTTCCTTGCCCCTCAGCCGGTCTGCATGTGCCCCTTTATTTCTCCTTCACAGAATTAACAAGCCATAGTGGAGAGCTGTAGAGTGGCATCTTTATTTCAGAACAAGTTCTGGTTAATAACTTAGATGAATAAACAACATGATTAATCTTGACAGTCAAGATTTGTGCTCTTAGCAAAAAGCTGTTATCTTCTCAAGTATCACGGAACACGCATCTCATTGGCAGACTAATAAAGTCTCTCCCAAATTGCTCCAGAATGTCAAACTTTTAATATCACCAAAAATGAAGAGTGGCAGCCAGAAAATATAAAAATCTTGTGGGAAATGAAAATAAAGATAATCTCAACATTTTGTGAAAACACCCGCAAAAAATTGATACTACCTGAAAGATTAAATGGAGCTGACAGTCTTCCTAAATCCCAAGACACTGCTCCTGACATAAAGCAGCAGCAGGGGACGCAAACCAGCTATCTGGGCAGGTGTTCCTCCCCTCGCCTGCTGAGCAGTACTGCGCCCAAAACACCCCTCTGGCTGCTCCTTCCACGCATCACACCCCATCTCAGTGTGTTCAGACAGAGTGCATCTCAGACTGAAAATCCAGAGCAGAAATGGGATGGCGAGTGAGGAGAAGGCAAACGGGTGTGGTGTGTTCCAGATGGGCGGGAGGAGCCTCCAGAGGGAAGTCGGCAGGCGGGGACCAGGCTCTGAAACAACGTGTGGACAAGCAGCCTGGGATTTTTAATTGTCAAAATCTTCATACGCTTAAGAGTGGGAAAGACACAGACCTTAGAGTTTGGAAGTGGTGCATCTCAGTAAATCACAGAGGGAAAAGCTAAGATAAATTCAGAACCGGACTGGCAGCTGTGGGAATAGAAATGTGCCCAGACATGGTGGTGGTCAGCAAAGACCCAGGGCGCTCACACACCGGCTGAGCACGTCTCCTCTTGTTCACGGTTGAGTAAAGAGAAAAATTGCACCACGAGATTGAGACACTGGCAATATCACAGTAAACATCCTCTACAATATCAGAGAAAAAACTATCAAGAACAATCTATGCAGTATAAATGGGTCGTCAAAGATCATCAGACATGTAGAGAAAAGGAGGAACCTGGAAGAGAAAGATA
Source organism: Manis pentadactyla (assembly GCF_030020395.1). Lineage (NCBI taxonomy): Eukaryota > Metazoa > Chordata > Mammalia > Pholidota > Manidae > Manis > Manis pentadactyla. The sequence continues at coordinate 156,254,085 of NC_080024.1, read as the reverse complement.
GATAAATACTGAAACAGGAAACAAAGAAATAACACAGGGATTGGTGGGAAATGAACCTTAATTAATATTTGAGGAGATTGAAGAAGATAGCATATTCACAAAATTAGTTTGCTTTGAGATGAAAGGATCAGAGAACAAAAAGGCTTTTAGACATTAAAATATGATTTCAACCTTAAAAATAATATAGCAGTACCGCGTTCACCCCTTGAGACGGTGACGACAGCGATACGTACACAGACCTGGTTCACTTCAGTTCTTTATTGTCGCTCGGAAGGCCGGGAGAAGGTGAGTGAGAAGAAGCAACAGCGGGGGGGAGCGAGTGAGAGGAAGAATGAGGGGAGAGAGGGAGACAGAGATTGAGAGAGTGGGAGAGTGAGAGAGTGCCTCTCTTTCCTGCTTATGCCTTATATAAAGGAAGCTGGCCTATGGTGATCAAGACCATGCAAGCCTATAGGAGCAACTTCCTTATGCTAATGCCACCAAACCAGGCAGGGTGGCGCCCAGGAAGCGTGCGCCATCTTAGGGCATTGGTCAACTAGAGTGGAAGGGCGGTGTTCAGCCATAGTGGGACTCAGCCTCAGCCGTAGGCCGGCCCCTACATAGCAGTATTGCAAAATAGAGTCAGGGAGGTATTCCAGAATGAAACAAAAACAAAAGAATGGGAAGCAGGAGGGAATGTAGGGCAGAGGCAAACTGTGTGTCGTCCAGCCTGAGCCACGCAGACCTCAGCAAGCAGACAGGGAGCAGGAGCTGCAAAGGAGTGTGGGAGAGATGGGCCAGCACGCCAGAGGGGGCACACATTTCCAGGTAGAAAGGATCCCTTCAAAGACAAGTAAGATGAGTTTTTAAAGAATCATCTTTGGAAATATCCTTGACAATTCTGAGACCAGCAAGAGAAAACAGCAAACCCCCAGAGAGAAAATAATGCCAAGCGTCTGTGACCAAGAAGGGGACTGGCTGCGGCGGTTCCTTCGCAGCTCCAGGTCCCTTCTGAGACTCCCTACACCAGCTGCATTACCAACCACAGGGACGGCTAAGGCAGACACCCATGCATGTGGAATAACCTGGAAATTGTAGCTTTTTTTAATAAAGATGCTTGGAGATGTCATAAAGGGATCTTCCTCAGGAATACAAGATGCAGTGCCATACAAGGTATAAATGAGACACTGGGTGCATTTGAAGATATGTTGGAGGCACATGTTTCTCTTGTCAATGAGAAATAAAAAATAACTAGAAATGCACAGGAAAGAATTAAAGCTCTATCATGACATAATTTTAAGCACCTGATGGAAAAACTTTCTCAAGGGAAAGAATTCATGACATGTTGACACTTTGAACATTATCTTCTTAGCGACATAGCTCTCCTGACATTAGCCTGCAGAGGCAAGGCACGTCACGAGCACAGAGTACTTGGCCTGCTGTGATATGCTGAGAATAAAGCACGGAATCTGGGCTCCAAGCGTTTAGATTTGGCTTTTACTATTTACAGCTCTGCCCTTTACTGTTTCAAAGACCTTGAGACTCTTACTTAAACTCTTATGTTGTTTTACATTCAAAAATAACATTTTATTTCAAATAGACAGTTTTAATATTTTTAAAGCTACTCTTTTTCTTCTTGTGAATAAAAGTCTTGTTGTTCCTAAGATGAATTTGCCCACATTGTTTTTTAATTCCGTACTGTAATTTTTTAAAATTAAAGGCTCTGATTTTCTCTCTCCCTCTCTTTATCATCTTGTCTTTTATAGCTTCTAGGCCTTTGCCCATTTTTCTCCACTGGATTATATAAGACTGAAATAATTTCAGAAATGTTGTACTCACTGATGATTTGAAAGGATATTGAGTAGTAGAAATCCATATGTTAATCTATGTTAATTTAATAGATTAAATAAATTGGTGCAAGCCAATAATGAGGAGGAGAAAATGAAATACTCATTTTATGCTCAAAAGCCTAAGGCATTCAATCTACCAAGATCCAAAGGACCTTACCTCTTTGTTCTTTTTCTTTTAACTCTTTCAGAACAAAGGGAAAAACAAAACTTTCTGGACTATTTCCACTGGACCAAGGTAGGCAATATTGGCATCTGGACACAAAAGGAAACTATTAAATGATTTTGTTGCCATTCATGTTAAATATCACTAATGGAAGATGGCAAGAAAATAAATAAAATACTAAAAAAAATACTGAAAAGGAGAACAAAGCTGTCATTTTTTGCATATGAGTGATTATTTAAACATCTAGAGGAAACAACTAGAAATTTATTAAAACCAATTAAATAACAGATAACATAAAGTTAACGTGGAAAAGCAGTAAGGTCCCTATGAACTAATCAAAGAATTAGATACATTTCTTTGTATACACAAAGTGCATAGAGACACTGTGTAAAAAGTCAATGATGAAGAATCAATGTCCTACCTACTCGATAGTAAATCCCCCCCAATTTAATCCATAAACTCAATGCACTTTCAGTCCAAACTGCATTACGGTTGGAGAAGGGGGGAGCGGAATTTGACAAATGCAGTTCTAAACCTCATCTGGAAGAGTAAATTATAAGAAAGGCCATGACATTTTCTGAAATAAACTCAGGGACTTAACGTGGGCTGCTTGCCTTTCAGGAACCATTCCGCAGAAATAAATGGATTTCAACAGATTCATAGAAAAAGATGCTCCTGCTGTATTTTTTAACAGCAAGGGAATTATTGATTATTTAAATGCCTGTCTACACTGCGCTGGATGAACTAATCATGAAAACCTGTTCTACAGTCTTCCATCCATCCACTGGGGAACATCCTGCCTGTGAGGTGCTCTGACCGTCCTGAGCTAACACGCCTCCAAGCCTGTGCTCACGGGGAAGGGCGGGCGGCAAGAGACATGCTGAGGGGTGAAAAAGCACAAAACACTGGGTGTGGCCTGATCATACCTTTTAGAATCATTTTCTGCATGAACATAAATATTTCTGCACATGGAGTCAGACCTGTATGTGGGTGGCAAAATATAGCAGGACCCACGCCAAACTCTGGAAAGTGAATGTGAGTGAAAATTTGAAGGGAAATCTCTCACTTTCCACTAAATACATTTTGTGTAGGTCGATTGCATTCATTGGGTGGATGTTTTATAGATTTTTAATGATAAAATGGGAATGTTCAATTGTTCAATAATTGTAAAACATTTTCCTGTATTCAGATACAGTCACTTGCCATTCGTGGCTGTTTTGTGACTTGGTGATTCTGCCCCGTCTGACTAACAGCTGAGCCACCTCACAGCTAAAAGCCCCTGCGTCTGTGGTGGACAATAAAGTCAGCAGAGGATAATCCTGATTTTCCGGAATACACCTGCGAGATGCCCACAAACACACCGAGACCATCTTCGTGTTTTTCAGATCATGGCTCTATAGCGCCTCCTTGAGTTTTTCTGAAGAAATGTCTAGAGAATGCAAGAACACTGAAACAGTTACTGAGGGCATTGGGTGTGCCTCAAGAACTAAGACAACTGTATCTGTCAAAAATATTTATCTGAGTAATCAGGAACGGTTATTTAAATACTATTAAATTTCTTAATTGAGAAGTTTATTTTGTGAAAGAAATTGTACTTACTTATCTGTCCATCTGCCAAGAGGTTTTATGGTACCTGAGCCGTTAGGATTATAGGGAGACTTCTTGGAGATTTGGTTCAGTGCCTCTGAAGACAAGAGGACCCCCACTACTCTCCTGAGATAAAAATGTTGAGAATGAGTAAATAAAAGTATTTCCACTTTGCTCCTTTATGCCATCCTTGGTTTTTAACTTTTAAAAATCCTTTTTCTTTGCTGAAGGAACAAAATAGCAACAGACTCACAGACTCCAAGAAGGGACTAGTGGTTACCAAAAGGGGGGGGAGGGAGAAGGGGACTGTGGGGTATCATGATTGGTGCACATGGTGTGTGTGGGGTCACAGAGAAGACAGTGTAACTCAGAGAAGGCAAATAGGGACTCCATGGCATCTTACTACACTGATGGGCAGTGACTATAATGGGGTATGGGGGGGACTCAATAATAAGGGTGAATGTAATAACCACATTGTTTTACTTGTGAAATCTTCATAAGAGTGTATATCAGTGATACCTTAATAAAAAAAATCCTTTTGTTTCTGGGAACTGAAGAAAGACGGCAAATACTGAATAAATGTAAGCTGAACAGTACTTGGTATCTCATTAAGATCATAACCACTTTGAAAATAGGTGTTCTATGAGTGTCGTTTTGTCAGCCATCACAGCAGTGTTACAGGAAATCAGCTGTCTTCTTGTCAGATCGGTGCCCATTTCCCGGGGTGTGGCCTTTTCTGACGCGACTGTGCTGTGGCCGGGTTTCCTTGTGCTGCTTTCTTAGGGAAATGCCCTGCCATGGGGACAGAAGTCGCCTTTGCACCAACACGCCTAGGGTGTTTCCACCTGTACGAGGCAGGGGCACCCTGGTAAGTCTCCCTTGCATCCGTGACCTGGGAATCCAGTGACCTACCAGCCATTACAGAGCTGGTATATCAGAACACTCTGAACCCCACCCTTTCACTGTGACTGTGTGGGGCGCTGGCAGCCCTACCACCCTGAGATTCCCCAGCATGGTCCCCATTGCCAAACCCTCCCAAAGTTCAAAGCAAACATGCCCGTCATGTAGTCCATGGAGGTGAGTCTGGCCAGCCAGGCCCCAGCAGAGGTGAGAAGGATGCAGAGGGGGCCTGGCGGGGCCCTTGGAAATGCCCAGCACGACTCCCACTGGAGGGCCGCAGATGAGTCTCGTGTGCTGTGATCCGTAGCTGGTAAGTGACAGAACTAGAATGGATCACGGTGGAGTAGACTGAGTCAGGCGAGGTGATTCAGTGGAGGGTGTAGCATGGTCATGAAATTGTTTCATTTCGTTGCAGCACTGTGTACACGGGTGTGTGTGTGTATGTGTTGCGACGTAAAAATTTACTTCTTAGTGTGGGTCTTGGTGACACACATCTTGGGACAACTGCTCTGTAGACTTTTTAAGACATTTATTTATTTATTTATATACACACCAAGCTTTGTAAGCACTAAAAAGAAAAATCTAATGAGTCAGTGAATATCCACAGAAAATTATTAAGATTTCGATCAAAACATCATTTTTATTCATTCCAACCACAAATAGGCTGGAATAAGTTGAAATATAGCATACAATTGCTTTATAAAGTTTTCAAATATGTGCTGAATGACAGTCTAATGTAAATTACGGCGCACCAAATATTCCTGTTTTTGTTGATCGAGCTAGGCTTCCCTGAGCGCCTTTGGCTTGCTGGCATCAGATCACTGCTTTGAGGGAATCATTCTCCAGCAAAATAAAGCAGAAGCAGTGAGCTCAGGTGAATACAGGGTCAAGAATTGCCTTGCGTGTATTAATAAATTAATAAATATTGGATTTTCTATAATTCTACTCATTAAAGGCCTCAGCCACTCTCTGCCATTCGAATTTAACTCCGTGCAGGATCTGCTTTAAGTTGCTCACAGTCCTCTGTTAACAGTCAACAAGCATCTTGGTGAAAATATCTTTTGGCAGTTGAAAGATAAGGTTCACCAAAGAAAGTGAAATCACAAAACACAGCAGGGCGTGTCCAACTTGGGGTACATCAAGATGCCCTGGGGGCCACTGAGGCTCCCCCACTCCCCCCGGGGTCTGATCCAGCAGCGTGGTCTTGGGCTGAGGTCTGTGTTTCTATCTGGCCCCGGCCGGCCACACCGCTGCTGCTGGCTCACGGCCCGTCCTCAGGGTCCTGCTGACCTGGGAGCCGTCCCATCTCATTACCTTTTTTAAGAGAGTTAATCCCTTTCCAACCCTTCTACTTTATTGTCTGGCCACAGCTTACACAACTGAATTGGTGCATTAAATCTACCTGCCACAGAAATTCTTAAGGAGTGCTGACCTATTCATTATTAATTCTAAGTTATAACTTAAGATTTCCCCACATGTACTATATTAAGACAAAATTTCCCATTTTCCATGTTGCACTGGGGGAGGTGAAAATGCATACTATACTTATTTTTCAATTGTGAGTACTTTCTAATTGGTATTTTGTATCAAACAGCTGACCCCTTACCATCTCCACCAGTACCCCAGTGCCACCAGCTCCCTCCGGTTAACTGCTCTTGGCTGAACCCAGACCCTGCGGCCCATGTGCTTGCAACATGCCTTCTAATTGGAGAACTAAAACTTTTGCAAGAGCTTCAACAAAAACTGCCCTGGACCAGAGCTTTCCTCGAAGGTGAGCATATAAGCAGTCTGAATAGTTCCACCTCTGGCAAAGATTCGTTTCTTCAGATTTCTTCCACAATTAATGTTTGTATAAAATTAGTAAATTGTGTATCAGCCTGATCTATAAGTAACTGCAAGGTAATGCAGAGCTCCCAGCCCAGAAGTAGTCCTCACACTGACCATCGCAGAACTGGTAACACAGCTTTGCAATCAGATCCAGTCTAATCTTCCCGCGTGGCTTTGCCAGTGACACAGACTGAAATTTCACGTAAGACTGTGTTATAGATGGTTCTCTGTAAATTTTCACGATGATGCATTCAGTTTGAATTACAGAAAGACACAATGTGAAAATCATTTTCAAACAAATTCAGTTTCATTACTGCCAAATATGCCTCTAAACTGTCTTCTCTTGCTTCCAGTTTTAGCCCTTTTCTTATCTAATTGCTCCCTTGAGGAAAGAGTGATTTTTTCCTAAAAGAAAATGTTTATGAAAGAAAATATTAAACATCATTTTGCACTTACCCCTCCTGTCCTCGGGATGAAGCTGAAACTCCCTGAGAAGTTTTAGCTCACAGACCCACAGCATCTTCGTCTCACCTCCCAGGGCTCACCTCCATCCGCCGGAGCCCAGCACACCCCGCCCAGCACGGGGGCGGCCCCCTCACTGTCGTTCACCCACTCCTTCCGACCCGTCCCTGCTGCGGGGCTCGTGCAGCTGGTTCTGTGCCGTGCCCGTTACTAGCGAGCGTCAGGCCCCAGTTGGTCAAGCCCAGCTCCAGGACGCACTCAGCCCTGGTGGCCACGTTCTTTGGAGCCACTGGAGGAGGAGGACTTTGTGGGGGGAATGGGGGTTGTAGTGGGGGAGAGTGCACAGGAGGAGGGAGGCCCTCTTAGGGTCCCAGGCTGGGTCTGAAATTAAATCGACAAAGACAGATTAACAGGAAAAAAGAAAACAGGTATATTTAACATAAGTTTTACACAACACAGGAAGTTTCAAAGGGATCTGAAGCCCGGAAGAGACAGACCCGAGCATTTGTGTTCCCCCCGTCATGCATACTGAAAAAGCTGGAGCTGGTGGGGACCGGGGGACAGTGATTGCACTACACTTCCCAACCCCACCCCAGGGGTCCTTGTCCCACATCCAGACAGAGACCCTTGTCTTTGCCCTCATCAAAAGCCCCCAAGTACATCTGCATCCTAAACCCCAAGCCTGTGATCATGTCACCTTGTAGCAAAAGGGACATCACAGATGGGACAAAGTTAAGGATCTTGAGGTGGTGTATGACCCTGGACATCAGGCCCCCCTTTGCTCCTGGGCGGTGGCAGCTGAGTCAGAAGGGTGCGTGCTTTTTCCCAGACCCCCAGTCAGCTCCTGACATATGCCTGAAGCATCCGTTAGATTCTCTACAGATAAAATGTGCACAAGTCTTGTCCTCAAGAAACTTAGAATCTAGTAAGAATAGTACCTACCTCTGTGCACCCTGAATTGTACTAAGCCCTTTTTCATGTTTTCTCATATTTGTTTCTGAGAGTGGCCCTGGGAGCCAGGAGGCAACCGGGATTCTTAGATGTGAAGTTTGCCTCTGGTAGTAAAACTGAGGGTTGAACCAGCCACCCATCCCTGATTCCAGGTCCCACACATTTGCCATTAGCATGCTGCCTGAATACCCTTAAGGGTTGGGGAGTCGGGGTGTTTGCTGCAAGCGGCTAGTCGTGGTGACAATGATGTTGCCTTAGGATATGACGTCCAGTGACCTAGTGCTGAGAATAGGGTTTCTTACAGACTTGCTCCCTTTGAGCTCCGGGCAGGTGGGGGCCCGGCAAGAGAGGGAGAGGACAGGGGTTTGGAACCTAAGAGGTTCTCAGCCTGCAAGTCAGGAAACTGAAGGATCCTGTGATGCTCTGGAGAATGCAGAACAGAACCCCTGGAGGCTAACAGCACCCCCAGCAGAGCAAGGCCCCTCAGCAAGGACACACAGCCGCATCACTGTGGCCGTGACATTCTCTGGGAATGCTACACCCCTTGAAGGAGTGAAGAAGACAGGGGGCTCGCCTAGGGGTCAGGACTGGAGGGAGGTCAAGGAGAAGGGGCTCTGGGGAAGAGGCGAGCAGAGGTCCTAGAAATACCTTGCTGAGGTCCAAACTGGAGAGGAGGACACGCAAAGCCCCAGGAAGGCATCGAAAGAAACGGGGACAGTGAGGGTTGGGGCGGTGGCTGGACCAAAAGCAGCATAGGAAGCATTGAAAAGAGAGACCCAAAGCCCCCTTGATCAAAGAGAGAGCTTCCGGCGCAAGGTCCCAGAGACTACTGCTATTTTCTCCTGGTGGGAAGAACGTAATGTGAGCTCTGCCCTCGTTACAAGCGCTCACGTGTGCCGTGTATCATCACCCACTATAGGTACGGTGTGGCACCGCCAGCTTCTGGACTTATTCATCACGCTTAGCAGAACATATGCCCTGTGCTGAGTGACTCCCCCTTCCCGCTCCCCAGCCCGGGCAGCCATCATTCCACTTCTTGTTTCTATGAATTTGACAACTTGAAGTACTTAAGTGGAATCATGCAGAGCCGGTCTTCCTGTGACTGGGATATTTCATTCAGCATCATGTCCCCCACATTCACCCATGTTACTGCATGTTATAGGCTTTCTTTCCTTTTTAATGCTAATACTCCATCACACGTGTAGCCCACACCTTTATCCATCCGTGCGTCAGCACATTCAGGCTGCCTGCGCCCCTCAGCGGGCGCGGAAGGAGCTGCGTGGACGTGGGAGCGCTGGCAGCTCTTCAGTGTCCTGTTTGCGGCTCTGGATGAACACCGCAGCTGTTTGTCTAGCTAGCTGGCGGGTGTGGGATGTCTGTTCGGCTTTCCTGAGGAACCGCCACACTGTTTCTAGAGAGACCGCACTCGAGCGTTGCAGTTCCTGCACAGCCTCGATTTGCCCCTAGGTGGGGCTCCCCGGCTGGTGAGGTCTCAGGAACGAGTGAATGGGGAGGGTCACCACGCCAGGCCAGCCAGCACCGAGGAGGCAGCAGCGGGGCTGGTCACGGGGGCAGATGTCCGGCAGGTGGGGGAGCTCTCTGCACCTTCTCCCTCGTGTGTGAAGAACATACACTGATAATGAGGACATACACTCATAAAGCTGTCCTGAGAAACTAACTGAGTGATGTGTCCAGGGTGCAGGATGAATTTTGCCACCGACTGAGGTTTGCAAAAATGAAAATATTTACTCCAAAAAATTGTTCAAAGGTCTCAGGGCCCTCTGGAGCGGCACTGGACGCTTGCCCACCAAGGGACCTTGTTCACTCTCCAGATTAAAGCCCTCCCTGGGCACTTGGTCAGTTGAGGTTCTCCCCCATCTTCCTGTCCCCCTGTTTGGGGTACGACGCTCCTGGGAGAGGACCGTGTCTAGTCCGCGGCTGCAGGCTGGGTCCCTGTCGGCTCTGCTAACGGGGCTCCGGGACACGGGCCTGACGAGCCCACCGGACGGAACCCCCCAGGGTCTGAGGGCTCTCGTTGCCTCTCTCCCTGCTCTGTGGCCCAGAGGAGCACGGGGGTCCCCTGAGGTCCCTTGCCAAGACACCCTGACACGCAGGGCCATTTCCACTCTGACCTCAGGCACCACCTGCATGCAGGCCGCTCCTCCAGGTCGCGTGGGCCCCTAGGAAGTTGGTCGGGAAGCCCGGACACAGCCTTCTCCGTCCTGGGTTGCCCCTCCCGGGGAACGGGGTTTCCAGTAGGGGTCCAAGAGGCAGAGGTGCACCCACTTGCCATACACCTGGGGCCGCGTGCGCCGCCCGCCGTGACCTCCTCTCCTGTCCGGCGGCAGGATCCCTGCTCTGGTCACCACGCCGTGGTCCCGTCGTTGTTTATGGCAGGAATCTGTGTTCTGAATCCTCACGGCTCTCAGCCTTTTATGGCTCCAAAAAAATCCATCTTCTCTCTCAAAAGGCCTGTGGTGGCTCATCAAAACCCATTAGTTCTCAAACCATCATCTCTACTATCAATTTCAAGAGTCTGTTTTTGAACCAAATGCACGTTTGACTCTGTTGCGAGCTGCATGGACCCCTGCAAGAGGGAGTGAGCACGCAGAGCAAAAGGCCACCTGGCCTGGGTGTCAAAGCCAGGAGAGGTCAAGACCCTGCTTCCCGGTCATGCGAGAGGACCCCCACCCCTGGGCAGGGCGCTGAGGGAGCAGCGCTGGCCACCAGTCCATCCTGTGGCTGAGGCCGGCTGGTGTGGACACCGGGTGTGCAGGGACCTGAAGCTCAGTCATGGCCCACGGTAATGGGCAGAGCACAGTGTGCCATAGACCAGGTGCAGGGCCAGGGGGAGCCCCAAATGGCCCCAGGTGCTTTCCACCAGTCCCTCTCTGTGACTGTGGGGCAGTCATGTGTGCCTCAGTGTCACCCACGCGGTGGCGATAGCGACATCTTCCCAGGCGTCCTAAGTATTGAATGTGACGGTGCGCGGTGCTCGGCAGAGAGAATGGTCGCAAACGCCAAGGGGCATACGGTGGTTTCCCGGATTCAATGTGCCCAGGTGGGAGAAGCTGAAATGGGCGCTGAGTGAGTGCTGGAGGAAACAGACCAGCCAATAGCAGAGAAAGGGGTCTGCGAGCACAGAGCAGAGGGGCTGGGGCAGGGAGGGCCCTCCAGTGCGGCCTACCCCCAGGTCAAATGGCAGACTCAACCACAGCGGGCAGGAGGCTGGGACGGGGCAGGACGGTCTCCTCCCTCACCCGAGGCCCCAGCTGCCAAGATTTCACCAGCCACAGTGCAAGCAGCTGTCCAGTGCCTCAGATCCCACTAATTCGCAGGCCCACAGGGAGCAACCAAGCTGGAAGGCCTCTTTGAGAAGCTAGGAGTACACAGCAGATCTAGAACAAACCGAGGGAAAGAAAACGGGGCTAACATGTCACGTGGCAGAGGCTGCTCACAGGTTGGGAAGGTGCACTGAAGACGGAAACCCTTACTGTCCCATGGGGAGAGGATGGCACCTCTGAACAGATAGGGTGGGGACAAGAAAGGCAGCACGGCACCTCCCCCCGGGACCCAGTGCCTCCCCCACAGTACCCAGTGCCTCCCTCCCCCAGTGCCTCCCCCTGGCACCCAGTGCCACCCCCCGGGACACAGTGCCTCCCCCACAGTACCCAGTGCCTCCCCCCGGCACCCAGTGACCCCCCCCAGGACCCAGTGCCTCCCTCCCCCAGTGCCTCCCCCACAGTACCCAGTGCCCCCCCCCGGACCCCATGCCCCCCCCGAGGGCCCAGGTGCCATGAACTCAGGAGGGAGTCTCCGCCGGCTCTGACAGCGTCCTGTGATCCCTCAGCTTTCCCCTTTGGGAGCTGAGGGACACACGGAGGGCTCAGGGAAGGGCTCAGACTGGCTCTCTGCTTCTTTAAGGCACATCTGTGGGGCCGAGGGAGAGAGGTCCTGAGAGCCTCACTGAAGTGTCACGGAAGTTACGATAGTTTTGGATATACATCAGGAATAGGTAAATGCATAAAAAAAGGCATAATTTCCCACTAAAACTAAAATCTGAGCAATGAAATCATGACATATAAAATTAAAATTTCCTATTATCATTCCCTTAGCAATATAAAAAGTCAACAATTTTAATGCGTTTTTTCAAATTACTTTCACATTTAAACCTTGTATTCACATTCACAGTCCTATAAACACTGAGGTAATAGTTCAGGAGGGACCCAAATTTTAAATTTAAATTTAAATGTTATAGGGACCATTCCTATAAACTCCTAGTGATAACATCATAAAGACCTTATGTTTCTGCAGTGTTTTCATTTATTTCTTACTATGGATAAAAATAGAGATAGACACTAATTTCAATATTCTATTGATAGGGCTCAGCTAAGCAAAGATATTGAATATAGCTACATGTTTTTGGGAAAATTCTTCTTGTTAAAGGTATCGCTTGTTGAAATCCTTGAATAGCACAAAAAGATGCATCACAGTCTGTATTACTATGCACAGAGTGAGTAATTGAAATGGATACTTGTATACAAATGCCCATTTGTGCCTCTGATTCTTCATGTAATGATGTCAACAGAAAATTGCATGGAAGCAATTAAGTCACAATATTTTAAAAACATTTCTCCTAGACATTTACAGGGAGCATCTATATCCTGTCTGAGAAAAATTATTATACAACTGAAAGAATTAGCTCACAGATAAATTAATTTCTTAGAAAAGTATTAAATTGCATTAGTTTGCTTTAGAAAAACAAACGTTTTTCACAAATACCAAAACTAAGTTTTGACACTCCTAGACCTCGCACAAAAGACCCCAGGAGCCAAATCTACTCATATTCTCTAAACCAGCACACAGTCCGGGAAAGGTGACACCACAGTTTGTTAAACGTTTTATCTTTACCTGTTTACATATCTCCTCTTGCAAGAAAAATATTTTTAGACAAGTATATAATAAGATAACAAATCAAAAATTTTAAAGCATTTTCCCTCTTCTCTCTGAATTTATTCCAATTCTTTCCAGATCCTGGGGAGACGGGACCCTGAAAGGCTACCGGGAGAGAGGTGGCAGTCAAGTTTTAGTACAAAGTGACTTCAAATCAGGGGAAGTGAGAAACAATGAAGAAAGAGTTGGAAAGTGGTAGCCAGATATTGAAGAAAACTGGGAAAACCTTAAATTTGGTAAGAGCTGAGTCTGGGTAAGGCAGCAGGAGCCAATCCAGTTTGCAGAGGGTATTAAAGCTGCTTTTCCACAATGAGAAAAGCCAATTAAATCCCCACCACACAGAAGGAGTTTGCGTATCGATTGGCTAACCATGATCCATGAAAAAGTAAAATGGTTCAGACAATGAACGAGGCCAGAATCGGGCAGGTCAGAAGGGTGTGTTGCCTATCGATGATGCACAATTTCCCACTGAAACGCACAATCTCTCTCTGCTGCCTTTGATCAAAAGTAATCTTGAAAGATTATTCTTGTGCACAGAATAAGACTGTTCTCATTAGACTTGGCTTATTTGTTTATATAGGTGCTACCAGAATCATAATTTACCACATAGGCCTTCTTAAAATGGCTTTGCTGGAAGTTTTATAAGGAATCTCAGACTGGATCATAAAATCCTCTTGAGGCTTAAAAAGCTAGGCCAAGAATTCACCGTCAGACTTCCCCTGCAGTTCCTATTGATCTGGGTGAATTCCTCTCTTCCTGAGATCTCCAAAATGTCTTAAGTTTCGTAATTTTGCCAGGAAGTGACTGTTTTGGCTCACTTATAAGGCCAGGAACCCTGTAAGCCAAGTACCAGACCCGTTTCCCCAAGAGGACTTTGTAAGGTCCCCAAAGCCAGCCTTGGCTCCTTGAAAGTACCTGGTCCTATGTGAGTCAATGAAGAGAGCATCGTTCCCTAATAGGGAACTGGCCGTGCGTGATCACCAAGTCCAGTGGGAAGGCACAGGACAGACTAAAGGAAAGACCGAGGGACGGGAAGGAGACCTGAGGGTCTCCTGGGGCGAGGAGTGCTGGCTGGACGAGGCTGTGCACAGCTGCCCGGGACTGGGAGCGAACCGCTCGCAAGGGGTGAGGGACAGAGGCGGCGTGCGTGCCAAAGTGCTGCGTGATTCACAGCTAGGCTATGTGCTTTGCAAGAAGGAAAGGCTCTTGTATGGGCAGCGCCCTAAGGAATGAAGCCTTGGTCAGAGGGGCTTGCATTCCAGCAAGATGTTTCCACCGATAAGGTGGGCCTAGGTTTGGCCGGCCCTGGGTTATCAACATACCGTAGACTCAGTGCACCACCCGATGGAGGGGGCCATGGGGACACACGGTTCTTCTGGGACAAAAGGTTACAAGGGGCAGTGCTTGTCCCCGCAGGCCATGAACACAGGAAGACTCAGTAAGAGTTTCAGAATTCTAGAGGCACCAGGTGGGGATAATAACGTGTCATTTAAATGTTTCATTTCTGTTTACAGAAGCAGAGTCTACTAAATTGTTATGAATACTGGATGACTTAGAGTAAAGGGAAAAGACTTCCTTGTAGATCCAGAAAATAAAACAGGAAAGCATCCATAAAGCCCACAATCATCCCTTATCAGTTTGTTCACTTCTATGGAATTAACCCATGTTCAACTTGATCTTGAGTTAACAGGCTCAGGAACCCATCTGTTTTTTAGCTAGAGCTTTAGAAATCCTACCTCAGCCACTGGTATGGCCCCAAGTTACTGAAATGATACAGTCGGAAGCCAGTGTCCCAAGGTTGCTGTTGGATGCTACTCCCGTGGTTGTAGGACATCCTCCTTCGGGAAGATGAAGCACTTGCTCGTAGCCAATTGCAAGCGTTTTCAGGAAAGCATCAGAGCAAAACAAAAATACCTATAGATGATAAAAGACTTAAAATGACGGTGGCTCACCTATCGCTGATAATTTGGCAAGTGAAGATCTAGTGAGTTCCTGTGAGAATGTCACCACTGCCAGGAGCTTAGTGGGTTTCGTGGTTTCAACACAAGATGAAAGGTCAATCCAAATGAGTTTTAGACAAAATATCTATAAAAATAATGATAAGCCCCATTTTCAAAGGAGACTGGGTAATATACCTAATGTGTAAAACTGGATGAGCACAAAATTGACAAGAGAAAAGAGCAACAGGCCAGAGTCTCCTATTTCACTTAAAAGACGAGCTCTCCAAATGCCACTAACCACGCTGAGATCACCAAGTGGCCCGGTAATGAGACAGGGACCCTAGGTTTAAACAGAGCAGGGTGCGGACCTCTGGAATAAACAAAGCAAGATAATCCATTGTGGGATTTGCTTTGACCTGCTGGGCCTCCCACCCCCCAGCTTTTTTTCTGACTACCCAGCCAGGTGCTGCTTTTCTTCCTCCAGCCCTAAACAAATGATTTGCAACCTGGGCAATGTAGCAGGAAAAGCCCAAAACAACATAGTAAAAACAGGAAGGATTTTATCTTGAAAATAAGATTGCATTTTAAAACCCAATTAGTTAAAAAGTTTCTTAACATACTCTTTAACAAACAGACAATAACTCAGCCCACCTTGAGAGCAAAGCAAGCAGCCTTAAGTGGTATGCTCCCAGACCAGGAAGCTGCTATCCTGGGAGGAAATCAGAGCAGTAAAATTCTTGTAAATAACCAGGAAGACTACTAAGAAACTTCATGTCTCTTCAAAGGTAAACATTTTGGGACCACTTAACAGGTGTTCATCCTTAGCCCTTTGTCTCTCAACCACCTATAAAACCCGTAGACAATGCACCACCAGGGACGTCTTGTCCTCTCCTGGCCTGAGCCAGGTGCTCTGTCCTCTCACTTTATCTCTAAATAAAAGCCTCTCACTTGCTCTCCTACCTTGAGCATTTGTGAAGTTCATTCTTCAACTCTGTGAACAAGAACCCCGGCATCAGTAACAAAACCAGAACCATCCGGCACCCATAATCACGTGAATCAAGTGCAGACCCACACCAGGCTACCAGGGGAAGGGGTAGGAGCACAGGGCCAGAAGGAAAACTCACCCCCAGCCAAGGCAGAGTACAGAGGCAGGCAGAGAAACCGGGATGCAAGACAAGTCCGATCCTCCCAGATCAGAGCACCTCGTGTGAAAATGAAAATGCACCAACGCTTAACAAGTTGCTTTTGTTTAGGCACAGAGGTGTTTTCACGAGGAAGGTTCCACGCAGGGGTAGGAAACCCTGGGGTTCATGAAACCAGAGAATTTTTGAAGAAGGCAGAGGTCGGTCTGATCCCAGAACATGTCCCACCTGCAGGGGGCTGAGGGGCTTTCGGAACCATTACTGTTACCTGGCAGAACAGGGCTGGGGAAGTTCAACATTGTCAAGGGGACTTAAGCAAGCCACTGGGTGCAGTAGTTAAATCTGTCCCCTGGTAGTGATGGTCCAGGGAAGAGGAAGACTGAGATTGGGACTCCGGACACAGAACCCCGGAAGTCTGCTGATTTCAGCAGGACTGGTTCTGGTGCCGAGGCTGGAGGAGAGTCTCCTGTGATTATCAACTGTGCGTAGTTATTGGTAAATCAACTTTTCCCTCGGCCTTTCACAGTTTAGAAACTGAGATTCTATACTGTCATGTATTTCCAATATTTATAATGCAAAGGAATTTATTAAGTTTTTAAACAATAACCAGTATTTGTAAATAAAATTCAAGTTTTTGTCTAGTCTTGTGTAAATACAAAATGAACTTGTATCATAATTGTCTAGTCTTGTGTAAATACAAAATGAACTTGTGTCATGAGTTTCAGTTTTTCAAGTTGCATACTATTTATATTCCTCAATTTGTAATTACTTATTCTGGCCAAAATGCTGAGGGACCTTCAACAATTCAGCCAACACATTATTTGAAGGCATTGTCTTCTGTCATGCTTGTGTGGGACTTGCGTTCCATTATTTGTCTACTATTTCTAAGTGCACCCAATGCTCAAAGTGCACCCAGATCCATAACATGATTCATATTCTGCTGGTTTCTTACTTCATAAGGAGTCATAAGATTAAAGAAAAGTAACTTGGAACACTTAAATCTGCCTTTTAAAAAGGCCTGCCTGAAAAAAAGAAGCATTTTTCTTACACGGCCATAATTACACAATAAAAAAGAAAGTGGTGATCACAATGCCTTACGGTTAAACATTTCCTTGTTCAGAGTTGTAAAGTCATGCGAATTCAGAACTGCAAAGAACCTTGCAGAGAGAAAATCAGGTTCAAACCTATCATTTAAATGATGGGAACTGAGGCGTAGAAAAAAATTCAGTGACTTTTGCGGCTCAAGATCGCCGGATGATACTGTGAATTCCTAAAATAAATGAGCTTCCTAAAAGCCTTGCATGAGCAGTCACATGACTGTGTTGTGAATACTATCCGTTTAGTTCTGGGTGTTGGGGGACTTAAGTCAGAAGTAGGTGGATGAAATGTATCCAAGTAACATAGTAGCACAATCAGAGCTCAAGGCTCCCGCCTCCATCCTGCCTGGGGGCTGAGTTGCGTCAGTCGGCCCCATTCAAATTCCCCACTACGTTTCCAACTCCCACTCACAAAGCCATTCTTCTAGGCACCTCAGGATGTGAAAATGTGAGAACAGATAGCTTGTAGGTGTTTGTTAGTCACAGTTTCGGGAGCGCGTACAGAAGACAGAATAAAAGAACCCACAGATGGCGCAGTGTCACGTTAGGCTTCCTTAAAAAATCCGGAGATCGTCACTGGAGGACATGAGTAAACCCAGCTGCCAGCCGCCAGCAAGGCTTATACCACGAGTATGCAGGGGCGCCATCTGTCAGTCTTTGTGCCCAAACTCTGCCTTCCTATTTGGTTTTGAGAGCCCCGGGGGGCAGAGGATAACTGATCCAATGTGTCTGCGGAGGCAGCCACAGGGTCAGTGGTACCTGAGGTCGGAGAGGGGACGGTGTGGAGGTCACCTCCGGAGCACGTGGCATTCAGGAAGCGACTCACACGGGACTCGGAAGGCTGGGCGCCTGATTTTACAGGAACCCCGCTGAGCCTCAAATGCGACTAAATGTTAAAAGGAAGTGGGGAAATAAGGACAACTTGAAAAACAGATGTTAAAAAATTCAAGTGAACTTGAAGATCTAATTGGCTTTATTCAGGATTCAGGAAGGACTCAGGAATTGTACAGGTGGAAGGCTTTATAAGGAGGGAGGGACAAGGAAATTATTAGCAAAAGAAAAGAGGATTGGTTCAGGCCAGGTCACCCCCCCAGAGGGGAAGAGCAGGGGGTGGGCTGTGACGGACAACCTCACCCGCGCTGCCCCAGAACATGCCTGACTGCCTGTTACAGGGTCCCATCCCGGTGCTGGGGAGGAAGAATCTTCTCTGCCCTTCAAGGCTCCCAAAGCTGGTGTAAGAATCATATTGACTGAGACAGAATAACAGGGTTAAAAATCAAAGTTTCATTATGTACAGAGGCCCAATAATGACAGTGAGACAGAAGAAATGACTGAGGCAGGCAGTTTTTATACATTTAAGACAAAAAGAAAATACATCTCTGAGGAGTTGACAGAACAAGGTCAACTTTGCTTTAGGAGCTTCAGTCAGTAAGGAATTCTAAACGGCACGTGGGTGGGCTAGACGGTGGGGGAGCCGCCAGGGGATGGGGGACGTGCACTCCCCCCACCCCCATCCCAAGTTCTCACCCAAGGTCATCAAGACCAGGTACCTGCGGCATCCAGGTGCCCTGGGCGGTGAGGCAGATGAGCCGAGAACCAGGACAGCATGCAGACCGACAGCCACACCTACAGAATCCAAGAACCCAAAGGATCAGTCTGGAAGGTGGTGTTGGCTTCAATCATTTATGTAAATATTTAAGAGGTTTTACTTATATCCCTGCAAATATAATCTCATATTACCCCACCCTGACTCCTTAACGTCTAGCAGTTCTCTTCAGTATAAACCTCAGAGTCTCAGCAGTGATCCGTCCTCTCCTTGTGGACCCCGTCTTATTTCAGGACACTCCTTGCCTTCTCTACAAGCTCCCCCACTTCTAGACCCTTCTACATCCTGTAGTTATTTTTTTATTCATTAGCACTTAATGTCATATAAATTACACTGAAATGCTTATTTTTGTTTGTATGTTTTTAAAAACATTTGCCATCAGGTGCATTCTAGACAAAATTGGGAGGTAGGAGGTAGGCAAAAGATGGCATGCAGCCCATTTAAGCTTACAGGAAGGCTGCCTCCCCACTGACACCAGTGATCTTTGCTCCAGCCTCTAGAAATTGGATCAGGGAAGACCCAAAACGGATTCATCCAAAATGGAAATAACTGATAATTGCCATTTCATTTACCTCTCTCAGTGGCGTTTGCATTTCATCATGATTCAAAGCTTTAAAATATACCTATATAATGTTAGAGTTCCCATCTTCAGCTGGTACAAAATTGGTATTATTGAGAAGGCAGGAGAGGATGTCTCCTTTCAAATGCCTCCTAGTTCAAATTGCATTCTCCCTTCCTGTAAGGCTGCACTCTTGGCATCCTGAAAGTATATGTTGCATAGATGGATAAACTGAATTTTTCATAAAACTGGCTATTATTGCAACTGCCAAAGTGGGGTTGCAGAGCCCCACAGCAACACACGTCTCATGTAAATTTCCACAATGGTCCCGAGATGATAAAATAACTTTTGTAGAACAGCATTTGAAATTTTGCTTTTATCTGTATTTTTTATAATAGTCGGGAGAGAACTGATTGCATCACTCCAAGAAAAGGATAATTTGACATTTTAAAGAAGTTCAGAGGAGCACATTAGCACAAAAAGGCCATCACGCCCCAGAGTGTCAGGCACGCACATCTTAGAGGCCTTTTCAAGCACTTTATCTTTCAGCTCTTCCAAATGCTATTTTTTAAAAGCATCCAGATGTCTATCCCAAAGGCAATTATTTCCTTAAAGTTCATAAAGAGTCAAGACAAAAGAAAAACACATTTTAACATGTGTATGTTTGTCCCCTGGCCATAGAAGTTAAGCATTAAATTGCACTGCAACTCTAAAACTTGTATGGAAAAGGGACTATGTATCATTTTAGTCAATAACAGGAAATCTATATTAGCCAAGGAAGTCTGCACAAATTTCCAGATTTTTCAGATGAAACAGTCAATGCCTCAGTGATAGGAAAATTTTGTATGTCTACTTAGCTAGGCTGTACTATCCAGTTGTTCAGTCAAATGCTAATCTCGATATTGCTGTAAACTATTTTGTAGACATGATTAATCTCTTCAATTAGTTGACTTTAAAGAGATTACCCTTTATAATATGCTTGGAACCCATCCAATCAGTTGGAAGCCTTGAGAGCAAAATCTGAGGTTTCCTGGAGGAAACAGGAAACCTCAAGACTGCAGGACCAGCTCCCACCTGAGTCTTGCTGGCCTGCGCTGGAGATTTTAGACTTACCAGCCCCGCCATCATGAGACCCATTCCTTAAAATAATACTCATCATAGGTGACAGACGGATTGATGTCTGTCCTAAAGTCAGGGAAAACCCTGACTTACATACCTTCCCATATGATGATAATGATTAATTTACATACCGTATCTGTTAATTTTTTCAAGGATAAAGGCCCTGTGAATATATTTAGATATATCGTCTTAGTGAATAGATTCTTTGTGTCAAGAATCAGTTTTTCAAACCAAAACCCTAGGGTCCTAAACAAATTGCTTGAGTGACTCCAGTGTCCTGAAGAAGGATGGCTTCCAGAGGGTCCTCTGTTATTTTCAGGATAACTTTAAAGATCCAGTTCATTGTTACTGGTACTGCGTGCTTTCTCTGCAGAAGTCAGAGCCGTGCGCGTGGAATCTGCACTCTATAAACACAGCACAAAGGCACCCGGTCAGCCTTAGGGTGCTCCAAGGTGTGGTGGCTCAGCACCTAATTCTTAGTCAGCTTCATGACTCCGCATCTCATTTCCCAGGGCGGGTTATGACAAAGTCAGGTGCACCAATGGAGGAGCCACTTTCACTCTTTAGAAGAGTTCTGCCCAAAGCTTTCTCCCTCGAGCTCATGCCTGTGAACATTCCAAATGAAAAGTGGGAGCTGCGGATCGTCCCCAGGGGCATTACCCTCCATTTCCTAGAAGGTGGAGGCACCAGATACTCTCCTGTAAAGACAAACGGACCCCTGAGCCCACGCCGGCCCCTGTCCCCTTCATCACGTATATGTGTGCGTGTGCACGTTAAAAAACACTGTGATTTCTGGGTCCAGATCCATGGTACCTATGATTTTATGAAGGCAGTTTGGAATCATAAGTGGAATTATAAATAATTCATTTAAATGAATGAGGGGAACTTTCATTTCAAAAGAATCTTATGTTTTCTTTAATTCTCTGTTATTCTAGATTTTCGTTGACTTTGCTCAAAGCAGGGAGCATGTCCATTCTAACCGAACCAGTACATAAGCCTATTCCAGGAGCCCAGTGATTTCTGACTCAATTTACAAGAATATTCTAGCAATACTCATTCCATAATCATTGCCAAAATTACCATCAGTGCATTTACCTAGTTTTACAGTTGATGTATCAGCTGGGACTCTTATGTAGATTAAGTCAAACAGTGCTAGACTTTTTGTTATTATTATGTAACAACAAGCATGCCATAATTCTACTGGTTCGTCAAGTTGTCACTGTGTTTTCATGCACATTTTCTCATTTAGTACTCCCATCATGCCATAACTTACCTCACAGGTGAGGAAGCTGTACCTTAAGGGGAACACGTGACTCATCCTGCGGGTCCCCCCCTTTCACGCCATCTCAGGTCTTACAGCCCTGACGCCTCCGGTGCTCTTCCCCATGCTCACCTGCCCGCACCCCGCCCGAGGCTTCTGTGTCAGCTGTGTCGCGACGGGAGAGCAGTATCTTTCTTGCCCAGGGACAGAGGAGAATGCAAACATACGACCTTATTCTATTCGGTTCAAGGTGTTGCTCTAGTGACCAGTTTCCTCCGGGCATGTGGCGACACTGATTCAGTCTTTACCGTGCACGAGGTCCTGCTCGAGTGTCTCACACATACTGTCTCTGGGAACACCTTGAAAATCAGTCAGAATGAAGAGAGGCTGATGATGTGAACAGCGGGGGCCTTTTCACTCACATGCAAGAACGTGACCCTGCAGCAAGGCCGCCACCCGCCCGCGAGTGAGGCAGCGAACGGGAGGTGGGGCACCTACCCCCCTGGCATGGCAGGAGAAGCTCATGACGCTCTGCTAAGTGGAGAAAGCAGATCACAAAGTAGTAATTTCAGCTTATAAATACAGGCAGTGAGAATGGCTGAAAGTGAGCAGCACACTTGTCCAGGCAACTGTTTATCAGCAGGGTAACCTGGAGCTTTTTATTTTAAAAGCTTTTTCTGACTTTTTTCTGCATTTTCTAACTTTCACCAGTAAGTAGGGAGAGCTTGAGTAATGTAGTGTGCGAGAGGCAGTGCACAGCTAACCACTTACGGGGCAGCTCCGCCCTCCCCCGGGCCTCCTGCCCCCCTCCAGCCCCGGGCACCAGCCTCCTGCCCCCTCTCCAGCCCCAGGCTCAGGCAGGAGCAGGATGCCGTGTGACCGGGATGCTCCCCTGGGTACCATCAGGCTTCTTCCCCACTTACAAAGCTGCTCCTGGTCTGCAAGACGACTTTCTCACGAACACCTCCTAAGCTGAGAGACCACATGTCACTCACGCTCAGCAGCCTCCAGTGGCATTACCACTGCCAAGAACCGGCCCTCGGTCCCCATCCCACGGCACAGGCCCTCAGCCCCACGTGTGAGGTGGCCTTATGAATCCACATCGGGCTGTGTAGATCTATACGTAGAAACTATCTGGAAAGGCAGGGTTGAGCCAGTAAACTTCCCACTGTGTGTTAAAAAAATGCAGCCTCTTTTTAACCAGGGAGTGGCTTTGTCTGATCGGCCTTTTATTTGCACAAGCTCGGAGCAAGTGTGTAGGAAAAGGTACAAAGTGCTGTGAGCTCTTCCTCCCATCGCGGCCGGCAGTTAGCATCGACCCCCCGCCCGCAGCAGCTGAGGCCCGCCGCCAGCCCCGCGGGGCCCTGCTCAGCTGAGGGACATCTGGGCCCCTCGCAGGGCTCTGGCTGAGAGCCAGCTCCCAGCTCTTGGGGGACAGAGGACGCTTCTCACTCACTTGAAAAGCATGTAGTTTCATGACAAGCCCTTCCGTGTCCACCAGTGCTGCCCGGGGACAGAGCCCTTGGGTGGGACGTGGGGCAGAGGGGGTAGAGCGGCCTCCCCACATTCTGGGCTCAGACCCTGCAGCTGTGTAAGATGGCTGGCTGGGTCACTAGTCCTGGGTAAGGCAGGAGCCTGGCTTGTCAGGACGCAGGGCTGTCAACGAGGCTTTAAAATGGACAGGGGGCTGCTCAGCCCAGGCGAACACCCGGGCCCCCACCCCTCGTGGGAGAGCAGCGTCTCATCGCGGCACCGGGAGGGCCCAGGCCTGCAGGACGCACCCCAGACAGACAGCTGGTCCGGGGGCTGGGCTGCTCTGCCGTCAGAGGTCAGGGCTAGGGGCACAGAGCCTCGTACGGCAGTGCCTGACCCCTCTTTCCATGGGGTCTTCGGGACAGGTAACCCTTCCATTTACCAGGCAATGGGCAGCTCAGGTCCCCAAGGCCCAGGGCCGCGCCCAGGCAGGCAGAGAGGACTTCACTGCAGTGCCACCCTGAGCAAAGGCGGCAGCCTGCCTGGGGAGAATGGGGCCACCCCTCTGCGGGAAGGGCACGGGTCCTGTGTGAAGAAGGCCTGGGGGAACCAGCCCTCCCACCACTGGGGCCCGCGAGCGCCCCTTGTGCAGAGTCCTGCTTGGTCTCTTCAGTGACAGTACCGGTGCCCCAGGGACACTGGCCCAGGGCCTGGGCTTGGGCGGAAGCTCAAGCGAATCCAGAATCCCACCTCCCTGGCCTCAGCCAGCAGGTCAGGGTGGGCCCCAGACTTCAAAGGATCCCAGCGACAGAGGCCCTAGATCAGCAGAGCAAAGCTGGGTGCCCAGGAGCTGTTGCGGCCCCGTGGACGGTGTGGGGAACCCGTTCTGAGGAGCTGAGTGGGATGGAGGGAGGGAGAGAGCTGCTGGGTCCTGGTCACGGGTCAGGAGCTGCAGGGACAAGCCACCCCAGATGCCCGCTGGGCACCCGCACTTCCACCCACGTGGGGCGGTGCGTTCTCATTCTCCTTGAAAACTGGGCTCAGATCCTGCCTCTGCAATCACTAGCCAAGCCACCTGGGGTAGTGACTGAGCCTCTTTCCTTTTTTAAAAAAAAAAAACTTAAAACCAAAATGTGTTCTCCCAGGGTCGGGGAGTCCAGGAGCTCACAGTCACGCCGTCAGCAGCTTGCTGCCCCTGAAGGTGCAGGGAGGCACCCCCTGGCCTCGTGCAGCTTCTGGTGGGCCCAGGGGTCCTCGGTGCCCCTCGGCTTGGGACGCATCCTCCAGTCGTCATGTGCCGTGTTCCCTCTGTCTCTGTCCTCACACAGCCGTCTTCTTACAAGGACACCAGTCATTGCATTGGGACCCTCCCACTCCAGTACGACTCATCTTAACCGACATGACTGAATTTGCCCGGGCCCGTACGTTCTCAGGTTCTAGGTGGACGCAGATTTTGTGGGGGAGGACACTGCTCAACCCTGGGCAGCGCAGACTGATGCTCGGGTCATTTGCATGTCTTGGCCATTGTGAGTGCTTTTGATGTGGGAAAACAGCTGTCTCTTCAAGTTCCTGATGTCATTTCCTCTGGATAAAGGCCCGCACATGGAATCGCTGGCTCACGGGGTAGTTCCGTTAACGTTCTGAGAAACCTCCACACTGTTTTCCAGGGGCTGCACCAGTTTACGTCCCACCAGCAGGGCACAGCGCCTCCCTATTCTCCATGCCCTTGCCGACACTACTCTTTTTGCAATTGCCTTGCTACGCCTTTATGAGCTTTGGTTGCCCTTCCTCAGAGGAGGTGATAAGCAGGGTATAAAATAAAATGATAATAAGATAAATAAAATATAAAATAAAATAAAATATTAAATTAAATTAAACAATAAAATAAAATAACTTATTCAATCTCAAAGAAGAGAATGTAGGGGAGGAGCAGCTGTCCACACTACAGTGTGGGGAGTGCAGCAGCCCTGTAAAGAGAGCAGTTCAATTTCTGGGGTCCCTGGGATGGCCCCCTCCCTATGCAGAGCTCCGAAGGAAAGCAAGGTGCATGGGAACTGCCTGCAATTACTTTGAGCTGATATGGTGCTCATTCGAGTGCAACCCTGAGCCAGACTGGACCACGTGGGGCCTGGCTGTAATTCAAGATGCCCAGCAAGGGCCAGCAGATGTGTGCCGAGGGCCCACCGTGCACCAGGCACTGCCCAGGGAAGCCAGAGGGACTCAGCCCCTGCCTGTGTGGAGCACATATGCTAACGTGGGTGGGTCAGGATGGCCGGAAGTGACCAGTGAATGAGCCAGAAAATGTCACATCATGTCATGGGTGCTTTGCAGAGTTAGAACAGTGTGATGCGCAACAGCCGCTAGATGGTTGCTCCACAGAAAGGCCACCCTGCAGAGAGCCTGGCTAACGGAAACAGGGGGTAGAGGGGTGGGCCTGAGGAGCAGGGCGGAGGGCAGGGGTGCAGCACCCAGCCGAGGAAAGGGAAGGGGTGTGGATTTGACTCCAAAGCGTACGGGCACCATGGGAGATGTTAAGCAACGGTGTGGACCCCCCAGGAGGCCACGGCTGTGGTGGCCAGTCTCAGGGAGCTGGGCCCAGGCTGAGGCCTGGAGAGGCAGGGAAGCCGAAGGTCTTAGGGGACAGTGACGGGAGCTGCTGTCCCACAAGTCAGATACTCAGGGACGTGAAGAATCCTGGGTGCTACTCATGCAGGCGCCAGCCCGGGAGCCAGTGAAGCTGTTCCCGAGATGGCCAGCTCCCGCCTGGGCAGTGGGGCCACGGGGCCCCAGCCTCTGCCCCTGGGATAATTAGTGATGCCAGGCCTGAGGGTACAGGTCTTAGGGAAATTAAACCTTTTTTAAAACCTGGAGTAGAATAGACTGCTTTTCCTTTATCTTTTTTTGTTTTTTTATTAAAGTATTATTGATATACACTCTGATGAATGTTTTGCATGAAAAACAATGTGGTTACTACATTTACCCATATTTTTGAGTCCCCACCCATACCCAGTTGCAGAGACTGCTTTTCTTGATGCAAACCTGACTGTATGTTATGTCTCCACAGAGATAAAGTCACCGATGACACCATAGAACCCAGGCTCGTTGACATGTATGTTAATAGCCTGGCTACATATCCATCTGCAAAAACAGAAGCAAATTCTATTTTCCTAACCAAAAGGAGACTCTGAAATTGAAGTTTTCAGTTTTGCCATAAGAACAGTTATAAGACAGCTTGGCTTCCTTCGCTTTCCCCACCAAGTGGCATCAGACACCGAGAAGTCACAGGGTTCACACTTCGGGGCACACTTGGGCTCCGCTTGTCTTGTGCAACTTGGCCAGAAGCTTCACATGCCAGACCAGTGTCCTGGCATCACGCGGTCATTGCATCGAAGCCACTCATGGAAGCGGTGGAGCCCCCTGAGGGCTGGTGGGATTTGCAAAGTCTTAATCACTACGCCCACGTCACTTGCACCAGGATGAAATGAAGTCACAGAAACACTGAACTCTTGGTCCAAGAAGGAACATCAATATTCAGCCGATGAGACACAAACAGGAGGGGCCTGGACGGGCTTGTCCATAGTGCTTTTACCCCCCGGGACCCCGGGGCGAAGTAGAAGGCTTCCGGAACCCACGGAGGTCCCTCCCGTCCTGGTGTTGCCCTGCATGCTCAGAGGCTGTGTTCTGCCTCTTAAAAAGGGCCCCCAAATTTTATGAGCTTTGGGCCCCACAAAACCTGTGCCCACAAGCATAACAAGGTTAAGGGGAAGTTAATTTTAGACATTTACAGCCTTTAAGACACACTTGCAAACATGAACGTAGGGAACTCGGGGCCCTTCTCTCTGGAAGATTCCCACCAGGGTTCGAATGGGCCCCCTTTCTCTCACCCTAAAACTTGACCAGTCCTTGACCCCCTCCAGCCGCCCCATTTCCTCAAGCCCCTTGGCAGCAAGCTCCTGGAAGGAGGGCGCACAGGCCCTGTGTCTTCCACTCCCGAGACTACTGAGGCCGCCAGTCAGGCTGCCCCCAGTCCTGGTGAAGGGGACCCAGGTCCTCCCGGCTGCTTTGCCCCAAGCACACTGCCAGGCCTCCGCCCACTTGGTGCCCACACCTCTGCGTGGGGCTCCCCCTGGGTCCCCGGGTGATGGCCGGCTTCTCCCCCAGGCCCCCCGTAACGCCGGGCTGGGTCCCTATGGCGCTTCTGCTCTCCAGCTGCTGCCACCCCTAAGGAATGTCATCCAGTCCCAAGATCCAGAATGCCGCCTGTACGGCAGAAAACTTCCCCCTCTGCCTCCCACCCAGCCTAGCCCCCCGAACTAAACCATGTCCCCAGTCTCCTCCTGGACACCTGACGGGCAAGGCCCCCCTTCTGGTTGCTCGAGTCACCTGGCCTTTCTGTTTCCCCAGCCACCCGTGTGCTGCCAGCCCTCCCTGCTCTGCAGGTGCCAGCATCCGGCGCCGGGCACCACTTAGCACTTGCTGTGCCCCCCACACTGCCCTGGACGAGTGCAGCCACTTCCCAACAGTCTCCATTCCCGCTTCCCCATTTCACTCTATCCCCAGATCTCATCCCGCTCAGGCAGAACCAAAGTGGTCATCCAGTAGGTAACAGGCCTGGGGAGGTGTCCCCAGCCCCGAATCTCTGGTCTCCCCCTAGAGTGCCCCCTCCAGTCCTCTTTCCACCAGGCACAGTGGGCTCCCACGACGTTTTGGAAGCCCAGGCACGCACTCACCATTCACCTCTCCTGCAGTGCAGCCCCCATGCACAGGGCCTGCACCTCCTTCCCATGCATGTCGGCGCACCAGCCTCCCCCCAGCACCGGCCTGACCCCCCCTCAGTACTCCTTAGGGAGCAGCTCCCATATTCAGGCAGCCTGCTGAAGTGCCCTCCGGCTACCGGTGACCTGGCTGCTGGTGTGCCCCTTTTGTGTGCACAGCAGTCCCCTCACTGGGACGTGGGGACACCCACTTGGCCATCAGGGACCGTTCACTGGGGAAGGAGTCCTGGGTGCTCAGCATGGGCTCTGGGCGACAAGAGGGTGTGAGAAGGAGGAGGCCACCCCAGCTGAGGCGCCCTAGAGACACGGCTACGACCCCAGTGGGCTGTCTGAGCTTCCCGTGCCTGCATCCAGCCTGCTCCTGAGGAGTCCTTGTCTCCCCTTCTCTCCACCAGAGCCGACCACCCTGACGTTCTCTATTTTGGCCAAATTTCACCACCACCCTGGTGGAAGCCTGAGTCTCTCAGGGAGGGTCCTCCCTGTCTCTTGTCGCTCCTGGCAGCTCGGGCGCCCCCTTACTCCGGGCTGCAGGGCTCTGATCCTGGCCTCCGTCTTCACACGGCCTCCGGTGCCTTCTCTCCCTTTCCTGTGAGAGCAGCAGTGACGTTGGGACAGGGCCACCCTAAAGCCCCTCTTGACTTGATCACATCACTCTGTTGGTGGAAGTAGTCACCAGGGCCCCCCGGACTCCAGGGGGTGGGACACAGACCCCCTTCTCCACAGCATCAGTGGGGGTATGTGGGGGTGAATGCAGGGTGGGGGCCAGCTGTGGGAAATGAAACCACCACACAAACGTGATCTCACAGTATCTGCTTGGCAGCGCAGATGAGCCCAAGGAATTTAACAGGTGTGCTGAAAAGTAAGCCACCCCAACGAGTTAGGGAATCTCGTTGGAAAACACAGAAATTTGGGACAGAAGTGGAATGGTACATATCTACCATAGTATGAAACCTATTGAATTATACACGTTTTCTTCTCAAATACTGTGAACTGTCTATTTCTTTAGTTCATTATGGTAGACATTTACTTTTATTTTTAATATTTAATTTAGTATTTAATAAAATTACAGAGCTAGCATTAAGAAAAATATTATGCATATTTTATGTATATATACACATTTTGTAAAACAATTTAAAATACGTTATCAACAAACTGATGACAGAAAAATATGTGTGAAAGGTATTTTGTTTTATCCCACCTAACCGGTCCTAAAGTTTTCTTTTTTTTCCCCCTGGTGTTTCAGCAGAAGTGAAGTGACAGGTGCTTTTTGTGAGTGTGTGGGGTTGCGTGTGTAGCTGTGTGTATGTATGAACATGCAGAGGTGTGTGCGGTCGTGGGGGCGGGGGAGCTGTGCCCTAGAGCCCTGAAGCGTGTTCTGTGTTCACCTGTTGCGCTTCATGTTGCATGTTCGGGAGCTCAGCACCTACTTTTCTTGTATTTGTGACCTCAGCAGAGTCTGTCCACCCGCTAACTGAAACAGTCAACCATCAACCTTGTACCGGTAGACTGTCTGCCTTGTGAATATAATATGCCAGCAAATTAATTACAGACTGGGATGAAAACAAAGTTCAGTCCTTGTCTAAGCAAGAATATAATTACAAAGGTAAGTCTGTTGATGATGAAAATAAGGAAAACTCAAAATGCATGCAGTCTTGTCTACTGGAAGTTATTTAAATGAATTTCCTTCCTTTCACTTGTGTAATTTAGAATTTAAATCTACAGAACAAAAAGTTACTGAACATGTATCACGCACAGGACATTGTGCTATTTGCTGCAATATGACATGCTGAAGGTTCCTGCCCTCACTGTCTGAAGTGTACCAGAGATGGAGGGAATTGCAAAGTGATTTTCTTAGAAATACTGAAGAGGTAATTAAGCTTAGATCAGTCACCCTTTTCTTGTCAAAAAGACCCCTTTCAATTTGATTCAGCAAAATGAATTTCTGTTTTGAGAAAGGGTGCATGGCTGGCCACCTTGGGTGAAGTGTGACTCTCCACTGGGAGGGTTTGGCCTCTGCCATCTGTGCCTGGGGTCTCCCTAGGTGAGAGGGACAGGGAGGGACAGGAGGTGGTGAAGACGGGACCTTCCACAGGCCCCCACTGCTTTGTTAAATACCCCCTCGGGTACGTTTTCCTTGAGGTACCTGTGAATTTGGGAGCATTATATGCCCAAAAATACACATGGTATGATTTCATAAATACTTTTAAAACAGTTTTAACTGGCAAGCCTGACGTCTGCAGAGAAGGCTTGTGGGCACATGTGAAGTTTCCCAAAACCACTGAAAAATCAGCAGAACTGGCGTGAGGTGGGCGGCACACTGTTGTTTCAGGGCGGCTGTGACCCCCAGTGCCAGCCTGCCTGCCATCTGCTGGGCAGGGACCCAGTTTCCTCGGCCTCCCAGTGCTACCAGAAGGAAGCAAGGAGACATTTGTGGGGAGGCCGCGGTGTTTGTGATGCCAAAACAGACATCCAAATGGGACCCAGTTCTGGGGGCCCCCTGGCCTGAGCTTTAATAAGTTTGGGGGGATTAAGGCCAGGGTGTGGGAGCTTTCTGGTTCCAGCCACTGCCCTGCACATCTTCAGGGTTTGTGTGGCTCCCCACCACCACCACGTTTACCCACTAGCGGACGTGGGTGTGAAAGCACGCGGCAGAGCAATGGCTCGGCCAGCACCCCTCTCCGCGGCCCCTCCTGACCTCCCCCCTCAAACTCCGGGATCCCCATGTTCTCTCCTCCCACCCATCTTTCCCTGCTTTTCCATGAGAAGGAGGCTGAGAACCAGGACAAAGGTTCATCTGAAGCCATCAAATCTGTGTGTCCAAGTGACCGATGTCCACATAGACTTCCTTAGACCCAGGGGATGGCAGCGACCACAGCCAACAGGTGCTTCGCGGCTGCGAGGCCCACTTGGGCATTTTCTGGTCTGGGTTTTCTGGGCGCAGCGGACCACCTGTCGCAGGTGCTGCCGTGCACGCAAAGCTCACCACCCGGCGTTCCCAGAGGCCGTAGCCGGCGGCGTGGACGCGTCCCTGGGCGCGCGCTCCTGCTGGGCCGCCGCGGGGGACGGGGACGGGGCGGGAGGAGATGCTGCCAGGCCCGGCCCCGCGGGGCCGAGGCGTCCGGAGGCGGCGCCCCGGGCTGAGGCGGCGGGGCGGGCTCGGCGGGCGCGCTCACCTGGCCCGCAGGAAGCCGGGCGGGGCGGGGCGCGCGCAGGGCCGGAGGAGCCGGCGCCGCCGCCAGTCTCCGCGCCGCGCGCCAGCGAGGACGAGCCTCTGGCCCCGGCGGCCCGCGTCTGCCCCCACCCCCCCGGACGGCGGCGCGCCGGGGGCCCGGGCGGTGGAGGGAGCCTGGACCCCGGGGCGGCCTCGGAGCAGCGAGCGCGGTGGGTGAGCGTCGCCGCGGCGGGTGGCCGGCGCTTTGTCTCCGCGCCCTCGGGGCCGGGGACCGGGTGATCGGGCACCGGGGGGCCGGGCAGGGCCGGAGCGGGCGCCGGGCGGCGGCTCAGGTGGCGGGCAGGTGGCGGCCTCCTTGCGAGGGTGGGCGCTGGGCCCCCACAGCTACCCCTGCGGCCGGGGTCTCTGCCTGAGCGAACGGCCCGGGCTTGGGCTGGGGTGTGGGGGGGGAGTGGAGTTTAGGGGTGGGAGGTGACAGAGGTCAAAGAGGCCGCTCCGGGCGGTAGGCGATGGCTGCGTGCGGCGACCTGAAGGGCAGGCTGGGGTCCCTGCCAGCTTAAAATGCTTCCTCAATTCACACCGAGCCCAGGGACGACCCCCGCCCCAGAGTAAGTGGTTTCCCTTTGAGCACCGAGGGCGGTGACAGGAGACTCGCCCAGCTTCCGCTTTCGCAGGGCCTGTCTGGGCTTGGCTCGCGCCTCCTGCAGCCCCCTTCGCCCCCCTGTAAGCCTCCTGCAGCTACCTGCGCCCCCGTGAACCCCTCCTGGGCTCACCTGCAACCAGCTGTGCCCCCTGTAACCTGCCTGCAGCCACCTGTTCCCCTATAACCTGCCTGCAGCCACCTGTGTCCGCTGTGACCTGCCTGCAGTCACCTGCCCCTCCCTGTAACCACCTGGGTCCCAGTGCAGCCACCTGAGTGCCTGGCCCCGTGACGTGGGCCAGTCCGGGCTTGGTGGACCAGAGGGTGCCGTGTTTCACTCCCTGAGCCCAGGTGGCTGGAGCTCTGGGGGTATGCTGGTGGGGCAGCAGTATCTCTTAGTTTAGGGTCTACTTTAACCCCCATTTTGGAAGGTGCAGTAGGGCTTGGGAAAACAGTTCTAAGTTTCTTCGGTGATTTGGGTAAGACGGCAGGAAATCAGCGGGTTCTGGCTCCTGGCTCTGTTTTCCAGTTGTGACAAAGTGAGAATCAACATCGTGTTCTTTTTGTCTCTGAATCGGTGGAAGGGCTGTGAGGCAGCCGGAATGGGTTGTGAAGAGTGTAAATGTGGTTCTGGTGTGGGGCGCCTCTGGCTGTTCTGGCAACACCTGGTAAGCAGGAGAGGTTTTTGGAGGACGGGAGCTTTAGTATGCATCCTATTTAAGACCTGTGGGTTTGGGCGGTTTTAGCCTGACAAGTTCAGGGAGACATTTTACCGGCTGTGTCCCACAAGTCAGGCACCATCCTGAACGGGGCTCAGTCCTGCACCACCTGCCACCTGTCCGTGTGATGGGACCTCTGTAGACATCAGGGCCTCCAGTGGAGGTGGGCTGAGTGGTCGGCAAGGAGGCCAGCAGCCTCAAAGCACAGGTTTCCAACAGCCGAAAGAAAGCACCCATCGGAAGTTTTTTTTTAAGTGGAATAAATAAAAACCAGAAGTGAAAGAGTCCAGTTAAAAACTATTGTGAAATACTGGTTAACTGTAACTCCCAAGGATTTAAGTGTTCTGAGATCCCTACTTCTATTAACTCATTGTTAAACAAAAGCTATTTGCACAAATCTACTTTGAAAAATCTTTCTCAAGTATCCTTTTTCTGCCCAAAGCTAAGAAAGGTTAAGAGAAGTCCCCCATCCTCCCGCTGCGTCGGGCTCTGGCTTGCGGGCCCCGCCTTCCGCTGAGTGGGGGCGGCGCCTAGGTTCCTGGTGAAAGCGTCCCCTGAAAGTCGAACAAGAGCAGAAACCCACCTGTTTTACGTTTTTCCTATTGCTGCCTGAAATTAAAAATGCGAATTGAAGGCTCTTCTGTTAGATTTATATTTTCTCTCTAGATTATTTAACCATTTGACACTCTTAGGATTAGCAACTGCCTTTTCTACCCAGATAGCATTTGTTGACCGTGTACATATTGCATTGCTAGGCTCTGTTCTAAAAGATTTATATGGAGACGAAACCACGGAACAGAGACTTCCTGGGACGCACAGGATTCCGTCCCAGGGGTCTGCACCAGCCCTTAGCGCTCCCCTGCACGCTTCATGACTGGGACACTCTGCCGACCTGGCAGAGCCGCCTTCCGTTTCTCTTTTTTCTTTGAAAAATTCCAGCACCAACCAGTGACCACACCCAGAGAACATGCTTCCTCCTCAGAATGACCTGACAGTGGGGCACTGCCGTCATGTGTCTGCCATACTCTCCTTGACTTCCTTAGTTCTCAATAAGGAGAAAAAATATTCTGATCACTTAGTATAATTTTTAATACATAGTCATTCAGCATTGAGACACTTGTTTTGGTCCATTAGAGCCACTGAAGGAAGCTGAAATTGGCCTGCATGTGGGGGCCCCAGGAGTTGGGTTAACATAATAGGAGACATACAGGGAGACCCTGATGTGCCCGCTAAGCATGGGTGCTGGACCAGCGGCTGGTCCAGCTTGCTGAGCCATTTCAAATGACCACCTAAATGTGTAGCTGCCAGGCATTAACCAGAGAAACAGAAGCGGAAGGAGATACCCGTAAGTGACTTACTGCGGGAATTGGGGCTGACAAGGCAGGCCTGTGGGCGGGTGGGGTGCTGGGATGCTGCGCATGAGCTGACGTCACTTTGCTGATACTTTGTTGAGGATTTTGCTTCTAAGTTCATGAGCGATAACTGGTCAGTGGTTCCCATTCTTTAAGTGGTAGCCTTGGTGATACGGACTGCATACAATGAGTTGGGAAGTGTTCTCTCCTGTACTAATTGCTGAAATAGAGTACAGTTGGCATTAATTCTTCTTCATATGATTGATAGAGTTTTCTGGTGAAATCATCTGAGCCTGGAAATGTTTGGGTTGGGATTTTTATCGCAAATTCAGTTTCATTAGTAGTTATGAGATTATTCAGCTTATTTATTCCATCTTGGTTGAATTTTTGTAGTTTGTGTGTTTTGAGGAACTGGCTTATTTGTTGTAGAATTCATGAGTGCAACACTGTTCATAGAGCCCCTCATTATCCTTTTAGTAGCCACAGGGTCTGTAGTGATTCCCCTAGGTTCCTTCCTGAGAGCGGTCTTCTCTTTTTTATGTGTCAGTCTTGCTAGAGAACTGCCGATTTTATTGATTTTCTTCAAAGAACTAGCATTTTATTTCACTGATTTTTTGCTACTGTGTTCTGTTTCACTGGTTTCTGCTGTTTTCTGTTTCCTTCCTTCCACTGTCTTTGGATGTATATAGGCTTTTTCTGTTTCTCGAGTTGGAACTTAGATTATTGATTTGAGACCTTTCCTTTGCTCTGATGTAAGAATTTAGTGCTACATATTCCCCTCTCAGCACGACTGGTGCTATGCAAGTATTTTGATGAGTAAGTAAAGGTTTAGAAACTAAGAGAGATAAACAGGCTAATTGCCCACATGCAGGGTTATGGATATATACTGTGACGAAGCCGCAGAAGTTAGTGAATTACCCAAAACTTCACATAACATAGATAAAATTAAAAGGAACAGTGTCGAGTGGAAAAGAGCAAGTTGCAAATGAATGAATCATTCTATTTACTGAAAGATTTTAGAAGAACAAAAGAACACTAGTTGTGATCCCATGCGTATATAGTGAATACAGAAATCCAGCGAAGGGGGGCTGCCTGCCGGCCTAGGGAGCTGCATGCCTCTCTCTCATCTGTACAGGAGGCAGAGGATTTGCTACAGCTTTGTTGCTCTATTTTTTAAAAATATTTTTGAAATTTTAGACAAGAAAATGTGTTAGTTTTTTTCAGGGAAGAGGTAAACAAATTGTGTATTACTTTCTGTACTTTTATTGCTCTAGTAATAGTTTATATTAACACTAAACAGACCAATGTAAAGTTTGGGGAGTGAGGTGATGGAAAAGCTGGGCAGGTCAGGGGCCACAAAGGAGAACCTGCAAGTAGGTGTTGGGTTTCAGTTACTAAAATTAGGTAAGAACGAGGCAGGAAGTCTTCACCGGCTTCTTCGCACTGGGTGTCCAGGGCCCAGCATGTCCCAGGCCGCGACTTGTCTGTCTGCAGGGTTGGCTGGCCAAGGGCAGGGACATTGAAGTAACCAGAAAAAGGGTCCTTAATTGATTTCCTTTTAAATTAATCCCCTTTCGCTGAGAGGGAGGGGGTTAACGTTCAGCTCACCAATTTTCCAAGACAAAGGGAAAAATGAGGCTTTATTCACAATAAGCAATCAACCAAATTACATATTTGGTTTTATAGTAAAGACTAATATATAAACTATATCACAAGGCAGATGACAAAGGAGAGAGGGCATGGGAAGATGGGGCAGGTGGCAGGGGTGGGGGAGGGGCAGAAGGGGAGGCAGGCCTTCCCAGCAGCTGAGGGCCTGGGCGATGGCCACTCCCCACACACACCCCTGACACGTGCACCTGACGCGCACATACATCCCCGACACTCACACACCCCTGACACGTGCACATCCCTGACACACCCTGACACTCACCCTCACATTCACGCATTCCGACACACGCCTCTGACACACACACACCCCGCCCCTCCCCTTAAAATGTTATTTTAGGTAAGGCTTAATCCTCTGAACTTCTCACCTCAGGGCTTTATTTTTATGTGACATCTTGGTTCACATATATATATTTTTTATGACAGACACGATGTCGTACACGAAAGACCGAACGTCCCTCCTCCCCACAAACATTTATTTTCTAGAAGGACACAGGGAACTACAGTGATGGTGTCCACACAGGACCCCAGTGAGAGCGGCCTGCTGCTTGGCCAGGGTCCAGCCACCTTCATCTCTCTGGGCCCCTCAGCGGCCGGTTCCCTAGTGAGGAAACCTGAGTTCTCGGGCCTGCAGGCCTGGGTGAGGGTGTCAGATCCTGTGCCTCCTCCACCTGGTCCCCCGAGGCGCGTGACAGCCAGCCACGCCTGCCCTGCCCTCAGGCATCCCTCCAGCCATCCTGGCCTTTACCTCCTGAGTCAGAGGCCCCTCTGGCCCCCACCAGCCCCACACAAGCATCTGGGGACCACTCAAAACCCCGGGCCTCTGCACACAGCTCAATTTGGAGAAAAGTAGACAGGAAAATGCTCACATCTTTAAAATACAGGGACATAATGGCATTTCTCTTAATGGCAGTGGAACACAGCACATCAGGACATTCTGCTTTTGAAAAGTGGTTTGTGGCTGATGGATGGAGACGGAGGGGCGCCACCTTCCAGGGAGCCAGGGGGTTCATACAGGAAATGAGCTGTTCCTCAGAGGCCCCCAGCTGTTTTTCCTGAGGGTGTAACACTTCTCCTTGGTATGGATTGTAAATGTGAAAATGCAAATATAGAAATAGTTGCAAGAGCCATTCAGTGCAGTTGATGAACATACAGGCGCCCATGCGTGTCGGTCAAGGGAGGAGGCGCACTGGCCTGAGATACTGTCCCCAAGCGTCAGGCTGGTTGACTCTGAGTGCCGACCACAGATCCAGGTGACACCTGACGCAGAGACACGGCTGAGTCAGCACCACTTCCTGAAGAAACGTCAGCACGAGTCACGGTTCTCTAGCTGGTTTTAACGCTAGGGAGATGCCAGCCCAGCACGCGCCTTCGTGACGCAGGGCCACGGTCCTGGGGATGCGCCTGAGAACGTGCATCTTCACGGGCTCCTAAGTAAGCCCTGGGGACCCCTTGCTCTCAGGGAGGGAAGGAGAGGGAGAGCGGGCGCTGGATGTATGTCAGGGCCAGCATGTGCTTGTCTGAACACCTGGGCATACGGGCACGCACTTGAGTGAGACCAGGAAATTCTGTGCGCTTCACCGATGAACCGACCTTACCTTAGTAACAATGACTCATGGAAGGTAAAATTCCATCCAGACAATATATTTTTATTTGCATTCCTTGTTTTTGGCACTTTCTCTGCATTTTGAGAATAATAGTCCATTTCCTGCCTGCGAGTGCTGGCATCTCTGGCGAGGAATATTTATGGATACTCATTTTCTTCTTCCAGTTTCTTGTATAGTTGGCAACTAACATTTTTGCCAAGCTTGCGATGAAAGCAAAAAAAGCCTCAGCGCTGTGTCACAGGTCCCCACATAGAACAGATGCATGATTAGTTTCACGGATTCGTCAGCTGTGACGCACTGACTGCTCGGCGCCCGCAGGTTTACCGAGAAGGGCAGATGCGGTCCCTGTGCTCGAAGCGCCTTGTAGTGCTAAAAAGCAACTGAAGGCCCACAAGTTTCCCAGGGTCAGACATTGGCTGCCAGCCGCAGTGTGCCAGGAGGACCACCGCCGATCTCCCACCAGGGGCTGGGCTGGTGTAAGGGGGCTGTTCCACCTTAAAGCTGGTCTCTTCCAGCCCCCTGCCTCTCCGTCTGGGCATTCTAGGGGCTCCTCCTGGGATCCCTGGTTCCTTCTCTGCTCACGCCCTCCTGGAGCTGCTCCCTCACCTTGTGTCCAGGACATCTGCCTCCCGTGCGGAGGGTCAGCGAGAGTGGCCTCTTCTCTGGGTTTGGCAGGATCCTGCTAATAAAGGGCTTGGCGTCACACCATGCTTACATTCTGGGAAACTCACAGTACATATTACTCATGCTCACGTCAGCCTCACGTGTGTGCCGTATCCACGGTGTGGGGGGGTTCCTGGGGGTGGGGGGATGTCCCCTGATCCTGGCCATCATCATGCAGCGGTCGCATGGCAGAGCCTGAACTTCCTGGAGGTAACACACCTGCCTCTGTTCTTCACCAGTCGCAGCTTGTGGGACATGATGTATTCAGCTTCCCTTGCTGCCTTCTAAGGACAAATTAAAGCAGAAGTTTAATAAAACAAAGATGATCTGTAGTCTCGGAGCTCCGGGTCTCTTAGTTTGTGGGGTGGGGGGGGGTGCTTTGTTTTCTTCTGGTTCTTTTGGACGTCTCCATGTGATGGTCCTGGAATGGCTGAGACCTGGGATTCAGGAAGGGTAAGCTCAGCCCCCGCTGTCTTCCCAGAAATGCGAAGCGGACAGGTGGTACCTCAGCGTTAGGCCACGCGTCGTTTGTATCGCTGCCCACAAGGTGGTGTGGCTCTGAAAGGGGGATGACGGCTCTTCCATGCTGTCACTGTTCTCACATGTCAAGACCTATTTTTGAGGAGAGAAGGATTTCAACCAGATATTAAAAGCTAACTTATTCATTCCAGACTGGCAGTTGAAAATTGTTATGTGAAGGGGAGGTAGGATCTAGAAGTGTGCAGACCTAGAAGACGACCTTTCTGAAAATGTGTGAAATGTCATGTTTAAAGCCACGTTAGGTAATAGTCCAAACACTAAATGTATATGTCTGCACAGAATTAGTAACAGCGAACACGCGTATGCTACAGGAACTTGAAGTAAATTTTAATGTGAGAGTAGGTTCAAACCTGGACAAAATTTCACAGTTTAAAAAAAAAACATTTGTTCATGAAGGTAGAAGAGGCCTCAGGTGGTAGTTTTATGTGGGGTAATGTGATAGTCATCTCACTGAATCGTAAATCTTCTGACACTTAACTTCATTTGCTTTCATGACGTGTCAAAGAGGAAGTTCAGGAATGTGCCCTCGGACTCTACCACAGAGACTGCCCCTGGCCTCTTCCAGGAGCCTGCCACGACTCGGAGACGAGGCAGGGGCTTTTTGTCCAAACCCTAGTGTCTTCCCCATCCTTTTCTTAGATTAGTCTTCCTAGGCACTTGCACAGAGCTGATGTCGGGGATTTTGTGTCTAACTGCCCAGTTTGGTAGTTTTTACGGGACCCAGGAGAGGAGGGTGTGAAAATGTGCAGAGGACAGAGGTGGTATCCATGCATTCCTCAAAGCAGTGGGGCCCTGACCCAAACCACCATCCATGGGCTTCGTGACAGACAGAAGGGGAAACCATGCCAAGGGCTTTGCTAGGTGCCAGCTGTGGGCCTGGCTTTCTCGGAGACGGTCCCCACTGAGACCCTATGGTAGGTAGCCTGCCTGCACAGGTAACCAGCCTGGTAACTAGGTAACCAGGCTGACCCCCACCTGAAAGCCAGTTGCTGCCTGGTTGACCTGGTTTCCGATGTTTCTATTTTAACAGCACTTGGAGGATGCTTGCGTTAGAGCATAATCTCTAAATTAGCACTTTGCAAAGGGTGCTTAGTTCATGTGAGAACCGTCCCCCAAACCTGTTAGTGATCATTTCTACATATTATAACCCAGACTTGTCATCACTGATCATTCGTGCACTGAGCAGACACCTGTTATGTGACCCCAAGTCCCCCTGCCTCTGATGCAGCCCCTGTGTCTGTGCTGCACCCCTTGCCAGCCCGAAGAGGGTCTGCGTTTGCCTTTGACCACGGCACTGGGCCCCGGCTGTGGGGTCCTAGGTTTGATGCCCTGGCGTTCGAGCCCCTCCTGGTCCCCAGGCCTTGGTGGTGTCAGCCAGAGTCGAGGAAGGCTGGTCTGTCTGCAGGCCAGGGACCGCGACACCGCCTGCCGCCCTCGGAGCTCAGGGCCGTGCTTCCAGGGGGAGCAGCCCTGCTAGTTGTGCACCCGCGGTTGGGGGAGGGGGTCGCACCAGTGCTGCATCCTGAGTTCTCCCTTCCCTGAGCACTTATTGAGCACCCTCTGTTCTTCACTGTTCCAGGGGCCAGGGGTGCAGCCATGCTCAGCCCAAAGGCCCTGCCTCTGCTGTTGGCGGTCACACTGCCATACATGAGGGCAGCCCTTGGGAATTCTACTTCCCTGTGTACCGTCTGCCTCACTTTAGAAAGGATTTGAGGTCAGGCATGAGGATTCTGCCCGTAAGGGACAGGCTGGAGAATGTGTGTTTACTTGCCCTCCTAGTGCCCTGAGACAGAAGAGGAACCCAGCCTGTGTGCCCATGTCTGCATGTGTAAGCATGCCCATGCTTGTGTGTACATGTGTGCTTCTGTGTGCATGCCCGGTGGCACCCAGCCCCTATTCTGCCCCGTCCCTCCTCTATCTGGCACCAGCACCCACTAGATGCTCAGGTAATGGGCACGGTCGCGCCTCGTCTGGGATTGGCCTTTAGCATCAGGACTCCATCTGTCAGCTGGCTGACAATTTGGGCGGCTTTGCTCAAGCCTTGCCCGGAAGCACCAGGTGTGTGAAGGTCCTGGGTGCTGCGGAGTGGGCGAGCCCGAGTCTGTGCAACGCCGGGTGCTGGTGCTGACTGGTGGCTCTGAGCCACCTGGTCCAGGCCTCTTTCCCCAGAACGGCAGCACATGGGGCTGGTAAGGCCAGTTGACCCTTCCACGGTCACCGGCCTCTTGTGGCAGATGGAACCAGAATTCCGGCTTCCTGCCAAGACCCACTGCCACCCGTTCCTCACGAGCTTCCTCCTTTAAAGTGGTTCTGTGCCGTGTTTAGGTGTTACCACCCTTCATCTGAGTGCTGTGATTGGGGTCAGATAAGAAATGTAATTTGGGGACATTATATATGATTAAGAGACTTCAGTATATCTGTATGTGTATTGCATTTAATATATGAGATTTAAGACACTTCGGTGTGGTCACAGTTTATCAGAGACACACAACATTGTGAATGTTCTCAGTGGAGACTTTTTGCACTTTTCACATCACACCCTTTTGTCCTGTAAAAAGCCTTCTTGGATAATCTTGATTTTGATGGAGCCATAAAATTATATGGTCTTAACCTAGTGGTGATAAATTATTGCATTCTGAAAGGATATTGATTTTTTTAGACCTTGAAGGTATATCTAGAAAGTAAATGGCTTGCAGAAAAAAAAAACACTTGAAAAGTTCAAGTTCAAAATGTGAGTTGGCAGTCTTATGCTCATAATATGTTATGCACTCTGTATTCTTCAAACACCATTTTTCAGTAACAGTTCTAAAAGAGACTTCATTTCATGACATATTCCTGTAACACTTCATTATTTACTGTTGCTCTGAGGTGGTTTTCATGTAAAAGGAACTGACATGGGAAGATTTTGTGGAAGTTGTCGTTCACATATTTTGTGTCGTCAGAACCTGTGTTGAAGATGGAAGCCTTTCAGTGGAGCTCTTCTCCTTAGTAAACACAAGACTTAATGCATCCGAGAAGCTTCCCTTTGAAGAAAGTAAGTGCCTTGCTTCCAGCCCGTGCAGTCCACTCGTGGCCGACCTCGAGCCCGGGCTCCGGAGGGGGCGAACTGTGCGGCCACTACCCCGCGAGGACGCGCTCCCCCACCCTGCCAGCCACTGGTGTGTGAACTTGTGTTACCCAGTCTTTGTGAATCTTGGAGTTCCATCCTCTGTAAAATGAGGAGCACAGTAGTAGCCCCCGCCGCAGCCTAGGGAGGAGAGGACAAGGAAGATGGGCTTCTGGCCTG
Source organism: Manis pentadactyla (assembly GCF_030020395.1). Lineage (NCBI taxonomy): Eukaryota > Metazoa > Chordata > Mammalia > Pholidota > Manidae > Manis > Manis pentadactyla. The sequence continues at coordinate 156,212,797 of NC_080024.1, read as the reverse complement.
CTGAACCGTGTGGGTGGCCCCAGACGTGTAGTGACCCTGTCCTGCTGGCTGTCGTCAGAGGTTTCCCGAGCCGAACCCACAGCCCTTCTCATTCCCCTGGGCTCTCTTGGAATATGTCTCCCTCCCTTTCCTTCAAATCTAATTGTCACTTGCTAGCATCCTTTATCTTTCTGTTGTGTCTTAACAAGTAAGGACTCACCCAGGAAACACTGCACACCCGTGTGAAGACATGGGGCCGAGCTACATCTCCTGTGGACCGTGGTGGGGTTGATGACCGTGCATGGCGTTCTTTTCCCTGATTAGAATCTGGAAAGTTCTGGAAGGTTCTGGAAGGAAGCCATGCAGTAAGATAGCTCATGGCTCTGTGAAGATGAGGCATCAATGGGGAGAGCTCTCTCCTGTGGGGCTGCCCTGGGCTGGTGATTTAAAGCTGGAGATTTTAGATCAACATTTCTAGAATTCAGATGTCCTCTATGTGTTTGGAAAGATTACATTTATTTTAGTCAAGACTCAGAATATAGCCTTTTGGCTCCAGGCCGCATGCAAACCTACGGCCTGAGTCAACACGTCTCTTCCCTGCGTGTAGCTGTCGGAGCTGTCATGCCCGATGCCGAGGAATGTATGAGCTGTTCGGGAGGCGGATCAAAATACACTGAGTCAACCAAACATTGCTCTGCCCTTTGATCCCTGGTCCTGGCCACGAGCAACGCCCGCGGTGGACATGCTTCCTCCCCTTGCCAAGGTCAGTGTCCCGGGCCATGCGGCACACACCCAACTCTCTGCCGTGGCTGAGGAGGGAGATGCCACGTAAGACAGGGCACCTGGACCGGTCAGAAGGCAAAGCCCCTCTGAGCTTTATAGCTCATCTGATGAATGGTTTGTGTCCTCAGGTGCCTGTGAAATACTGTTTTCCCACAACACCTCCGGAAGTGACACCGTTTACAGGTGAGGAGGAGCATGGCCCAGGGCACTCAGAGACGCAGGAGAACGCCTCCGAGAAGGGGCATGCCCAGGCCCTGCTCCTCAGGCTCCAGGGACGTTCTCTCTGAAACCCGGCCACCTCGTGCCAACAGCTGGGGCTCCAGGCACAGCAGGCTTGTTAGGGAGCCTCTCAGAAGCAGTGGGGCCCCACACCCATTTGCCATGACCGCATTAGGCCACCCGGACTTGGAAGTCTGCAGCCCTTGCGCCCCTCAGGAGGTGCCCTGTGCCTGAGTGCGCTCCCCTCCCTGCGCCAGGAAGGCCAGTCTCCACGCTTCTGTGGGCCTGGCCTGCAGGCATTACAGAGCACGCCAGCTGCCTGTGACCTGCTGCTGTGCACTCCAAGCGGCTCACCTAATCATACACTCATGACTGTGTTCACAAGACATTTGAGAGTCCTGCACCTGAAGTGTTAGTGAGCTACTGTTTGCTTCTTTTATTTCCTTCAAGAAAATCCTTGTTGCAGTTGAGTGGCATGACGTTCCAGCCTGGCCACAGCAGGGACTCCAGAAGGTGGTCTGCGGCCCCTTCTCGTGGTGGCCTTACCTACAGTTAGCCCGTGCTGTTGGTGGTCAGCTCGAGGGAACCATCAGATTTCCACAAACTCCACTTTTCTGCAATTCTCTAATTTTCTTTTGAATTGATTTTGATAACTTGAAGGCACTGTTCTATGCTGGGAATCTTACCGAATCTGATAAGCCTGGAGAAGGTGGAGACGGAGATAACTAGCTCCTGGGTGTCGTCTGCACGTCACAGCCCCTGTCCTGTGGGGCAGGCTCGTGCGATCGCCCTGCTCTGCGGGCGGGAGCCGAGGCTGCATCCATGTAACCCGCGCTCTCGGATAGGCGGGCGGCCCACCTGGTCTGGAGCCCATGCTGTTCCCCACCTGGAGAATCAGCTTCCAACGTGAGAAAGCCACCCTCCCTTCCCGCCTCTATTTTTGTTAAGTAGCCTCAAATCCTTCCAATACTCGGGCTTGCTGGGCTACGAAGACTTCATCCTTTGGTTTGAAACAATCAGAGTAGTCCTCGTGTGCTCTCGGTGAACTTGGTGAGGGGGTGTGGGGGTCACCGGAGAGGATAGGGCAGCAGGCCGCTTTCTCCGCCCGCTGACCCGCGCCGAGGGGTGACCCCGGCTCTCAGGGACCCTCCCCACACTGGCCGTGCAGGGCCCAGCTGGGGCCCGCAGGCAGTGCTCGGAGGTCGGCTGGCCCACGCGACCGTCACCGCGGTGGTTCCCCGAGCCCCCCGTCCTCGCCCAGGTCGGGCAGGGGCCTGCCCGCGGGTCCCGTGGGCGCGTGCAGGCGCGCGTCCTGTTCCGGTTGTCCTGTGGGGACGCTGGAGGCTGCTCACTGTGTTCCTAACTCGGAGCCCTGCAAGAATGCTGATGACCTGAGACACGAGAACAGTGCCTCCAGAGAGCAGGCGTGCAGCGTGGGTGCTAGCGGAGGAGGCAGATGGGGGTCAGGAGCAAGGGTGAGAGAAGCCAGCACAGGCGCCCAGGGAGCACAGCCTTGCTATTTCATCTCAGTTTTTCCTCTGGACGTCTCGTGGGTGTTTTATACTGACTTCCCTTCTCTGTTAAACTGGCTGTTTGGGTTTCCTATTAAAGGTCACAGTAGCAGAGTTATGTATGTCTGTCCTTCTGACTTCACGCTGTCACTGCGCACCTTTTGGGTGGGGGTGCCTGTTGTATCTGCAGGGACTGGGGGGTCCCGGCCCCTCAGAAGACCCCACCGGGAAGGGTGAGGCTGGGGTGAGTGCAGGCAGCGCACGGGGTCCGGGCCCTGGAGAATCTGGCCCTTGGCCTGCAGGGCAGGCAGAGGCCTGGGATGGTGGGTGATGGTGCCGTCTGTGGAGGGTCTGGCTGCATCTCTCCAGGGGGTTCTTCTGCTCTCATTTAGCATTGCCGAAAAGGAAAGGATGTCCCTTCAAGTTTCTGTGTTTCCTGTTATTACCTATATTCAGGTATGCCTTTGCTGGGACCCCTGCCTACACTGTCAGTCTGAATTCACAGATTTCTTCTCAATATTCAGCACACAATCCAGAGGTCAAAGGAGCCTTTTCTGTCACATGCAAATCCACAGTAATCTTTCCCATACTTCTCATTCTTCTCGAATGTATAGTGAGGCCACCTCCAAAGTACAAGAACCCACCAGTGAGGTTGCCAGTTTTTCAGCCAATACTGGGGAGGGGGGTGATGTATTTCCCCCAAGGTCCAGTCGTCCACCCTTTGAGCGTGTGCCCACCAGCATCTCCCCGGTGCCGGCACCGCTGGGCTCCAGGATCTAGACTCTGAGAGCAATTGGATGCAGGATCGGTTAAGTGGGAATTGTAGTTGGGATAACAGTAAAGTGCATTTACCTTTAAAGTCTAATAAAAAGCAAAGATTCCATTAATGTAACGGCAAAGTGCATGGGATTGTGAAACCATTGCTTTAGTGATTTTAAAAGACAGAGGATGCAAACTTACCACCGGTGGGATTTTAATTTCTGCTTCCATGATAACCTGTTAGTACTCCGCTTTGCTGGGAACGGCAGTGAGTGGATTCTGGTGGGTAGATGCCGCCGTTCACTGTGTGCTCAGCGTGTCTGTGGCTTCTCTCTCGCCTGCCGCACCTCCGTGACCCAGCGGGGACCTCAGTCCCTGCATCCTTCTCCCCCTGCAAGTGGCCTCTCACCGTTCACACTCACGTGTGCACAAGTGCCTGCAGGACAAAGAGAAAGTCACTCTGAAATACTGTACATAAATAATTGCACCAGAGAGTGATAAAAAAGACCACCCTCTGGCTCTCTGCTGATCATGAAGCAATATATTTACAGAAAAAGATTTATTACAAGAATGTTGAACTTTTACAGTTGAGATACATGGAGGATCAGCCTGGGGGGGTCATAATCAATTCCTTGTTCATCTCCTCTGCCTTCTGGGCCTTACTTGAGGTGCCTGCCCTTCTCTGATGAAGGAGAGAAGGCAGTGTTATTGGTATGGTGTCAGGGCTGTGGCTTCTGAGTCTGTTATTTTAGTTAATCCCCTGCAAGGCTTGAACACCACACTGCAGGCGTTATGATCTCAATTTTCACAGATGAAAACCCAAAGGCAAGAGATGTTAGATTTGCTGAGCTCTACAGTAATTAACGATTGGCAGGTGCCGAATTAAAAATCCAGGTAATTCCCTATATGCACTTTTCATCAGATGTCGTTGTAAGGTATTAGGTCGGCAGTTAATTAGGTAGGAAATCTGCTGTTTTCATTATAGAACTTGTATATCTATGTACAGGTGTTTGCAAGGAGCAGGTGTTTTTCATTCATGTATTTCCTCAAGGTCCCTTGGTCCCGTAAGGTCTTACTTCTCTCTGCTGAGTTAATTACTAACGTAGAAATGCTGACGTCTCAGACCTACTGGAATGCTTTTCACCCCATGAGACATGCCTGTCATGTAAGTGATGTCCAGTAATCCCTATTTTTAACTAAAATACATTCCTAGAGGCATTGGTATACTGGTAACTAGACCCAGGCCTCTAAACTTTACTTTCTCAACTGTAAAATGGGGATAAAGCTACATTGTTATTCCTGTAATTACATGACATAAAAGGCTTATAGAAATGTGAGGAGTAAAGCAAAAAAATACTGTAAATTTAATCCTGTATCTCCATGGAAACATTAATTTTAGGATTGCTTTCTTGAACAGGGACTCAAAAAATTTGGTACAGTCGACATCTTTTGAAACCAAAGTGAAAAGAACTGTAAGTCTGTCAACATAGTACAACAGATCTGTTTCCTGTGACGTGGACATAAAAACAACCAGCCAGGCTGATTGTAGGTCAGTCCGGCAGGGTCACACATGGGTCTTGCATCACTGCAGCTGACATGTCAGCACTGAGAGCGGATGCAGGCCTCCCCCCTTGTGGAGGGCGTGGGGAACGGCTGTCTGCCGTCTCCTGCTCACCATTTCCCCCTCCCTCGGCCCTGTCCCAGCACAGCCTTAAGTGAGAAGCTGGGGTACCTCTGTGCTTCGTGCTGGGTTCGAGCAAGGACTGTCCTTGCGGGCTTGTTGTGGAACGGCCCTTCTGGGCTCCCCAGGGGCCTCTGGTGTTTCCATCCATTTGCCTTTCCTTGACCTTGTCCACCTAAGAGTGGATATGCACACAGGTGGTGGCCCATGTGAGGGTCCCTGCAGTGTGCATGCAGTGGCAGGTAGCCAGAGGGTGTTTCCTCAGCCGTTCACCACCCCCCACCCCACACTCCCACCCTGTAACGTGCACCAGGGCAGAGAAAGAGACCAGCCAGCCCCCGAGCTCCCTGACCCCTGGGGTATGGCATTCCCCCCACAGACAGTGAGTGAGCCTTTATTGTTTCCACATTACAGGCCCTGAGGCTTAGAGAGGTGGAGGAGCTGGCCCAGGCCGCCCACAGTAGCGTGGCTGCCCCTTAGCATGGCAGAGCTACGGGCAGGATGAGATGGACCTGCAGAAAGCTCTCGGTGAATCACACACTGGGCGGCGCTGCCCCTCACACCCCACGCGCTCGGCCTCACGCTCCTGAGCAGCAGCCCACCGGTGGCAGGTTTTATCTGGGCCGGTTCCTTCAGGGTCTCTGCTGACGTTGTGTCGGCTGCAGTAGGAATGTTATTAAAAATGAAATCCACACGGTTAAGACTGGATGGCTTCCAGTAAATCTGGCTTACTCACTTGTACTCCATATGCTTAAACTGTGGCCTCTAGCTAACACAAAGTGTGGATAATGGTGAAACATTATGGAAATTTCCAATAATCCCTGTGGCTGTTTAGAAATATCTGGAATTGAATTTCAGTCTGAGGAGGATGTGAGCATCCAATGTAGCCAAAAGGCCTTTCTTTCTCCCTGCCCGGGCCCTCCACGATCCTTTTTTTTTTTTTGATTTCACAGGAAGCTTATTAAATTACCCAGAGATGCTTGAGAACCGCCTGACTTCCATGCGGCATTCCACATGGTTACCACATTTTTCTCTTGCTCTCCCAATTTGATTAATTGCAAAAATGAAATGAAAGGAAGATGACCTCCAAACGCCCAGCACTTTCGTCTGCAGATGTTATCTCCGGCATATTAGGGAGACTGGGGCTGGGAGCTGGGCCCCGTCGGGGTTGCAGCAGGAGAACCGTCCTCTGGGCCTCGAGCTCCTGCTGTGGTGGCCGAGGGGCAGTGAGGCTGGAAGAAGCCAGCGCCAGCCGTCCGCCCCGCTCCCTGGCCCTCCCCGTACTGCGAGCACACTGCAGACACCTGTGCCCCAGGCCCGTGCAGAAGGGCCCCGTGTGAGAAGGCCATCATATGTCAGCTGTCACTTCCTGTCTGTCTTTACCTGCTGGTATGTCTGTTGTACATTTAAGGCCAGAGCCTACCTCCTTGAAATGACACATATAGTAAAATTAATTCTCTGTTAACCTGAGCAGCTGGTAAAATATAACTAATTTTTTATGCATTCAGACCTGGCATTTCTTACGGCAGTTTATTTGGGGATGCAATAGTCTTATTGAGTTTTCTAAATACTGATTAAAATACTTTATGAACGGTTTTTCCAAGCACAGCCTAGGAGTGCCTTTGAAGCCTGGGAAGAAGCCCTGGTGTCTCCAGGAGGGCAGGGGGCATCCGTACTCGATTTCAGCTGTGCTTCGAGAAACCTGAGTCCTGAAACAGCTCCCCTTTTGTCCATAGCAGCCCCCAAATATTCCCACTTCCCACGCTGATGGGGGTGGACACCTTGGGGGTTGGTTTTCTGGAAGGAGGGATGCTACCTGGGGTTTCCCCAGCACCAGCCAGGCGAGCAGCAGCTGGACACAGCAGGAAGTTGGGCTGGGGTCAGAGGGGCCACCGGGCGACCCCAGAGATGGTAGCAGGGGGCTCTTCATGCCTGGGTGGGAAAACCCAGCAAGCCCATGTTGTCAGCTCCAAAGAAGAGAACTGTGGTCGTCTGTGCTTAGATTTGAATAGACCAGTGATTCTTAAACAGGGAGGGTGACCCACAGCTGTTTGATGCATTCAGTCTGTGTATTGTATACATATGACAAGTTCTCAGTATTTAGCTAAAATCCTGAATGGAACCAGAGAGGTCAAATCAGAAACACAGTTACTTCACACACAGCTGTCAGGCCAGTGTCTCCAAGGCCCCCCATTCCTGACGTCTGACTCCACCTCAGACCCTAAGAGGACAAGAGCCAATCCTCGTTCCCTTTTTGTACCATTCCTACCAAGAAGAGTACCATATGTGCCCAACCTCCATTTTCCCAATGAGATTCCCCCTAAAGGCTTTTTTTGGTGGCCCAATTTGAATAAATTGGGAAGGTGGATGATTGACTGACGGTGGACACTCAAATCATCTGCAAGCTGGTCTTCCAGCGTTAAAAGCGCTCTTTATACATACTGGTTTGTGCTCTCAAGTCGTGGTCCTCGGGATGTGTGTGGAATGGTTTGGCTGAATTCTTCAGTTTTGTCTTTTGCGGGGAACAATAATGAATTTGCTGATAAAGTTTGGGTTAGAAAATATAAAAATGAGGAGCACAGGCTTTTTATGCAACTTTATCTTTCTGTTTCTTTGCACACACAACCCCTCAGCAGTGATGGGAACTTACAACCCTGCTGTTTTCAGGGGGTCTTGCACCTGCATCTACCTGGGGCTGCGCATGTCTGTATCTGTGCACAAACCACCTGAGGTCTGCTGAGACTGGCAGCCTTGCAGATGGGGAAGTGCCCAACGCTTCTGTTCAGGAACGGAATTGGGGTGGGGCAGCTGTCCTGTTTCCAGGTTTTTCTCATGGGGTCGGAAGGCAGGGGCATCGCTGGCAAGGCTGTGGCACATCTCTTGAGTTTTGGGGGCATTAATTTTCTCGCAGTGGGCAAAGCATCTAACGGGATTGTTGTTCTGATTGAAAGCAGTGCAGAAAACTCTCAGTACAAGTTGTAAGCTGACCTTCTCTGCTTCTTTTAGCTTCTGAGCAGCTCGTCAGCCCAGGATGGGGAACCACGCAGGGAAGCGAGAGTTGGGTGCAGAGAAAGGCGGTAAGGTAAGAAGCCAGCTGCTCACAGTCCGCAAAGTGTGCCTTCTGCCTCTGCGCTTAAATGCAAACCCTCTAGGTACATGCTGTGGCCACCAGGGTGTCCTGCTACACCAGTGGACTGTGACCCACTTCCCCACGAACTTGTAGGGCGGTACTTAGCATGCAGACGGGAACCCAGCTCCTCAGCCTGCACCCCGACCCAGGACGACCGTACTGTGACTTTGCAGCCGTGTCTGCCTTGCATCTGTCTACACCTGAGCATAGAGAACTTGAGAAACACAGATGAGCAAATGGGGAGACTGCAAATGAGAACCATCTGGATGCGTCCAGCTAGTCAGAATTAATCTTGGTGTTTTTAACATCACAGTGGCCATTCTCTGTCTTACTTTACAGGCATCGGCTTCCTCTGGTTCTGCTGCCCTCTATTGCCCTTAGTGCCCTTGGGGTGCCTTGAGATAGTGGTTCTTAGCAGTTTTCCTACTGAGCCATTCACAATGCATGATGCTCACAAGGCCACCCATCACCAGGGGTCCTGATGGCCCCAGACGCCCACTGCTTCCTCTTTCGCTCAAGAGTCATTACAGATTATGAGGAAACAGGCCTGACATTGTGCCCAAAACTTTGAAATCACCCTAAACCCTAGGTGGAAAAGATAAATTATTCAATTTTTTTGGTAGTTCAATTCAATATTTATGTGTTATAACTCAAGGCAAATGACAGTTCACTCAAATGTCACGAGGCTAAGGATGGGATCCCGCACCTCCCCCCACACCAACTTACACAGGGAAGTGCTTTTAAAATGCCCACTGGATTCAGCTGCATTGAATTCCAGCCTCAAGACCCCTTGACCAGGGTCTCTGCAGGAGTAGGTCCTTCTCTGATCTGTACTTGGACTCAATTTCAGTGTCAGCTAAGTGGGTGCATTTCCATAACTTGCTTTTGAATCATCCATGCATGGTGAGTGAGTGACGGCATCCTGTTCTTGCTCATATTTTATTGTAATTAAGGTTCCAATGTTATCTAGTGCCCACCTTAGTGATTTCAGGTGAACTAGAAGGGGTTTACGTTTTTATAATGTTACTACTGGCTTGGAGTCTTCCCCTCGCCCCTGGAAGGAAAGCCCGTTTTATAAACACGTGAATGGTTCTAATAGTGTTGAATGGGGCCTGGCTTCCCTGAAGCTCATACTTGACCCATGTTACCCATGATTCTGTGCTCACAGCTCACAGTGATCTGTGAGCTGGTGCTGCTCAGTCGCCATGAAGACCAGGGATTCGGGCGGTGTCCAAACTGAACAGGTTCAGCCCTGACCAGAAATGAAAGTGGATGACACCCCCTCAAACGGCTCTGGCTTGTTAGCTCTGTGGTGTTTTGGGTCTTGTAATGACTGATTTGCGACTCCCGCTTTACAAACCTGTCTGTGGCTTGCAGTTTATTTCCTGTTGTTCGACGTTGTAAAGCACCCAAACATATTTTTGATTTAATTGTACCAAAACATGATTGTTAGGCAACAGTAAAGCCTGTGGTTTTGTTTCCTGAAGTCTAATTTTTAACATTCTGGTGAGCTAAAGACAAATAAAAATTTGGTAATTTGAAAACAGTGGTTCCTATAGGTAGTTGTTACATGTAAGAGCTCTTTTCATTTTATTTGTTGTAACGAGAGAAAAATACGTGACGCCTGGGTGCCTGGGTCTGTGCTGTGGCACAGCATTTAAACTTCAACCAGAACAGACAAAAATTCCAGAGCTCCAGGCCTCCTGCTCATCATTCTGTATGTTTCTGAGTGCAATTCTGGGAGGACTTTTTTTTCCTAGGAGAGACTCTAAGGAGAGCTTTGTCTGTTCTGGGGTGCTGCTTATGGACCTGTTAATGGGGGGTCCACAGGAGGGCAGGTCACGCTGCTCAGCACGTTGGCCTGCCCGGGCCGGCTGGCCAACCCCACGGAGCGCAGTCTCGGGCCGGGAGAAGAGGCTCCTCAGGAAGCAGGAGGAAGGACCATGAGCTTAGGATTAGGGCACTGGGCAAAACGTTTAGGTGCTGTAAAAAGATTTGAGTTTGGGCACCCATTGTCTTGGCCCTTTCTGCCAGTCCCTGCCCCTTTTTAAGTCCTGGAGCCTCGCTGAGGGCTGCAGGCTCTGGGTGTCCCAGTGACTGGACCTCCCTGGCCCAGATCACCCCACAGACCCCCCGTGTGCACAGTAGCCGCCCTGCCTGTCAGTCAAATCATACCTCTCAGGGTGGTGGCTGGGAACGGGGGTCTTCGTGATGAGTGCCCTTGCTGTGGGGGTGGCTGCAGCTCCATTGGCGTGTCCGCTGTTAACAGTGCGAGGGGAGTTGCCCTTCACTGACCCAGGCATGTTCCAGGCTCTGCACAGAGGTGACGCTCAGCCCCGCAGGGGGCCCTGGGCCGCGGGTCTCTCTCATCTGGTGGGCAGCGCAGGCTCCTTCCCTCTTGAACCTGAGGATGCCCTAAATGCCATTATTTCAGAGCAGCAACGTCCTGCAGGAAAGGACTTCAGGGTGAGTTTTTGCTTTGGAGGAAGATCCCTCCATGGAGACTATTGCAGAGAGGCAGGAAAATCAGGCGGGCCTCGGAGGGAGGCGGTGGTCCAGGCGGGAACTGCCAGCCGCTGCGCCCACCGAGCCTGCCTGTGTGCGGCCCACTGGAATAGCCCAGAGGGGGCCAACGGAAGGTTCTGGACCAGGCCTGGTTGCTGGGAAACTGCCTTCTCCCGCCTCCCGGTTCCCTGCCTACCGCGAGAGAGTGGGATTCCCAGTGCCGTAACCTGTTTCCTAACACCTGAATTCATTTGCTTTGGTTTTTTTTGAAAACAGACTCTGTTGACAGAGGAATGAAGAAAGGTACCTTAGAATCTCATGATTTCTTTTTCTCCATGAAACTAGTGAGCTTTGCTAGTTTGCGACATTATAACTAGGAAACGTGAAAAATAAAGACAACGAGTAGGTTAGCTTTTCCCGGGAAATCCAGCCATGAGCTACGAAGGTGTGGAATCTGACAAGTAATAATAATTTTGAACACCTGCTTCCAGGTGTGGGTGGCCAGGACGAGGCTGCCTCTGTGCCTTCCCTGCGTGTGTGTCTGGCTCAAAGAGGTTCTAGTCTAGTCATGTTTCCGAGTTTTCCTACTTAATCTGCTTTATGGAAAAGATCTCCAAGAGCTTGCAAAATTTAGATTCACATCTAAATTTTGCAGTGGGAGTAACTTAGTGTGGTTTTTCAAATTAAGCTGGTCAGCTCTTCAAAGCCAAGTGTATGCCACACGGGACAGCAGGCACATGCTCGCCATCTCTCTGGGGAGCATCATGCCCCTGGAGAAGCCATTTGCATATTTAATCATCATTTAAACCCTGCTCTCTTATGAGACTCTCCAGATAATATTAGAATGACACTGAGATAATGGGAGATTTGGTCTGCAAGTGTACACAGAGGTGCTGACCGGCTAGCGGGTGACCGTCTTTCACATTGATGGGGAGGCACGTATCCTTTAAAGCTGCTGCTCTCCCAGCTGTGGGATGGGCTGACTTTTCCACCTGTGGGTTCATTCCTGAAGGCCATTCCTCTTGGGAATTGGGTCCTGAACATCTCAGCCCATGGAAGGACACTGTCAGCCTACTCCCCTTGGTCAGTGAGCTCTGTTCTTGCTCGACAGTCCTCAGGAATGAGACATGTTTTGTGCAAAACCATCACCCACTGCTGCTCCATGCAGCTGCCACTCTGCATGGAGATTCAGTTCAGTGAGGGCCTGACCTGTGTCCCTCTGTTGATGGGCTGCTGACCTCAGTCTGTTGCCCTGTGTCCCGTGTCCACTCCCTGCTGCCAGATCCAGCCCGGTGACTGCCAGCAGGCTTCACCTGAGGATGCCAGCCAGCAAGCCCAGGGTGGGGTGCTGTCCTCTGAGCCGCAAGCAGACCTGGCTGAGCTCCCGCCGGAGCATCGTGGTTTTCTCTGTGTCACGCTTCCTCCCACAGTTCCTTGTAAAACCAACTGCTGTCGCCATCGCTGTTTCACAGAGTGGGGAGCAGAATCACTAAGTCACTTCCTGCCGCTCCCCCAGCCCCTGCCTGGAGCATCGAGCCATAGGGCTGAGGTGCCTTTGAGCACCCAGTTCACCCGGAAATCTCACCTTTGTGATTTGACCGCAGGGCGTTGGCTGTTGTTAAACCCATAAACATATCATTTCTATCTTATCAGGAAAGTCCCAGAAGCAAAAATTTTTTTGAGAACTCAAATAATTCTTAAGTTAATCACACAATGTGTGTTCAAACATTGAGAGGGCTGAAAAAGAAAAGTAGAAGGCATTTCCCCACAGAGCCGTGCCCGTCGAGGGTTACCCTCGGGCACAGGGCAGCAGCCAGACGGCGGTTCGTGAGCATCTCAGGCAAAGGGCAGGCCGGCTTCACCGCCCTGTGTGTTCAGCATCTTCAGAGCCCATTGTCTTTATTTCTCTGCCTCCCACACTTGCACACACACACCCTAAAGAGTTCCTCTTGGCCTCAGCTGTGGGGCACGGCACTACCTTTCACGGGTAGACGGTGCATTAGGAAGGCAGCGCAGGGGGCCAACAGCTGCCGTATGACGATTACTCGCCACGTGGTTACCCTGCTGCAGCGCCAACCGGAAGCTTTTCCTGCAATAATGGAAATGTTCTGCTTATCTGTGCCCTCCAGTAGGGTAGGCATAGGACACATGTGGCTAAGAGGCATGTGAAATGGGGGTGTACAACTGAAGAACCAAATTTTGATGTTATGCATTGTAAAATTTAGATTTAAACAGCCACATGTTTCCTGTAGCAGTGTGGTCCTACTGGGGGCTTGCTGTATGTCACCCTCGTTCTTAGGGCACCCAGAACCCTCCCAGATATCCATCAGCTCCTTTTATGTCCAGTCATTCTCAAAGTCACACAATTTCTTGGAAAAGTTAATATCTAGTTTAAAAGATAAAGTTCTCTGAGAAACACGTATAAGTACCAGACCTTCAAAGAATGGCGCTGGTGTGCTGGGAAGTGCACATGCGAAAATGTGACCTCCTGCTCGCTCCCCTCGGCCTTGAAGGTCCTACAGCCCCTGCTTGGCCGTGCGTCCTCTAAAGTGTGCTGTCTACTGCAGGAGTCTGAACCGTGCATTCAGAGCAATGCACATTTATATGGATGGCCTCTGGGCTCAGTGCGCACTCAGAGACCACCCTCCTGACCGTTTAGTGCTTCTGGAAGAACTTCTATGTGCTTCAAGAGAGAAATAAAATAATCTGGACACATGACCTTTTAAAGAGGCTTTCCAAAATCTGTGAATAGGCAAAAACCTGATTAGAGTTTGGAAAAACTCAAAATGCATCTGTATCTCACTTGGGAAGGAACCCAAAGAATGTAATGGGGAACATCCTGCTCTAGTTGGGTTCTGTAACACCGTGTCTGTGAGCCAGAGCCATCCCTGAGGAGGGGGCATGCCGGGTGGGCTGCTGTGCCCACCAGAAACCGCCGTGGTCCGCCAGCCAGTGTTGGCGGCGAGATGCAGCCACGCCACCTGCGGGGGAGAAGGGTCTCCCTCAGCATGTTAGAGCAGAGCCTTGCCCGTGTCAGCCGGCCTGGCCTCTGCTTCACAGGAGGCCCAGGGAGTCTCTTCACAGCTTTGCATGGAATGTCAGTAATGCAAGTGGGTATTGTGTTTCCCTCATGAACTGGGAACACTCACAACTTTGTAAGTCAGGACAGCAAGTCTCACAACCACAGGTGTAATTGCTAAAGGCCTGAGGTGTAATTAGCTAACAAAGCCACTGCTCGACAAGCCTTAATAAAAATAATGGCAGGCAATCATGAAGTGGTGCCCCATGTGACCTAAAGCCAACACAGTCGACACGCCAGTACATGACTGATGGACTCAGCCGGCTGCCCCGGTGGGCCCACCTCCAGGCACCCTGACCCCCCTCCCTCAGTCGTGGCCTGAGCTGGCCCACCTCTGTCCACCCCCGCCTGCCTGGCCCACTCCCCATCTTAGAGCTCGCAGCTCATGACCCCAACATGGAGCGTTTGCTGCCTCACTCCTGCTCAGTGATGTTCAGGGAGCGCCCGGGGAGGCCTCAGGACCTTGGGGTTGGGCTGAGGGTGAGAGGGGTCCACAGCCCCTGGGCTCAGGACCTCCATGGCTGTGGCCAAGGGTCCAGGGCTTGCAGGCACAGGGCCCCGGCTGTGAGAGGCTCCTATTCTGTGCTTTCACTACATGGGGTTCATTACGTTTGGGATTTAGTTGGCAAAGCTAGTTTGTATCAGAAACCACGACCCAATTCGCAAGCACCTGACTTTGGACCATAAAAGCCAATAAATACAAGTGATACATTTAACACTGGGTGTTAAATGTAAATGACATGACAGTATAATGGTTCTCTGTGAAACTGTAGAGAAACAGGAGAGCATGCCTGCAGGGGTTCTGTGTCTTCCTCACCCCACAGGCCGCACCCACACCTCCTCTCCCGCCCCGCTGCGTGTGCCCTTGGGCCTGGAGGCGGCTGATCTGTGGGACAGGCCTGTTTGTCACCTTGTTTTGCTGGGTGCACAAAGCCTTCCTCCTCGTTTCTTACTTCACTGCATAATGTCCCTGGGACAATCACTCTGTCCCTGTGTCTGTAATGCTAAATCACATTATGCCGCTGACAGGCAGGGAGGGAAAGAGAGAGCTGGGCCCGCTGCTTACTGCTTTAAGGGGGTTTTTAAGTTGGGGAGGTGGTTGGGCTCCTGACGGACACGCTGAGGTGGAAGTCTTCCAGCTCAGCTGCGGATCTGCGTTTGGCCAAGAGCCGCGCGGCTTCTTACTCAGAGCTCTTGGCCTCAAGGGCGGCTGGGTTAGGTCCGTGGGAGGGGAAAGGGCACGAGTGCCTTCCTGCCCTGGTGCCTGCCTGGGGCGGGAAGGGGTTTGGCTGGTGAGTTGTGTTCCTCCCCAAACAGTCTGCAGTCGCTGCTGCTCGGTGTGTCTGCCCAGGGTCACCGGCCAGTGTTTCTCATCCATGCCAGGTGATTCCAGAAACGCCACCATGTAATTTTGTCTTTGAAGACGAGTTTATTTCAGACTCTGACAGTGTAAAAAGCATGTCCTTTCGTGTGAAAACCCTGTGCTTGTTCTACTCTTAAGAAAGAACATTTTATGTTTAACAAAACCCTCTTACAATGTTTTAAATGCAGTGAAACCTAACCTAAAAAATCCAGTTTTAAAAATGGTATTTATTGGAAGCATGAGATTTATATCCTGGAATATACTTGTGAAAAATGATCTTTCTGTGTGTGTGTGAGTGTATGTGTGAGCATGTTTGTGTGTATGTGTAAGCGTGTTTGTGAGCGTGTGTATCTGTGTATGTGTATCTGTAAACATGTATGTGAGAATGTGTATGTGTAAACAGGTGTGTCTGTGAACATGTATGTGTGTGATATTTCTTGCCTACCACACACAAGCATGTAGATGCTGACCAGCAGCCCACGGACACCTTATCTCAGCTCCAGCTCTGCCCTTGATGACTCTAAACACATCATTCTCCCAATTGGGATTTGGTGCCTACATTAATTTAGTCATCATATAGTTAAAAGCCTGGATAAAATTCATTATTATGTTTCTGTAGCTCTTGGTACTTGCAAAACAGGCTCTGTTATTTAATGCATCCTTAATGATGCTTCAACCCAAGTCACATATAACCAAACACAAGATGCAAGTAAATAAAGAAGGCAAGTTGGTAATCACATTAATTACACATGGTGACTTGGGATCTCCGCAACACAGATCACTCACCGACGTATGTGTGCTCACACTCTGCCATCTCGTGGGGGCATCAGGGCACTTAACAAACTACCAGCATCCTGACATGTAAGAGGGGAAGGCTGGCGTGCATGCTGTTCGGAATGTGAGTGAGGATCCCACGTGGCCCCTGCCCCCGCCCCTCCCCGGGGCCCTCGCCCCCACCCCCCCGTGCCTGTCCGGGCTTCTCTGTCCCCAGCGCTCGAGCATCCCCACCTGAAGGGCCGGGCTCACTGTGTCCGCTTGCTGGTCAGTTGGTCCCAGAAGTGGACATCGGGCCCTGCTGGGCCTGCTTGTTTCTGCTGGAAGCAGCTGTTGGGAGAGAGAATACTTTTTCAGATACATTTAAAGAAACTGTCCTCTTTTGATCAAGGGAAAATAAAAGCCAAGGGAGCCAGCTGGGCCATGTGGAGCCTCGCCTCCCGCGCCGCCCTTTAGAGCCCGGGGGCGGGGGCCTGTCCTCGGCACAGCAGGGGGAGGCGGGGCCTGCCTTGGCTGGTGCTCCCTGGTCCCGCACGGGTGCACTCGGGGAGCAGCGGACTCCGACACAGACTCAGGTGCTCATGCAGTCACACGTGCGCACCAGGGCCAGGGTGCGCGGCCGTGCAAAGGCCCGTCCCCAGCCCACCTGCGTGTGGTTGTGGAGACAGACGATCAAATTGGCATGCAAGCAACATGCTTCAGATGTGGCTGGGGTCCAGGAGGTAGGGGTGGGGCTGCCAGGGAAACCACAGCCAGGAAAACGGAGACAGGACCACGTGCTCCCTGGGGTCAGGGCCCGCCAAGCCGAGGACACTGCAAGGGCAAAAACCTGAGCCAGCCACCCACTCCCTCTGCTCCAGAAGGCGGCCGGGAGGCCAGTGTGGGGGGCTGCGGGGGTGGGAAGGCCGGGCTCCCCGGGGCCTGACAGGCTATCATGGGGACCCGGGCCTTCTCTCTGAGGCCAGTGGGGATGCTGGAGGCTGGCTCCACACTGAGGATAGCTGTGGGGTGCGGTGGCCCCAGCCTGAGCTCGGGGAAGGAAAGAAGGAAGGAGATAGGGAGGAGCAAATGCAAATGTGTGGTTTTCTTTGAAAGCAAGGTCTCCATAAACCAGAGCCCCGTGCGCGCCCAGCGAGTTCCCGGGCTGCCTCAGCATGCGTCACCCCACGTGCATCGTCCTGCCGTCTCACGAGGGACCCAGAGCACGAGGGTCCGACCTGGGTCAGGCCTGCGGGTAATGGGTGACACATGACACGTTCCTGCTTCCATTTGCAATGCAGGGTTCTGGGTATGCTTTGCACTGAAAGTCACATGGCTCAGATTTCTATTTTTGTTAAACTAATGACTGATGACACTTTTCAAATGAAATGGAAATGTGAAATCCTTTTTTGCTGATCTTTTCTACTTTGTCACCATTTTAGTTTTTTTAAAGTGGTTTATTGCAATGCATTTGGGAGTAAAACAGAACATAGTATTTATAGAATATTCCAGGTGCATATAATATAATACTTGCTTTTGATGAGACATTCTCAGTACATAGACCCATCCTTTTGTTGTTGGGATACAAACATTCAGTCACTCTGTTCAGGAACATGGCATCTCAGGCTTTTCTTGCAACTCTGTGATTTAAGAGATTTAAGAGAATCAGTCTTTGGTTGCATGTTTTTTTTTCTTGATCACATGATCATGCTGTAAAAACTAGGAGCTGAGTGAGTTTTTTTGAAGTCACGATTCCTCTAGTACTTAGAGTATTGTTTTGTGAGTAACAGAGAAACCCATAAGATGTGCATCTTTCCTGGCGGCCTAGTTGCCACGTGACCGATGAGAATGCGCTGTCTCCTCCATAAAGAGGTTTTTAAAAGTGTTTTTTCTCACTTGTATATTCTCTTAACTGTGCTCTGTCTTGGTTTATTGTCAGTCATGAAACAAAAGGCCTGGCCTAAAAACTAAAATTTCTCCTGAATATATGCATTTGCAGAGACCATCGTGTTCAGACTCTTGAAGTGAGGAATTTTTCTTACTGATCTTGAGGCTCGTCATCTGTCAGCAGTCGTAACTCTGAGAGTCTTGAAACGCCTTTAGTGTCTTAATAAAGTTCAGGTGACGGGTCATTTGTACCTCATTTGTGTCCCCGGTGCTGAGGGTAAGATGAAGCAAGTTTGCTCTTCTGGGGGTTCACCTCTCTGATCACAGGAGCACAGAACTCAGCCTGAAGAGAACCATCTGGGGGCAGGTGCTGCCCGTTCTGCAGTCCTGTTGACTCCGTTGGCCAGGGAGCCAGAGTGCGGGCGCAGGTGGAGTTCTCCCTGAAACTTCTCTTTCCCCCTTACTTCTTAGTCTTATTGCACTAATATGCACTTCAAAACCTGTTTTTTACTTAAGATTTTTACCTCCATCTTTTCTGAAGTATGGGAAACAGGGATGAATCATAGTAAAACAATGATGGATGTCATGGCCTCAACTCCGCTAGCCGGGGGCCAGAGCAGACCAAGCCCGTACCTGTGGGCTCAGCTCCTGTTCACACCGCCCTGCGTGGTGGGTGGCAGCGGTACGTCTGCCTTACGTGGAAGGGGCTCATGAGAGGTCAAGGGGATCGCAGAGCTGAGGGATATATTTAGGTTTATGCTCTGGTGTAGCAACATGTTTGTCTCTCAACCAAAGATTCATCTTTTTCCAAATATTAGGCCTAATTGCCTTTGCCCCATATGTGCAATGTAGGAAGCAATTAAATAAACATGTACAGGCACAGGGCCATATGTTTAGGGAAATTAAGTAGGATAGGTTATTATGACATAAAACGAATGGAATGTATTCACTCTCAAATTAAGAAGATAGAATTTTCCATTGCTTTATTCTGCCTTCAATAATGAGGAATGCCCTTCTGAACTACTGGGCACCCGCGCGTGAGTTACCTGGGAGGGGCTCTCGTCAGACTTGCAGTTTGCTCGACTCTCAAACTTTAGGTGAAAGAGCTGCCCTGAGCAGAATCCACCTGTCTTGCCCAGCGCCTCTCTCTCTGTCTCTCTCTGCCTCCCCCACGCTCGCCCCACATCCTGCCTTGTGTGACCTTCCCTCTTACTTTACTTAATAAGCAGATAGAGCAGAGGCTTCCAGGAATAAATGGCAAAGATAGAATTTTCCATTGCTTTATTCTGTGTTCCTGTGTTAAGATGTTTGTGTTCCTGAAATAGAAGCTAGTACAAATAAGAGGCCTTGATAAGCAGTTTTACTCGGACACCAGCTAACACACTTTTCTTTGACTCCTAAAAGTCAGTGCTTAAATAAAATCCTGAGCTCATTTCTTTGCATTCATTATTTGAAGAACTCTGTGATCTTAATCACACTACAGAACAATCGGGGTGAAGACTGGCTTTAAAACTAAGTGCTTAGGAGGGCCATTTCATGACCTAAGATACTGGCTCCATCAGCCGCCTCAAACATGAAGTTCCAAACTCCCTTTCAGTAATGCTGTGACATTTCATTTTCATGCATTTAAATGCTGCAAACTTAGCATTTATGTCTTTAAAAAACACCTTTATTGAGATATACAATACAATTCACCCGTTGGAGGTACACAAGGCAGTGGCTTTTAGCTTATTTATAGATATGGAGCCATCACCAGTCAATTTTAGAGCATTTTCATTGCGTCGGAAAGAAACCAGAGTTCTCAGCCCAGCCTCCATGCCCCCGGCCCTAAGGAACCACTAGTGTGCTTGGTCCCCAGGTCTCCCTCCTGCGGGCGTCGCACACAGGCACTCACACGCTGTGCGGTCCCTTCTGGCCCGTAGCAGATGTTTCTGGTGCTCACCAGATGTGTATGTGTCAGCGCTTCACTCTCTTTTGTGGCAAACAATATTTCATCTATGGATGGACCGCGTTTCATGTAACCATTCACCACTTAGTCAACATTTGGATTGTTTCCAACTTTGGGCTCTTATAGATAATGCTGCTGTACACAAACACTCGTGGGCAAGTTTTTGTGTGGATGTATTTTCATTTCCTTTAGCTTCTTTTCTTAGGAAAAAAAACCCCTGGATTTCCATAAACTTGTGTTATCAAAAATGCTTCCTACGTTTTCCTCTGGTACCATTAAAACAGGTCTAGAAAAGGAGTCCTGGCACTGAGATTTCACCCCACTGAAATTTCTAATGTCCTCTTACTTTCCTTCTGGGATCCGCAGTGTTAAGTAGAAAGTGTTTTCTGTGCCTTTATTCATAAATCCATTTAAGTTAATCGCTCTAGCCAGATGCAGAATTCACCAGCCTTGTAATTAGAGAGAAGAGTCAGTCTTCCAAAATTTTAATCCTCTGCATTTCAAATGCTGCCGGGGTCTTGGCGCTGCCTGCCTGCAGTCCCACCGTGACCAGCCAGCTGCCGTGAGGAGTGACCCCTCACCCTCCACTGCCCCTCCCCCAGGCTGTGCGCCCAGCCAGAGGTTCACTGGCCCCTGGCTATTGGGTACATACATGTTTGTTTGTTTTTTTCTCTTAATAGCTTTATTGATT
This sequence comes from Manis pentadactyla, assembly GCF_030020395.1. Lineage (NCBI taxonomy): Eukaryota > Metazoa > Chordata > Mammalia > Pholidota > Manidae > Manis > Manis pentadactyla. Next base: position 156,192,509 of record NC_080024.1, on the reverse strand, counting down.
CATATGCCATTAAATTCACTCATTTAAAAAGTATAATTCAGTATTTTTAGCATATTCACAGGATTTACAACCATCCCCTCAAACTGGTCCTATTATGTTTTCATCACCCCTAAGAGAAGCCCCATACCCACTGTCAGCCCCGTGTCCCACCCCACTCCTCCCCGGTCCTTAGCAGCCGCTGGTGTGCTTTCAGTCCCTGTGGACTCGCCTCTTGTGACTTTGTGTGGTGTGCGGTCACACCACGGGGTTTTCGGTGACCGGCTCTTGTCAAGGGTCATCCCACTGCAGCAGGTCTCAGCACTTCCTCCCTTTATATTAACGAACAACATTCCATGGTTGGAAAATGGCACATTTTATTTATCCCATCCTTAGTTGGTGGGCTTCTGGGTCATTTCCACCTTTTGGCATTCCTAATAGTGCTACTACCAACATCATGTGTGAGTTGTGAGTTTTTGTGTGGACGTAGGTTTTCATTTCTCTTGAGTAGAATTTGTGTCATACGGTGACTCTGTGATACGGTTGAGTGAATCAAACAGTTTTCCTCAGCAGCTGCAGCATTTTACTGTCAACATGTGGGGCTTGTCAGTTCTCCACATCCTCGTCAGTGATTATGGTTATCCGTCTTTTGACTATACTCATCCTCGTGGGGGTGAAGTGGAATCTCAGCTCAGTTCACATCTGCGTTCCCTGATGGATAACAATGTGAAGCAACTTTTCAGGTGCTTCTTGGCCATTGTGAATCTTTGGAGAAATGTCAATTCATATCCCTTGCCCATTTTTTAAAATTGGAGTATTTGTCTTTATTGTTGAATTGTAGGAGCTCTTTATATATTGTAGACACCAGGCTCTTTTCAGATGTATGATTTGAAAATATCATCTCTCATTCTCTGGGCTGTTTTACTTCTACAGTGTTAGTTGCAGCCCAGCATTTTTAATTTTTGATGAAGCCCAGTTTCTCCGTCGTCCTTTGTTGCCTGGGCCTCTGGTGTCATATGTAAAGACCCGGCTTGACAGCACTTGCTTTAGTGGCTAAATTAGATCTGATTCTCACCTTCAGTCTTGATCCCTGTCATGTTGTCTCTGCTCTCAAATTAAACTCAAAAGTAGAGTTTTGGAAGTGTCTTTATGAAAAATTTGTCACCAGCAAGTACACAAGTAAATGGATTTATAGTTTTCTCTCCCTCCTGGGATATTTGTTATTGTCTGGAGACGTTTCTGACTGTGACAGTTGTAGGGTGCTAGCAGCATCTCGGGGGCAGAGGCCACTACATGCCCCGCAGTGCACAGGACAGCCCACCCCCAACAGTGGTTCCAGCCCAGGTGCCAGTGATCCCACCCCAGGCAGCCCTGGTCTAGACCATCTAAGGCCTGCTCTTTGGCATTAATATCCCCATCCTGTTCTAATCCTGCTTTAAATGGGACATGCCTTTGAGATGAGTCAGTTTATGATTCTGGTTTTCAATTTTTCTTCATATTCTTTACTTTGATCCTAAAAGCTTCCAGTATTTTGCTAGTACCTTTTGTTACTTATCCAAACTCAGCCTAGGGCAAGAATAAGAATGATCCTTCTCTTTTTAAGAAGGAAATAATAAGTACAAGGTTATGAGAACCATTTATATTAACCACACACACACACACACACACACACACAGGATTTGTTCCTGTGCTAATACTTTAGTACTTTCATGGTTTCAAACAAAGTTTATCACCAGATTTCATAACAGGGATGAGCAGGAGGACTTGGGCACACATACCACACAAGGAGGCTCATCCTGGCTGTGCACAAGGCCCGGGCGGACCGGGCTGGGCAGGGCGTTTGCACCTGCTCCTCCTCCCTCATTTGTGTGGCAGTTGCAGTCTTTGAGATGACCTGAGGCCAGGACTATAGGAATTTAACTAAGCACGCCCCCCATACGAGGCCTGATTTTGTTCTGCATGAAAGGAATGTTTTGTTTCTTAAAAAAATGGGAAAGTGAGTTCTCTTAGCAAGATTGCGCAGTTCTTACAAACACAGTGGGCCCAGAGCGAGGACTGGGCTTGTCGGCAGCTGCAGTGCTGCAAGCCCCAAGTGCTCGGCACAGCCTGAGCCACAGCCATGGCCACGCTGCTCCGCAGGCCCAGACCACCTCTCCCAGCGGCGCTGCCTTCCAGAGAGCTGCCACCCTGCCAGGACCGGCACAGCCGCAGTTTGATGACGTTCTCGGGGACAGTCTCAGGCCCTTTGACCGCCAGCACACTGGAGCTGCCATCTGCCTTCTGCAGACCCTGGAGCCTTGCAGCCTGCAAGCATGGATGGTCTCAGCACAGCTCACCAGGGAAGGGTGGCGGCCTCTGCTCTGTGGCACTCCTCCCATGAGGTCCCCACCTCCAGCTGGCCTGTTTCTGTGGACTCATCCCTGGGCACCCGGAGCCGCCTTCTTGGGAAGGTGCCAAGCCGGGGCATCTGGGAGACAGAGCCCTCCCCATTCCAGGGGCAGCCCCTGAGGTTTGGGGACCACTGTGTGTGACAAAGCATCCTTCGTCCGGGACCCGGAGCCTCGTGTCCCCTGTCAGCATCCTTGAAACGGTGGCAGGCCAGCTTGTCAATCCGCACCGAGGCGGGGCTCGCATTCCTCACTGTTCTTAGCACCTGGCAGCTGTGGTCCTCTTTATAGAAATAGATAATGTTGAAATTGCTCTTAATGAACTGATCTTCTGCACTTACCTTGCCAAACATCGTAGGCATTATAAAGACGTGAATGCATCACTGTGTAATTTTTCCTCCATAAATTTACACATTTCCTGTCTTCTCAGTGATGCTAAGAGATGAGGATCATTATCCTAATTGGGGACAGTAGCAGAAAGAGGTCACCTGAAGACCCCACCTTGAATACAAGTATGGGGGCCAAACAATGGTCTGGCCCACAACGACCTGATCTTTCTGCACCAGGAGACCTTTGACCAAAGGGCCCCTAAGAGTTGGTTCCATGGTTCTAAGAAAAAATAAGGGCTTATTCTGATAGCAGGGAAAACCTGATAAGCTAGTGATCTGTGTTTTCAGTAGTTTTTGTGTATTTTTGCAAAAAGTAGGCTACATTTATTGAATGCTCCCCTCACCAAGCCACGTGAGATGTGTCACGATGCTCATGTTATGGTTCAGCAAACAGGATAGAGAGCTTAAACCTTTTCCCCCCAGTGCCCATGGGTCAAGCAGGGCAGCCGGGTTCAGCCCAGGCAGTGGGCTTCAGAGCCAGAATTCTCAGCTATTGTGCAAATAACAATTTAATACAACATTCAACTATGTCGCTGATCTCAGGCCCCCAAACAATTTTCAGTGAACCTCTGGGTGGATTAAATCTACCCACTCTGGTGAATATGGCAGGACGTGAAGACCATAAACAAATATTTGTCTTTTAGTAACATCCCCTCCAAAATGACCTAAGCCTCCAGGACATGTGGTGCTCTGAGAAACAGCAGGCGGCAACCGGACCCACACGCGACCCTTAGATGAGGGTATCGGGCTGGCTAGGAGACCGTGAGGCCTCTGAGCCTATGTTCTGGAAGGCCAAGTGTCTAAAATGTGGACGAGGAATGATGTGCCTGGGAGAGGTCATAATGAAATTTCTGCTGGGTACCTTTCTTTTAAGGTACCGTCGGTGACATGTAAGATTCCAAAGGAGCTTCCTGCTGTGAGGAAGCAGGGTTCACGTCACCACTTACCTTGCTAAGCCTTGTGGGGTTGGAACAATCCCTGTGTGGTTTTCCCTCCAGGGTATCCTGCAAAAAGTACCATGTCGTGTGTCCTGCACTGTTCACATGCCGCAGCGTGACTGGCTGAGCCCATCTTTGTTTAGCTGATGCAGAAAGCAGGCCATGGGAGGTGGCGGGGGAGCAGGCTCTCTTCACTGTGACCCCCAGGGTGCATTTTGGATTGGATGCCAGGGCACCCGTTGGACGTCAGCATCAGTTTGCCCCAGAAAGGGCCAGTTCTCCTGCGGGCTGTGCGGCTTGGCGTCTAGGTGGCCAAAGGGGGATTGAAGGAAGTCGTTCAGTGTCAGCTCCATCCCATGCTTTCACCTGCACCCCAACAGGGCGACTAAGGGGGCCCGCTCCTGGTACGTGTGGGATGATGTCAGCTAATGCTCTTCTTCTGGGATCACAGCTTCCTTCGCATAAATGTGTGTTCACTGCAACAAGCACATGCTTGCATGCTCCGGCAGGGAAACAAGCCAGAATTCAGAGTCCTCTGCAGCCCACCCACCCTGAACCAAGGCCCAGCACCATGACACTGTGATTATCTGCTGCAAAATTAATAAAGAGGAAAATGCATTACAGTTATTTTGTAGATAAAACACTGTATCTTAAGAAAGGGTTTTGTTCTGTTTCATTTCTAGGACAGTGAAACTAACAGAGGAGAATCTGAGAAAAAGAGAAAACTTCTCACCCTTTCCCAGGGGACCTCGGAAGACAACGACGTGTTTGGTATGTAACGTACAAATTAGGAGACGTGATTTCAGATGATAATTGTATGAAAATACATTCTCCTTTGGGGAAGGTTTTTGTTTTTTAATTACCTGAATCATCTATGAATCTGTTCTCATTATTAAAAATGTGGACTTTCTAGTAACAGGGAGGCTAAGTCCTCTTAGCATCTTACAGTCTGTTCTCCCACCACCACATGGCCACCCTGGTGACCCAGTCTGTTTGTCCCCATCATGTTCTTGTTTTTGTTTTTATTTTGCTTGACTTTTGGGCATGCAGGCCCCAGAGCGTTCCCAGATTTTCCTTGCTGTGAGGTATTGTTCTTATCCCCTGTCTGATCATTTGTGTGCGGGTAATAGCCTATCAGAGCCCATAAACAATAACTCAGGAGGAAGTGAGATCGTCCCAACGCCTAGATATTTTAACTGTGAAGAGTGACTCGGGAGGCGGGATGCGATGGCAGCTCTCTGTCTGTGGAGGCCCCCCTCTTCTCAGTGCCCTGCTGGCCTGAGTCGCCGTCACATGGTGCTGTTCACCCTCATTTCCGCTCCCCGGGGAGTGAGTGGACAGCTCCCATCTGAGTCTTACATCCTGAAATCGCACGTGGTGGTGGCACTCAGCGACCTGCCCCGGGCCTCGCGGCGCAGCAGCCCGGCCTGTCCAGGGCCTTGCTCTCCCCTCCCGTCCACGCCTTCCCACGGCAGGGAGAGCCGCAGGGCTGTGCCCCGAGGGGCGGTCGCACTGCAGCGCCAGCAAACGCAAGGACGCGAGGGCTGCCATCGTGAGCCTCCCTCAGCCACGGGCAGCCCCGCTTGCTGCCTCCGACGCCCGCGCCGTGTTCCCTGGCTGGGCTCTGCCTGTGCGTGGAAAGGGTTTCTTTATGCTGCGCTTGTCAGCCAGGAACATCTACCCCGATTTTGTCCTGATTTGCTTGCAGTTTTTCAAAGTCCCTTCTGTCTCTCTCATTCCAGCCTCCGTGAGCAAGCACACAGAACTAAAAGTACTGCTGCCCACATTTTCAGCGTCGTAAACTTCCCGTGAAAATCAGCATGACTGACGTAAGGGCCCAAGCCAGGAGGCCCTGGGGATCGGTCTGATGGAAACCGGGTGGTCAGGAGCCCCTTCCACATGCTTCATACTGATATTCACGGGGATTTGCTGGGGGGCATGCCTGGGTGTAGACCGCTGCCCTCAGGAGGGGGCTTCCGTTCCTCAGGGCAGAGTGGGCAGAGGAGAGATGGCCAGGGCGGCAGGTCGGTGGCTAGGCGCGCGGGGTGTTTTCTTCAGAGCGCGGAGGGAAGGTTAGGGGGGAATGTCTGTGTCCGTGATTTCAGGAATAAATCCATCTGTGAACTTCTAACACAAAGGTTTCTTTAGACCATCTTTTTACTCCCTTTATTCCAACTATGTATGTATAGAAACAGACGAAAGAAAATGACAAAATACCAGAGTTAAGTTTTAGGTCTTATCTATGAATAAGAATAAGTTTTAGAATTATTTTGGCTAAGCTTACGTATTTTTAAAGCAAACGTTGTCTTTACCATTATTCCCTTGGTTAGTCACTTTCAGGATCGTTGGTCACCAGGTCAGCCCTTGTGTGACTGTCAGATAGCGCACACTACACACACATATACGGGCACACAGAACATGTGCCGGGTCCGACGTGAGAGAGGGGTTCCCTAACAGCTGTTCCTTCCGTTGTGCGTGGGGAATGGTGCCTGACACTCTTCCAAAGGAGCCGCTGCAGCCTCTCAAGTAGTGGCACGGTTTGGAGACATTATCCAGGGATGGAGTGGAAATGCACACCTTTCAGTCACACCACACGCTCAGGTCCGTCTTTGCACAGGGAGGACAGCGCCTCGGGATGCTTCCGGCTTTGTTCTCCGTGACAGCCCAGTCCTGGCGCGCTAGGAGGTGGCCCGGCACACGGTTGAGTGGGGCTCTCCCCCGCCAGGCCCTTGGCCCATCCCAGTGACCAGGAAGCGGCTCCCTAACTGCCTCCGGCGCAGCACGTGCGGCTGGCACTGGACACAGGTGCAGTCACAGCAGAGGGGACGCCCGCCACCTGAGGACATGAGTGAGGGGGTCCCGGAGGCCTCCTGGGTTCCGCTCACGCTGTGCTCAGCCATCCTGAGTAACGAATGTCTGGAGGGCCCTGCAGGCTGTGGGGAGTCCGCTTTTGGATGCCATAGTCCCCCACTCGTACTGCTGCCCCTGAACACAGGGAAAGCCCCGTCTCAAGGTACAGAGTGACGAGGGGAAAGAGGCTAAGATAATCTCGGCCATTAGTCTTGACTGTGTAACCTTGCAGAGTATGTCTGAGAACCCTTTTTAAATCCTGACATGTGTCCAGGTGTCACTGCAGGTGAGACAGCAGCCCCCTCCCACTCTACAGAAAGGTCTTTTCTTGACTGGACAGAAAACCCTGGGCCTGATAAGGACGCACACTTCCGTGGTGTTCTGTGAGCCGCGTGTCATCGGCACTGTCTGGTGGTGATCTTTGAGCTCCTGGTGATCATGTTGTCCATGTGTCAGGATGGTCAGGGAGCGTGCGGGTCTGGAGAGGGCCCTTGTCCTTTACCAGACACGTTTCTGCGGGACACGCGGACCACGGCCTCTGAATGAAGGAGAGAGAGTGTGGGCCTCAGCAGAGGAGCTCCGGGCGAGGACGGCATCAGTCCAGGACACGTGTGCGGCCAGGGGCTGAGGACGGCGCAGGCCCCACAGGCTGCTGGCTTGCACGCGGCATGCCCAGGACCCCTGGGCGCACAACTAGAACCAGGCTGGCATCTCCGTGTCTTTGTGAGGCGAGCGCCGGGCATCAACTACGCAGTGCACCTGGGACTCTATCTGCATTGTCATTAGAGGGGAAAATCCCACCGAAGGGCTCTCTCAGATCCAGATGAGTGAGTCAGCACAGTGCCCTGGTACATCTCTTTCTGACAGTATGTGGTCACCCTTCAGGCTGCTCTGTCTGGTTACCCAAAGGGGAAGAGAACATTTTTAGGCCTGGCAGTCCAGAGAGCCACATGCTGTCTGAGCTTTGGGGAAGCAGGTCATTCTGCCGTAGGCCAGTTTCTGAGCTTCCATGGACCCACCCGCCCACACACAGATTGGCACACACTGTCTTTGTCATTTGAAAACCAGGCACACAGGGAGACAGGACATTGTCCCCTCCACCTGAGGCCCCGCAGAGCTCACAGGTCGTGGGGCTTAAACAACGGCAGGCGAGTGGAAGCCTTGGGTCTCCCTTGTTCCACTGAGGAAGAAGGAGAGTGTCCAAGAGAGGGCACCCCTGCTCCTCCCCGGGCACCCAGGCGGGCCCACGGGTCGAAGAGGCAGCAGGATGAGTTCCTTCACGTCGCTGGCCCTAGATGACCCCTCCTGCGGGCCCCGCCCCTCTGCTCGCTCACAGCACGGTACATGGCTAAACCGTGTGCACACTGCACGTAGGGGCAAAATGCTATGAAAAGTCACTAGGAAAACGTTCACTAGCGCATTACTTAAATTATGGAGATAGAATTATCTTTTTAATGCTTAGGGAAAGCGTGTTCACATTAGAAACACTCAAGTATATATATTGTAAGCTTGATTTATATATATAGTATATATGCAATTACATATACAGTTGTTATTATATATATATTAAGCTTGAATTGGTTACAGTAAGAAAACACATAAGGAATCAAATAGAAAAATACTCAAAGAAAAAAAACGTAAGAAAGCACAAAGTTGACATCAAGGGCAGAGCACACATGTCAGCCATTCAGCAGTGGCTGTAGGTGAACTGCGCCTGTCACCTGGAGCTCCCCAGCTCCTAAAGGGAAAATGGGCCCTGGTCAGATTAAGGTTTCCGTTTACATAGGACGTAATAGAGCCCCTGCTGTGTAGCTGTGTGATTTGGGGCAATGTCATATGCCAGTTGTGATAAGCTTCCTCCAGCTCAGAGCTCAGTTTGGGGAGCATGCTAGCTTATGACCTGGCCCTGGAGGTGCCATACCCGGCATGCACACCCCGAGGACCTCCTGGGATGGGACGGGGGGCTCCCCTCTTGGTGGGGAGGACCTGTAAGATCGTGTGTGCCTAAGATAATGCTCTGCCACGTTTGGGAGACACTGTCTGCTACAGACAAATGTTCTCCCTGAGAATTTTCATGTAGCATTAAACAAATCATTGCATTTTTTATTTCCAAGAATCTCCCATGAAGAGATCTTTTGGAGATGCCATTTCAAGTGGTATTTGTATTGAGTATATCATGATACTAGATTAAGCTACAAAACTGGTAAGCAGCCATCACTGCTGTCGTAAAATGCTCTCTCAGCTCAGTGAGACAGGAAAGCCCAGGGTCCCCTCCGGACTTTCCTGTGGGCCCCCTTTATGGTCTTCCACAGATACAGTCAGTGTCCTTCAGAAATGATTGTTGCACAATCTGTTCTGGAGAATATTTGATGCTTTGATTTATTACTCTGATTCAGTTGCTGCCTGGGGCCTCTGTTCATACCTGGATGAGCAGTAGAATCAGTGTTGTGTGCCTGTGCCCTTGGGGTGGGTAGAAATCACAGAATCCAAATCTCAAGTTGAGAACTTGAAGGAATGTTTAGAAGTCACCTTGTCCGACCCCTCATTGTAGAGGTGAGGGTCTGGCAGCCAGACAGCTAAGACAGAAGCCCGATGTCCACAGAGGCAAGCTCGCAGCCCAGTTCTCCCAGACCAGCTCCGAACCCCAGGAAACAATGGCTTGTCCCCAGGGGCCCTCCGGGAGCAGAGGCAGCTCTCATTTCTGTGTCCGGCAGATAACGTTAAACGTGAAACACCTTTTTACGTGTATTTCTCTGTGCGTCTGAGTGAATATCAATGGCACTTTGTATCTTTACAACCTAAATACTCATTTGGTCATTTACGTTGCCCCTACAGCACCAGGCAGCACTCGGGCACACCCCTGTCCAGCCTCCAGCAGGTGCTCTTCTCTCTGGCGCAGCCCTCCCCTCTCGGGGGACAGCCTGACCCCTGCCCTCACACCCACTGTGGTCTGTTGTCAGCACTGCTGTAGAGGCACCCCTGGGTTCATGTCCTCTCTGCTCAGAGCCTCTCTGGGGTACCTCCCACCCTTTCCTGCCTCCCTCACTGCACTCCTGGCGCACAGGGCCTTTGCATGGCTGTGCTGTGCAGACGTCTGCAAGGCAAGTCCAGAGCTCCCCTTCAGGTCCACTCCCAAATGTCAAGTTGCACAAGGTTCCTCCGGCCAGCCTGCTCAGAAGGAAGCTGCATTAGGACAGGAGGACCACGCCGACCTACCAAAGGAACTCCAAGAGCCCCGGCCGGATGGCTCGACCTTCACCCACATCTCAGCCCAGCAAGGTCAGGTGGCTGTCCTCCCAGCAGTGACTCAGAGACCCAGGCTGCTCCCCTGCGTTGGGGGTGTGGGGGGCCAGAGGGTGGCACACCCTGCCAGGAAGGGGCGGTCAGCACTTCCACCGAGGCCCCGGGTGGTCCAGAAGCACTCACACGGCCCAGCACAGGACCCGGTCTGGCTGCGAGGGGCCAGAGGAGGGGAGCACGGGCAGCGTGAGCGGCTGCTTGTTGTCAGCTCTCCGCCCACCGTTGATCTGGGGGCCGTCTGCCTCTCCCACTGCCCCTGAGGGCAGGTGAGCATGAGGCAGGCATCTAGACACTCTGTCTTCCCCCTGAGGGCCTGGCCCCCCAACATCTGCCCATGATGGAGTGACCAGGGACAGCACCTCATTCTGCAGTCCTGTCCCCTCCTTCCGTGAAGACCACCTTTGCAAAATGCTGTATTCCCCAAAAATGTACATCCCGAGGCGCCAGCTCTAAACCCTGAGAAATTCTGCCTCTGAGCTACTGCTGAGCAAGCCTTATGTAGACCCGCACGGAGCTGTGCACCAGAGTACATGTGTGCATGTGTGTGTGGGTGTGTGCATGCACACACATGTAAAAATGTTCCAAATTATAGAATATCTCTGAAACTCTGAGAGGTGCTTTTGTTCTTTGAAACTGGGAGTTGCCCAACCACTTTGATTCCAGTATTTTCATGAAACTGTTGTTTATAGGTGGGGTTTGGAGTCGGTCTCGCTGGTCTGACCCGCCGTGAGTGGATTCAGGTGGTGGCGATGCCCGGGACCGTGCCAGCCCCTGCGGGAGCCCCACCGGCCGACGCAGGCCTCTCGGCAGCTGCTCCGGACTGAGGAGCTGGTCCGTCTGTCCTCACATGTCCCGTGTCTGCCACGCTCCTCCGGGGCCCCTGCCAGACACCCAGGGACTATGAGGATGGGCAGGAACGGGAGGAGTCCCTGCAGGCCACGTGTGCAGCCCCCAGCTGGCTGGCTGCTGTCCTGTCGCTCCTGAGGCCACACTGACCTGTGGCAGTGGCAGCCGGTGCTGACCACTTCCTTCAGGTCTTCTAAATTTAAGAGGCTTCTCCAGGCGGCTGGGCTCACATGTCCCAGCCCCTCCTCCATGTGTCCCCAGGTGGCATCAGGTGGGGGACATGCAGTGGCCGGGGGCAGCCGTGGGCACCAGGGAGCGCTTGGGCTGTCCGGTCAGGGCCAGTGCAGGGCTTCAGATCCCAGAGGCCTGGGGTTGGCTGCCCTGGGCTTACCCCTTGGTCCTGCCCTCAATATAAAATGTGCTGCTGGGAGTCACTTGAGGCCACTGGAGCCACAATAGGGCAGCTGAGAGATTTCCAGAACAAAGAGGGAATACAGCCCCACAGTGGCACAGCAGCTGTGAAGGGCTTCGGCAGGTGGGCAGCAGCACCCAGCTCGCCCTCTCCGTGCACCCACCGCCTTGTTTGCTGCGTGAGAGCCTGCGGGTCATGGGCCCCCGTTTGAAAGCACGTATGTGGCTCTCTTTACACAGGGCACCTTTCCCCTCCCTGTACGCCCAGCCCAAACTTGTAACCTGCGTGTGGGAGCTGTCCACCCCAGCTTGGCATCCCCTCCAGCTGCCCAGATGGCCACCACCGTGCTTTTCTCTTGCCCCAGTGAGGGATGCTGCCCCGTGTCTCTGCCATGGGCCCAGGGCTGGGCCGCCCACTCTCACTACCCCAGGACATCACTAGCAACATCTTTAAACTGAAGAAATGTAGTCGTTAAAAAGGGAAATAAACGCCTGGCCATGCTCTGGTTCTAGCAGCGCTGTGGGCCACATGCACCCCATCCCTAACCCCCAGCCGAAACCGACCCCGTCCTCTGCACACTGTGGCTGCAACCGAGTTCCGCTTTCCAGGTCATTCTGAGTAACCAGTTTTCTCCTTGGGGGCATTAAACGTGCCGTGCTGGGGGCTAGTCACTGTTTCTCATATCTGCCCTGTGTGCCGGCAGCCCCTGCCCGAGTCCCACCCCGGCTCCCTGCGCACCTGTCGCCACACCCCTCACTCCTCACTGCTGGGCCCGGCGGCCCCAGTGGTGCAGGCTGGGCCTCACAGTCCCAGGGCTGGTGGCAGTAGCAGGTGGCTCTTAACCTCGACCACGGGTGTGTTGGCAGCTCTGAGGAATCACTGGGCTGTTAGAGATGTTCACGTCGCTCAGCAGCAGGTGAAACCCGGGTGACGTGGTGCAATGTGGGCGCATGGAATGTGAAATGCTCCATTCTGTTGACTGTCTCGTCCAGGCCGTGGTCGTGTCAGGGCCCCGAGACACTCATTCTTTGAATCACGTGAATGCGCACAGGAAGGTCCCCTTGGCCCCCGTCGCTCTGACACCGAGGGCCTTGTGGGTAACGAGCTTAGGTTACTGGAAAGTTCACCTTTAGTTGGAACTTTTAAATTGAAATTGCTTGAAAAAGTCATGTCTTAATGTTCCATTTCATGTTCCTGGAACAACCAGTGGCCCCTAACTGCTATGTGACTCTTAGTCAGAATAGGACTTGCCACAGGGGGTGGGACAGGGACAGTAATGCGGCTGCCCCAGCTGCCCTGGAATGTTCCGTGACCTCCAGGTAACCTCAGGGTTTAGTCCACTCCAACCACAGTGAGATGCCTACTCACACGGACACATGCGGGCTGTCACACTCACACACACGCAGGCTGTCATGCTCACACATTCATACACAGGCTGTCACGCTCACATGGATGCACACGGTTGTCATGCTCACACGTTCACACACAGGCTATCATGCTCACATGGACACACAGGCTGTCACGCTCACACCTTCACACACGGGCTGTCATGCTCATGTTCACGCACAGACTGTCCACTCACACGTTCACACACAGGCTGTTACACTCACACAGACACATGCAGCTGTCCGCTCACATGGACACTACACAGACGCTCACAAGCTCTGGCCCACATGCACACATGCACATCCACAGAGGATGGGTGGCTCGCAGTGCTCCAGGTGGGCATCGGGTGGAGGAACTGTGCAGGCTGGCGGGTGCAGCAGGGACCTCCTGCTGTTAAGGGGGCAGCGGGCTGCAGTTCTGTCCCCCGTGTGATGGGCAGTCATCCGGGTGTTTCCCTGCAGGCAGTTGTTTGCCTGTAACTGAAAGTGAAAGGCTGGGGAAGTTTCACTAACAGCAAAGGCAGCTGCCTGCTGGGTGCGTGCTCAGCTGTCCTGGTGTGGCTGCCCTTCAGGACAGTGCCTGGGAGGGACTCACACAGCAGGACCTGGGCTCACTCACGGTCCCTGTGGGCAGCAGGTTCTGCTTCTGGCTTCTCTGCCTCATTGCTCCAGGGGAATGCTGTCTCCTCCAAGTCACTCCTGCTCATTCTCATTAAAATTGACTCAAAGAAATAAATTCCTGTATTGGGTGGGGAGCCAGGCAGGGGAGCAGGGAACAGAAAGTACAGAAGCGTCAGCCAGCGGTCACCCAGTGCCCGTGGGGAGGGAGCAGAGCCTGCCTCGTGGGGACTCAGCCCTCCGGCGTGTCGGTGGTGAGCCTGACCTCAGCTGGAGGGAAGGGTGATGGCGTGGTAGGGCCCTTTGCCACCTCTTGTTCTTAGGTTTCAATAAATGTTCTTTTAAAGGTTTAGACAACTGATCGGTCAACTGCACTTTGACCCACTCATAAAGAGTTGTCACTTTGAAATACTGCACAAAACTGGAACAAGTTCTTCAGAAGTTGGAATCCACAAGCCATTCACGCAGAACCTTGAATTCAGGAGCCCCTGTGAGCTCCGTAGGCAGCGGGGTTCCCGTCCTCAGGGAAGCCCTACCTTTGTGAGCAGAGAGCTGGTACCACAGCAAGCCAGACACAAAGCCTCTCTAGGGGGAAAGAGTATGTAATTTGACATCTGAAATGTTAAAGGAAAGCTTATATTTTTGTTTCAGAACTCCGTTTTCAAAAATTATAAAAAATTACAGTTTTCAAATCTTTTTCGACTTTTGCAATTGCTTCTCTCTTTGGCAAGACAGCTGAGCCAGGAGGGATTCCTTTGCCCTGGGTGTCTCAGTGACTCAGCAGTTCACCAGTTTGGAAACGTTTCCGCAGACCAGTAATGACTTTTAGATATGTCACCTCGGGAAGTCAGGAGGGGCCTGGGGCTACAGGAATAGCGTGGGTCCGTGAAACGCCTGGAGCTTGTTGGGGTTGTTATTCTGCTACGAACATCTGGAGTGACGGCTCTGTACTTAGCAAAAATTGAATCAGAACTTGTTTCCGTACCTACAGAGGTGGGCTTGTTTGGGGAGTTTAAGGGGGTCAGTGGTTACCCAGCGATGAATACTTACTGTGCATCTGCAGAGGACAGACCCCACAGCCTGGAAAGTGGTAATAACAACCAGCCCTTTCCTGCTAGTGAGTAAATCTGAGTATTGACAACCTGACAGGGATAAAATGCTCCTTTCAAACCAATTGAGCACAAGCACCAGGTCCGCTTTGAGCCTCCCGGGTAGCTTTGCCAACCTGCAGGAACTTCAGAAGAGGCAAAATAAAACTGGCCTCCGTGCTTGCAGGGTTTGGACCGAAACTAGTCTCCCACTCACCCCGGAGATCCTGCAGTCATGACGCGTCTCACAGAGGTGCTTCTGTTGTTTTGAAATAAGGATGACTCATTCCACAAATGTTTGTCCAGCCGTTTCCACGCACCAGGCACCATCTGGGTGCAGGGGCCCAGCCTGAAAAGGCAGATGAAAAACGGTGCCCTTGGGGAGATTACTTTTGACCTGGGTTCTTATCCTGCCTCTGTTGCTTCATTGGTGTGTTTGTGTTTTGACTTCTTTGACCTTGCTGCCACCGTCTATAAAATGGAGATTTGAATGCCTCTGATGCAGTGATTCGGGACATGAGGTCAGATACCAGCACAAGGCTTCGATTTTAATTTTAATGATATATTAATTTTTTCCTCCTTTCCTTCTTCCCATCAGCCCGGCACCTCTTTGTTCCACCCCTGCCTCCTTAATCACAGATCAGGAACAGTTTTCTGTGGGATGTTCCTGTCTCTTCTGTGCCCCTGGCGATCCCCAAACCCCACCAGGGAAGTAAGCCCAGGGCAGTCCTGGGGAATGGCGTCACGAAACAGAGCCCGCGGTGCAACTTCTCACCAGATTCCCGTGCTGAGTCCCTGGGAGGGAATTTTGTGTGGAAGGGGCGTGCTTCCCAGTGGAGAGTCAGGCACCTATCACACTTAAATCTTTAATTCTAAAATTGATGGTTGACATATTTCTTACCGGCATTGTTTACAGTCACATTTTAGAAAATTAATTGTTAGATTTCTAGCTTTTCAGTAGTCTTCAGTAGTACTTTAATTTTAATTTTTGCACAGACTTTTCCTCTGAAGACTAACAGCTCTGATTCCTTTATTGCATAATACATACACATCCATTGAGATGTCCCTGCCATCTTAAGAAGCTGCCTGTCCCTGTGCTGAAGGACAGGCAGGCAGAGAGGGTGGAGTTCAGGAGGTGTCCCAAGACGAGGTGGCCATGGGCAGTTGCAGGCGCATCCCTCAGCTTTCCCCTGGGCGCGCTGAGGGCCGTTCTCCAGCACGCTAATGGAACTGGGTACCTTGCCTGGGCAGAAGTAAGTCTGCATCTCTGAATATTCTGAAATTGCCCCAAAGACAGCCTCACTAGCAAACATCTCTGACAGTCTAGGAGGTGAAGGGACTGCAGATGCATGGATGCAAAAAATTAGTATCTAGAGTTAACTTGCAACTTGGCCCAGCAATTTGAGTGTGTAAGATTACTAAATATTTTGTACATTCAGTTAATGATTTACATTAAGAAAATGTTTTCCCTCCTGGTGTTTCCAAAACACACACGTCACATCCGGGCACAAAGGCCCACTGGGCTGCGCTTCAGCTTTGCAGCGGGGCTTTCCAGACAGCGCGTTGGTGCCTGCAGGATGCTTACAGCCCGTGCTCAGAGGTGCTCCCCAGAGTGAAGCGGCACTCTGCTTTGCAGTTCTGAGCCATGTGCCAGGGCTTTGTCCTTTTCCCTTTGTGCTGACCACGTGATATCATGTAAGCAACTTCACTTTAATTAGCACTTTTTAATAAGAAGAAAAAGATTAATTCATCATAGCAATTTTTTTTGAGTAAAAACTGCTTTTTTTTCAGATGTATATTTATTACAGTATATTGATATACACTCTCATGAATGTTTCACAGTGAAGACAATGTGGTTATTACATTCACCCTTATTATGAGACCCCTTCATACCCTATTGCAGTCACTGTCAATCAGTGTAGTAAGATGCCACAGAGGCCCTATTTGTCTTCTCTGAGCTACACTGTCTTCCCCGTGACCCCACACACACCATGTGCGCCAATCATGATACCCCGCAATCCCCTTCTCCCTCCCTCCCCACCTGCCCTCCCCCACCCCTCCCCTTTGGTAACCACTAGTCCCTTCTTGAAGTCTGTGAGTCTGCTGCTATTTTGTTACTTCAGTTTTGCTTCGTTGTCACACTCCACAAATGAGGGAAATCATTTGGTATTTGTCTTTCTCTGCCTGACTTATTTCACTGAGCACAATACCTTCTACCTCTGTCCATGTTGCTGCAAATGGTAGGATTTGTTTCTTTCTTATGGCTGAATAATATTCCATTGTGTATATGTACCACCTCTTCTTTATCCATTCATCTACTGATGGACACTTAGGTTGCTTCCATATCTTGGCTATTGTAAATAGTGCTGTGATAAACATAGGCGTGCATATGTCTTTTTGAATCTGAGAAGTTGTTTTCTTAGGGTAAATTCCTAGGAGTGGAGTTCCCAGGTCAAATGCTATTTCTATTTTTAGTTTTTTGAGGAACCTCCATACTGCTTTCCACAATGATTGAACTAGTTTACATTCCCACCAGCAGTGTAGGAGGGCTCCCCTTTCTCCACATCCTCGCCAGCATTTGTTGTTCCTAGTCTTTTCTATGTTGGCCATCCTAACTGGTGTAAGGTGATATCTCATTGTGGTTTTAATTTGCATTTCCCTGATAATTAGTGATGTGGAGCATCTTTTCATGTGCCTGTTGACCATCTGAATTTCTTCTTTGGAGAAGTGTCTCTTCATATCCTCCGCCCATTTTTTTCACGATAGCAATTTTCTAACTTTGACAATGACTTCGCTACCAAAGATGGAAATTGCTGAGGCCCATGGGACTGTGTGATAGACCATGGATTTCAGTGGTCCCAGCCCTGCAGGCTGGCGTTCTAGCCTTGAGCGGTTTTCAGAATGTACTTCAATGGTTGGGGCGGTGGTGCAGGCCTTCGTTAGGAAATCGGTCATTTAAACATCTCTGGTGTGGCTGTCGGCGTTGGTCAGGTAGCGCTGGGGCTGACTGTGAATCAGTCATCAGTTCTGCACCATCGGGTGGTCGGTGGGGTCTGCATGGAGCTCAGAGGATGGGCGCTTCCCTCCATCCATTTGCTGTTCTCGCAGGCTGCCTAGTTTCGCACTTGTCATCAATTTTCTCCAGTAAATTTTCTAATGGGAAAGATTAAGCAAATTAACTCAGGGCACGTGAGCTGATTACTGAGAAAAGCAAGCCTTGGTCATAATGTATCAAGATCATAGTCATCCTTTTATCCTTGTATGTGGTGTATCTTGTTAGGAAGGGCAGCCTTTAGGCACATACATGTGACACACATTCACACACACAGCATAACAAAAGGAAAGCCTGCAACCATCCTAACAGCTGTTGTTATGAGAACAAACATTTCCATTTCCTAGAAGGAAATTTATTTAAAAAGAAAAACATTACACCTCTTTTTAAACAAGTGTTCTTCTTCTCCTTGAATAAGCTGAGTCATTTCGCATGGGATCTGATTGTTCACACAGCAGGTCAGATGTTTACACAGCAAGTGGCTGGGCCAGCAGGGTTGGGCGCCTGGCTAATTGCTACAGATCTGTTGAAGGGCAGGGCAGGCCTGACACCTGGAGGGCAGCTACGATGGGCCAGCACCCCGGGGACGCTGCCCAGGCTGACTGCGCCTGTACCTGCAGATCTGAGAGGACAGACCCTGGGGGCCCAGGACAAGGCTGCCGAGCTGGCGGCCAGGTGGCCGTGGGCGCGGAGAGGGTCACAGTGCAGGAGCTGGGACAGCAGGGCCAGTCCTCGGCCCCAAACAGTCCCCAGGTCATGGCCAAGCCCGTGATGCCCTCAGGCCACAGAGAACCACCTTCCCGGGATGCCCCCTCCCTCACAGGTCACCGGCTGACCCTCCCTCCTGTCAGTCTGCAAGGACAGCGCTGTGGCCAGCATGGGGCTGCGTCCTGTGGTGGGCACAGGGCACACGGAGTCGCCTCCTGAGCGAGTGCAGTGGGCACGTCAAGTCCAGCCCAGGCCAGCATCCTGGGAGTGGGCCACGTGCTGCAGGGGCAGGATTCGTGCAGCCACTGGGCAGAGGTGAGGAGCGGCCCAGTCAGAGATTCAGAAGGAGGGATGTGCATGCCGTGAGCTGGGTCAGGGTCAGCAAAGGCCCAGCTGGGCTGCAGGGACAGACCCCAGAGCCTGGAGAGGGGGGCAGGCTGCTGTGGCTGAGCCCCACTGATGCTGGGGCGGGGTGGCAGTGTGGGGACAGGCTGGCGGGGTCAGCCTCCTGGGGTCTCCCCCTTCTCCCTTGGCACTGGGCACACGCAGGAAGCACGTGAGACACCGTGCCACTCAGGTCACAGCACCAAGCGGTCACTGGGGCTCTTACAGTGCAGAGTAGGCATGGGGATTTAAAGTTTTGACCCTGATGAGCACTTCCTAACACCAACACTGCATTTGGACGTTTGTAGAGATTCAGCCGGAAAGGGGCTCGGCAGCCCACTCCCGCCCACTGTGTGGTCTGACGCTGGGGGAGCCGCCAGGCCTCACCGTGACACCAGCTCCTTCTCAGGGGCCTCTGCAGCCACCTGATTGCGCACTTCATGCTATCACATCCTTTAGATACTTGGTAACCAGGACCTCTTGGTAACTACCCAAGACTTGTAGGCAAAGATGTCCAATTGTGTCTGTGATTAAAATCTTAAACGTTGCAGTGAGATTCATGATCAACCTCTCCTCAATTGTGGAGAAATGTATAATACACAATACTTGTGAGTGTATGTATGACCTTATTTTCATGACATGGAAATAGTGACTTTCTACTTATGATAATTCCTTATGAAAATTATCAATTTATTCAAGGTTTATGCAATGAAACAAAAATATATTATTGTAAGTACCCATTGTGGTTGAGTTAGAATTTTCATACACCAGTCTTTAAAAGTATCTACCTCCACTAGATGAATAGATAGGGAATATTTTCAGCCTTCTTAACCAGATACCCTATAAAAACCAAATAGTATCTGATTTTATGATCATAATAAATTGTCTCAAAATGATTCCCTAAAAAGAAAATACACAAATAAATAAAAACCTTATAAGCTAATGTATGCACTTTGCAACAATATATATTTTCACTGGTAAGTTAAAGAGAGTTTACCAGAAACCATTTTTATAAATGACATTGAGGAATGTCTTCTTTATTCCTATTTATCTGATTGTTACATCACCTTTTCTTACTCTGAAAATTCAAGTTTTATTTCCTGAGTTTTACAAAGTTTTCTAGTGAATGTTTCCTAATAACCTGAAAGGTTCCAAGTTATTTTTATCCTTAAAAAACAGCAGCAGCTAACACGAGCTGGTACCAGGCTGGCACCCCATCGGCTCTTCCCGGAGCTGGAACGCCCTCCGTGAAAAGCAGACATTGTGTGAAGGGCCCCCGTCTCTGCTGTGCCAGACATTTGACACCATTGTTCCTGTGGCTTCCAGGGACAGAAAGTGCTGCAGAAACAGCTCTGCAACTGTCCCCAAGAAAAGATCTAAAAATAGCTCTCATTTATTAAAACACCCAAGAGTTTTAAATATATCAATTATTTTTCACATTGTAAGCCATGGATATGCCTGTCCTGCTAAAATAGTAAATACAAAAGGTTTCCACTTCTGACAATTAACAAATAATAAAAGTATTCTGTGAATACTTACGAAATCCCGTAAACACTTTTACAGGTGTGATTCTTAAACCTCATATTGTGTTTCTGCTGAGAGAGGGGATGCCAATCAAAACTAGTTAAGTCTTGTACTCTGGCTGCCTCTTCATTTGACGACAGCAGAGGCCGGAGCCAGGGGCCGATGCCAGGTGTTCGAGGGAGACTGTTTCTAGAACGTGTGCCTTTGCTGAAAGCATAAGAAAGCATGCTGTTTTCTGCTCACTGCCTTCCTGTGTCTCTTTCATTTGGAATAATTACAGGTAAATGTTGGATGGTCATGCATTCAACAAGCAAAAATTCCAGAAGGCCATAGATGGGTGGTAGTCATTTCCATTTTATTGTGAAGTAGTAGTTTTTCTTTATCTTTATGCTGGGTGGCTTCAGGTTTGACTTTGACTTTTTTTTTTTTACAGTGCTGTGTTTACTAGAAATTTCACATCTTTTTGTAGGCTACGAATAGCTAATGTAGGTTCTGTTGCATTAGTCGCTTTAGTTTTCTGGAGGCCTTTTATTGATAATACTTCCAAAATAGACAATCATACGTCATCTGACCATTTTTCAAACAAACTTTGGAATTGAAAGGAAAGAAAAAGGAAAGATAATGTAAGAATATTGTTGACATTCAGTTCTGAAGATGTGTAGGACCTATGTGTGTGGTAGGGTAAGTGCATGTTCACATATATAACTAGTGTTTTATCATTTATATCTGGTTCTATATAAATAAATAAATTCCTCAATGATCAGAGCAATCTAACCACCCTGAGAATAGGGAGAGTAACCTGTAGAGAAGTCTGTAGACATGCAGGCAGGTGAGGCAAGCGTTCCAGGCATTCTCTCAGCTCGGAAGTGCTCTTCGTGAACTGTCACATGTCAGACATTTATCCTGGGGCAGATTCCCCTCCGAGTTTCCCCGACCCTTTCCTTCCTCCGACTCCCAGGGGTGAATGATCTCTAGCCCGCTCTTCCTCCCCAGGAAGCACAGCTCCTGCCTGATCCATGCGTTTCTTCGTCCAAGGAACGGCTTTCACCTGACACCCAGTCCAGTTAGATTAAATCACACCATTGCCTCTATTCACGTTCACCCTCAGGTTTGGGCTGTGGGTCTCCAGCCTTGGGTCCCTGCAGAGTCCTTGTGAGGCCCTGGGGTGTGAAGGCAATAGAACCGTCCCAGAGGGCTGACTTCTGGCAAGCAAACACGTCCGTCTTCTCGTTTCAGAGTAATGGTCGTTAATTTTACTCATGAACTTAAAACCAGGTATATTTTTCAAAAGCACCTTAACTGTCGAGTTTTCTTTTACCCTGGGTATTAAAAATGTATTTTTGAGTTAAGTAAATTCCTGCCATCTGGGCTCACAAAAATCTCATTTCTGGAGTTGTGTTGCGTTACCTGTCTGTTGTATATCCCACTGAGGCCGCACTGACTGATTACTCCTGTTCTCAGAGCTGACAATTGGAATATAGATCTAGATAGCAGAGATCAACAAACGTGTTGATAGTAAAGGGGCAGATAGTACATATTTTAGGCTCTGAGAGCCAGGAGGCCTCTGTGGTGCTCACTGTGCCTTTGGAGGGGAGGAAGCAAACATACATGATCTGCCAGCGAGTGAGTGTGGCTCTGTTCCAGTAACACTGTATTTATGGACACTGAAACGTGAATTTCATAGACAGTCCATTTGTGATGCCATACTGTTTATTTTTTCTTTTTTAACTATTTAAGAAGATAAAAAAACATCCTTAGCTTCCAGGCTGTACAAAACAGGAGGTGGACCAGATTTGGCCATAGGCATAGTTCACCAACACCTTTGCATCACTGATGATGTCAGGGTCCTAACAGGTGAAACCACATTAGTTTCTGCTTTGCTTAGTACAAAATGCAAAGGAAAACTTTGCCTGCTAGTCAAAAAATTTCTTGTGCTTTCAAAATATTACATGAAAGCTAAAAGTCCCCACCCATCGTATGAAAAAAGTGATGAATAACCATTTCATTAAGCAAGTGATACACATGTACATATGCATATGCGTGTGTCCCAACACACATAAACACACATGCCCACTTTGCACACCCACGCGTGCATCCATGCATAGCAGCTACTCCATGGCAAGTCCTGGGGTGCTGGGAATATAGGAGAGACTGTCACAGATCTGGGGGCTTAGGTTTGTCTGAATCCCAGGACCGGTGATGGAGGGCCGGGAAAAAGTACACAGTGCGGCGGCGGGAAACGTGTGGGTTCGAGTTTCTGCTCCGTGTGCGACCTCCCAGTCGGATTCCCTCACACGGAAAATTAGGGCTGTGAGGTCTGCTCGCAGTGGGACAAAATTTGAAGACACCTTGAGAATTCCACCATAAACTTGAGGTCCCAGGCGTGCCAGTTGTGGGGGACCAGCCTCCCTGTGCTTCTGAGTCATTATTTCCGAATCCACCCACATTCTCTTATTTGCCAGCCCATTTCTTTTCCTTTAAACTGAGCTGGTGTCCCCATTTCCCTTAATCTAAGATTTCTGGCACGAACTCTTAATCTCCAGGAGATACCGTGCAGATTTTATTAAACCTTCAATATTGGTCCCTGTGGTGATTCACTGAACAGTCTTCTAACACGTAGTAACTGGGTTAAATTATGGGCCCTGGTGGAGATGAAGCCATATTTACAAGAACGGTTTTTAACTTTGCGAGCCGTCGCAGTGTGGGGGCGGGCGGGGGGCTCCCACCGGTCGGCTTACTCTCCCTCCCACGGCTTTGTAACAGGAATAACCTGCAGGTACGGGGTATGATTTACTGCAAAACTGAGCATTTCTGTGTAACTGGTCAAGACGCCCTGACACCGGAGGCCAGCTTGGAGGCCTGTCACCCGCCAGCGTGTGGCCACTTCCCAGCTCTCGCCAGCTCCTGGTGTCTCGCCGCTGTCCCCGAGCAGCAGGGTGTCCGGGCGCCTCCTGGGCGTGGAGCAGCCTCCCCAGGGCCCGCGCGCTGCCTCCCTCGCAGAGAACAGGCAGCCCTCCGGGAAGACGAGGTGTGCCCACTCTCTGGGCCCCAAACCGGTCAGCGGCACACTCGGACACCCGCTGGGGGTCTGTTCTCAGCTAAGCGCTGTGTCTCCCCTGCAGAGCCCACCCCCGACCGCTCCCCGGTCCTGCCCGGCGACCCTCAGCCAGGAGAGCCAGAGAGCCTCTCACGAACAGCCCCTGCAGCCGCCTCTGGGCCTCTGGCCAGTCCCTCTCCGGGAACCTGGGTGCACTCCTGACGAGGAGCAGAGCGCCCTGCCTTTCTCTTGTCCTGGATATGTCCCCAGAGCTGATGTCCCTGTTGGCTGTACCAGATAAATGACAGTCGGGCAGACAGGAGGCCAGAGTGTGCAGGGCGCTGGGGGCTGAGCTGTGGGCGGGGGGGATCTGCTGGCCTGGACGGCTGCCCTACCTGAATGCTTGCACCCTGCACCCCGGGGAGCAGGAGCGGGCATCGGGGAGGAAGCTGGGGCCAGAAGCTTCCTGCTGGTGCCTGTCCAGCCCCCAGGTCAGGAGGCCCGGAGGACAGGCAGCTTCCCCTGAGGGGGGCCCTGCAGAGGGGGCGGGCTCCCAGGGCTGATGCCGCAGGACTCAGGGCCGCGGAGGTGAGGCCGGGGAGGCCTGAGCCGCGAGGGACGGGGGCTGGGAGCACACGGGAGACCCGAGCGGGTCAGCAGGGCCCGTGTGTCCCCCAGATCTGTCCTCCGCCGTCTCCTAACTAATAAAAGAAAACAAGTTTCTGGTCAAATGACAGCATGAACTTTCCAGTAGGGCACAAGTCCTTCAACACGCTGGAAGGAGAAACAGGATCTGGCACACCCAGTCTGCCTCCTGCCCCCCACACATGCACGCACACACCACACACACACATGCACACACACGTGTGCACATAGTACACAGGCACACACACATGGGAGGAACAGCAGCAGGAGAACTGGCTGACACCGACCTCTACACGGCCTTCACGACATGCTTCTGTCTCCACCATGGCCTCCTGGCAGGTGGTTGTCTTTCCCAAATCCGTGCAGCCAGGATATCTGAGGGACAGATGGGTGGGTGTGTGGGTGGGTGGGCTAGTGGACAATGCACAGGATCTTACCCCGTGCACAGGTATTCCCAGACTAGTTTTATAAACACCATAATGACAGCACCAATGATGAGAGTCCTCATGGAGGGCTCACTGCGCACGGGCACTAAAGGGATCGTAGGTGTCACACCTGCCTCAAGTCCTGGTCACAGTACCGCGGGGAGTGCCACCTATTCTCCCGGCATTGCAGGTGAGGGACCCAAGGCTTAAGAGCTTGAACCCCATGTCCACGACCGCACGGCAGGCAGCAGAGCCGGGGTCCCCGTCAGCAGGGCTTGCCTGCTGCAGAGCTTCAGTGCACAGTCAGTGGTGGACATAAACTTTGTCAGCCTGTTTATTCCCCCTGAAGAGGATCTCCAGTGGCCTCTGTGGGCACTTTTGTGCGGAAGTCTTGCAGCCTCTGGGGCTGCCCAGTGGCGGCAAGGAGTTACCGTGAGACTCGCCGGGGCCTGCACGTGGAACGGAACCTACGTGAACAGTACGCTTTGTTTCAGTCTCAGATCTTGACGCCAGCTGCCCTTGGGAAGCCAGATGCATGGACTCTCACCCCCACTGTACGATGGGGACGCTCAGGCCCACGAGGTGCAGACTCCCTGGGGAGCCCCGTCCCCCAGCCACCCCGGCCTCTTGCTCTGCACATGAGGCTGCTTTGCCCATGACCCCATCCCTGCTGTGGGAGGGCCGAGGGGTGAGCTATTTAGGGAAAATAAAAACTACATGTTCTGGGTACACAAAGGAGGCATTAGTGTGAGATGGGTGGGTTGATAAGACTCGTTTGTGGAGAAGTTTTAAAGTGGTCTCTGCGGGCGGCCGCATGCCTCTCATAGATGCAGATTTTCTGCCACAGCACATGCGCCGGCCGCAACCATGGGCCTTTTTGTTTCCTTTGCCCTCCCCAGTGACCCCAAGCGCTTTGTGCCAGCACACAAGTATTCTGCAAACAATGGGTGTCCTCCTCAGCCCTGGCCCACACTGGCAAATTCCACGCTCTGCCCGCCCAGGGCGCCTCCAGCTCATCGGCAGAGAGCAGCCGGGCCTGGCCATAAGGGGCACACGCGCGCCCCCCAGGGCCCCGTCTCTGCTGGGGGTGGTCAGCCAGAGCAGTCACGTGCTTTTAGCGTGCGGCTGCCCCACAGCCTTTACCCCACTGGACAACAGTCCACAGTGCCTGTCGCCACCCTTTAAGCTTGAGGCTCTGTCCAGCTACTGAGCTTTGTATGTGGTTCGGGCCCGCCAAGTTAAGGCAGCGCGTTGCAGGACGGGGCGCCCACCTGTCTTTATTCGCAGCTCAGGAGCCCAGTGCTCCAGCGGGAGCCCTGTCCCCAGTCGGGAGCTGCAGGCCTGCTCCCTGCAGGCACCGCCTGGCTCTCCCAGGGAGGCCCAGCCAGGCAGGAGCTCCACCTGTGTGCAGTCAGGTCCAGGCCGGGCCACGCAGCTGGCAGCCAGCACAGAGCCTCCAGCCCCCACCAGGACGGACCAGGGCTTCTGGCCACGGACAGAACTGGCAGCTGCTTCCTTCTGACGCTTCTAATGTCAAATGGGACAAATCCACCTTCTATCAGGTGGCAGGCCCAGCACACAGTGCTAAGATCCTCACTTACAGAAAAGGGGGCTGGAACTTCATCCAGTTTATGGGCATCCGGCCAGGCCTCAGGTCTAAACAAATGTAACAACCTCTGCCTCCTTTTTCTTAGCTTCCTGGAATCTGGGGAAAACTGGAGCATGTTTCTGCAGAAGGAAGCTCATGTTCTGCACTCTTATTGATGGTTTTTATTGATGGCTTTCTGCTGTCAAGCTTGGAGGGAACCACCCAAGGCCGTGGAGGTGCGGGGGGGCAGGAGGGGATGATGGGCAGGCAGGTGGGCATGTGTGCAGGCTCTGGGGAGCTATTTGCTTATACGCAAAGCTGCCTTAGCCGCGAATCCTGTAACAGCAGACCCCCCCCCCCTCACGAATTAAGAATCAGAATTCAGACAGACCTCAGGAGAGCTACAGTATCTTACTTCAGTGTAGAACTCGGAGCCTTTATATAGTTTTTTCTGGGCCGTAGGAAACGGTCTCACCTTCTCCCGGTGCTTGGAAGTAAGAACTCCTGTGCAATGGGCTGAATGATGGGGTCGCCTTTCTTTGGCCCTCTGCAGCCATCTCTGTATCTCTTCAGACTTTGTTGACTGTGGAGAATAGTGTGTGACCTGAGACCCCCGCCTCCTCCTGGCACCAGCTCACTTCCTGAGGAGGCAGGAACTTGCCCAGTCATTTTGTCCCAGGAAGAGAGGGTCAGTGGAGGTCGTCCCGATTGTACGATGGCTTTGACAGTCTCAGTAATCTTTACAATAAACTACTTGATGCAAAAGTACAGAAAAGAAATTCAAGTTTACAGAGCGTGAGTTTAGAAACACCAAATCGGAGACCAAATTATTAAAAGATTTCTTCCATTTTGTGGACTCCACAATGTTTCTGTATCTGTTCCATGCTGCTGCTTTGAGTTAGAAACTAAGAATTAATCTGAACAATTAGAAAAAATAGCACAGCTGGTGCATTTGGATCTATGGCTGTACTTTAGGGTAATACATGCTAAAGGAACTGCAAGCCAGGAGAGCAGACCGCGAGTCACTGCAGGAGAAAACGTGCAGGGTACCAGGACAGCAGGGCACCAAGCGCCTCCGAGTCCTGCCAGTGTGTGTGTAGGTGAGCGTCACCAAGCGCCCCAGCACCTGAGTCCCCATGGCTGGGCGAATGCTCTCTCCAGCCCAGGAAGGTCACCGCTGCATTTAGGACTTTTTGCTGCAGGGTCCCTGCATTCTCCATCTTCTGCCTCAGGTCCTACATGACATGACAGCAGGGCTGCCAAGTGTGGAAAATAAAGGCTGGGACCACAGGATGCCCGCGAACCACTCACAAGCCTGCTGACTGTTGCCTCAGCTTTGGGAGCTCTGGTTTCTGGCTGCTTGTATTTTAACATGAGGAGTCCTTACATGTCCTTAGACAACCGTAGGTAACTAAGCAACCAGGCCACAGTTTGGGGTGGGGTCGTGTGGCGCCCCCCAGCCTGTGTGGGAGACCCACCAGAGGTAAATGGACCGGAAGCTGGGAACCCCTGGTGCTGGGCCAGGAAAAGCCCTCGTTCTGGGCGAGAGTCCGGGTGATGCAGGCGACCCCTCACATCAGTTCAGCTGTACCTTGGTTTGGGCAGGGATTTTTTTGGTAGTTTTATGGGAACTGAAAACTCTCAAAACAAGCTAAAATTGTACTCTGGGTGGTCAACCTGACTGGATATGTGTTCTCAAAACAATTGTTTTTAAAACCAAGGTTAAAATACAAGTGAAACCAGTGGGTCTGATCCTTCAAAATGAACAAGAACATTCTATTTTCTGTCAAAATATCTGCTGGATGTCATGGGGAGAAATCCACGTGTGGGAGTGGTTGCACGGAGCCCCCGTGGGGCAGCAGAAGGGGTCATGGGCTCCTCGGAGGGGCTGGAGCCTAGGAGGAGGGCAGGGGTCCCCTCTGACCCTCAGGCCCACTGACACCCAGGGCCCCCTGAGGCTTCACCTCAGGGGCCAGGAGTCCCCCACAGGGCCGCACACGCCGAGCTCCACGCAGGGCCGGCCTGGGGAGGCCGGGCGGTCAGAAGCGGCTCCTGGCCGCACGACCAGAGGCCACCCCGCGCGGCTGGCAGCCCTTTGCTCCGGCCCACGCCTCTCCTCTTCCTTTGATACCAAAGCTCTTTCCTTAGTGAGACTGTGGTCTGGTCGTGGTGGCTACTCGTTTTCTCTCAGCTGGCAAAACAGAAGCCTCTTCACGCCCTGAGGCGGCTCGTGGAGACCCACCGCCGTTCCCCATCGTCACTGTTGGACTGGCCCGCGGAGCCTGTTAGACGGGAGGGCGTGGGAATACGACACCCACGGTGCTGAGCCGGGGGCCACGCCCCTGCTGCTGGTCAGACCTCCAGGGAGCAGAGCAGTGATCATTTCTCATTTTTTCCAGTCTCATTGAACACCAGCCCTGAATATGACATCTTATTAAACTTCCCAGTGCCTGTAGTCCCATGAGCCTTGGGTCTCTAATCATAGGAGAAACATTAAATTAGTAGTAGGGAGGGACATTATCACTTACATCTTATTCATGAAAGTTTTTTGTTTTCTAGTTAAAGTTGTAGAGTGTCTTACCTTTGTCAAGAACACTTTCCCTATTACATTTTATTCCGGCTTGGTGAGCAATGTCCATGTTCTGTGCAACTAAATAAAAGCTTTCTATTCACATCAACCCACGACACTCTGGCTAAGCCCAGAAGGAAGGGCCACAGCCGTGCTCACACCACCTCCAGCCCTGTAGCCTCAGGACGCCCCATCGTGGCAAGCCACCCTCAGGGTCCGCCGGAAGGTGTGAATGGCACTGAGTTCGAGCCCTACCAGCGGCAGCAGGTGCCCTCTCCGGACGGGGACACAGGCAGCTGGGGCGGCGTTGTCCAGGGTTGGGGGTGGGAAGCGCTGGACACTGGGCAGTGAGCAGCCCCACGCACCATGACAGGCTCAAGGTCACTAGCACCTCTGAGATTGAACTTCCTCACAGTGATCATGGGCGTAGGTGGCGGGAGGTGTCTGAATGCGGGGCACTGCAGTGTGGAGAGTGGACCCGTTTACCCGGGGAATGAAGGCCCAGCCCCTCCACCCCAGCCTGTCAAAACAGCCGAATCAGGCACCATCCCATGCATTCTGATTTACTAGGTCCAGGACGTACCTAGGGAGCACCTGTCTTTTTTTTCTCATGCATACGTGCACACACACACACACACACAGTTTTGGTGGTGAAAATTATTCATGGACTATGGTTTCCATGGATGCAACAGAATGAAGAATAAAATATACACTGTAGATTTTTAAAAAGTAATATTTAAATATAGGAAAATATTCCCTTTGTCATCACATTTTATTTGAGATGATCTTGTATGAATATTTGATGTGTGGCATCTTCCAATCATAGTAAGGTGACGGGTAAGTGGCGGTTTTCTAAGCAGGCGCAGAGTCACTGTGTCTGAGCTTCTGGACGTCCCTGGGCAGCACAGCTGCCTGAGCAATAGTATAATTTTCAGGATTCCTGAGCTCAGCCTCTTTCAGTGTTTAACAGTTGTTACAGGTTCGGCCAAGGCCGGCCGGTGTACCCTGTGAGTCAGTGCCTGTTGGTTCGGGGGGCTGGGGCAGGGGGCAGCCCCTCCCACACCTGCAGGTCACCCGGTGCCCAAAGACATGCTGAGCCCACTGGGGGTCCCAGGTCTCCGCTGCCCCTGGCCGGGGCCCTGGCCGAGCCCTTAGCTCAGGGTAGGCAGCTTCCTAGAGAGCCCCCCGGCTCCCCTGGCCAGTCCTCTTCGTTAAGCAGCTGTGATCCAGAAATGTTTTAGCCATCAATTTTCTGTAGTTAAATGTTGCCTTAAGAGGTGAAACCTAGTTGCAGTTCCAGTCAGTTGGGCTGGAAAGGCTGTGAGGAGCACAGACAGGGAGGCTGCCTCTAGTTTGCAGAATGTGGAGAGGCCGTGTGGACCCGGAATCAATATCAGTTCTAGAAACTCCTGCCTCAGTTTCCTCACGTGGGATGTTGGTAATGTTGACCATGCATGTGAGACGCCTAGGCGGCAGGCCAGCAGCAATGAGCGGCCTCCTTTCTCCATGGCAGCTGCCCTTCTCGGGAAGGCGGCGTGGCTGACCGCTGAGCTCCCACGTCAGAGCAGGGCCCTGAGGGGGTCACCGCAGGAACGGGCCTGCCCTCCTGCTTCATGGCCCCGGGCCCAGTGGCAGCTCACTTGGGGCTGCTCCAGGCTGTCGGCGGCCGGTGGGGGCTTCAGTCAGCCTGCAGGGGGTCCTTCTCCGCCTGCAGGCCTAGGGCCGGGACCCAGCCATGCGCAGCTCTGCACAACACAGCAGTGCTTTCTGCTGTGCGTGGCCCAGTTTGCTCCATGCAAACCGCAGTGCACAGGGAGACGCGGTGGCCTGGCCAGTCAGTCCCACTCAACCAGCCATGTTCAGGATGAGAAACCAGCCCAGATGCGTGAGTTCGGATTCAGGAACCGTGAAAGAACAGAGTAGGAAGCCTAAGTCCTTTCTGCTGGCACCCCAGGGCCACGCTGACTCGTCGAAGTCAGAGTAGTGCAAAATCCCTGCACAGCCAGAAAGAATCAGATTGTAAAATTGAGACTCATTTCTAAGCCAGAATGATTTAGAGCCAGGGCAGAACCTTCCAGGATTGAAGGGGAAAATTCTCACTTAAAAATAAGTATATAAAAAACAAGTTAACAGCTATAATGCCAATAGCCAAGTTCTTCTAGCAAAGAGGAGCAGGAGGTCTGGTTTCTGTCCTTTCCTCTGTTGCAAGGGCCCAGCGAACATCACACTGCTGCGGCCAGGTGGTGAGTCTCGAGTGCCTAGTGTAGACCTGGCAGCGTGCAGGACGAAGCACGGCACCAGCTCCACAGGGCCCCTGCCTCTGAGATGTCATCGCCCCCCTGGAGGGGACAGATGGTAAAAGGGAAACTGAGGCATCGCTGTGGAGCTGAGCACAGTAGAACCTGCGTGCACAGAACCGGGGTCCAGCTGCCCAGGGCAGGCCTGGTAGGGGGTGGCTAGGATGCAGACAGGGGGGCAGGCCACGGTGGCCTCATTGAGATGACGGAGGCACAGGCACAGGGGGTGGGGCGCCCGTGAGGGGACGGAGAGCGGCAGGAAGCAGGCAGATGAGGATGAGGAGCGGGGACCACGGGGGCCTTCTGTGGGCATCTCAGCAGCCATGTGTCCAGGGTGTCCAGGAGGGAAGCCGAAGTGCCTGGGCTTAGCCACGAGGGCAGAGCAGGAAGACGGCGGCTGCAGTCAGTCTGGTAAGAAACCATCGTCAGGGAGGGTCCACGGGACTGCTGGGGTTGGAGCAGGTGGGGGCAGCAGATGACCTGCAGGGACAGGGCCACTGTGACCTTCAGAGCGGCCTTCCTCGGTCATGACATCTGTGAGTTGCTGTCAGTAGTGAAATGCACCCCCAGGTCCCCACCCTGTTTGGTGGGTGTCTCTGCAGTGCGTGACATCTCCTCTGATGTTCTGGGAACATCCATTCCCAGGGGTGTACCGGGAAGCTGACCCGTGATTTCCCCACCTCCGCCTCAGAGCAGCACATTCCCACCTAAGGTTTCTGCGGTCATTCTAGCAATTAGATTGAGGCCAGGTTTCTTAAGTTTCCTTGCAAATGCCTGTGGAATTGGAGCAGTGACAGAGAGTGTGGCTAAGGGCCTGCTCACACAGCCTTGGGTCCTTGTCCCTCAAACTGAGGGCCGAGCATTCTGCTCACAGTTGTAGATTAAATGAATCTCAGCCCTGGGCTTTAATCTGAGTAAAGAGGATAGCGATTGACAAATGAAAACTGCACTTGCCCCCACAAAGGTGCTCCACACCCAGAAACCAGCTTCTCCTGAACTCCTCGTGTGCGGGGGAAGCTACTCACAGGACACAGAAGCCTTCTCGGGGCCTCACAAACAACCACATTCAGGCACACAAGGCCCAACTGTTGTAAAAATATTAGTATTCACATGCGCCTGTGTTTTGTTAATGCATTTAATTACGCACAATATAGCCCTTGTTTGTCTTTCACATTTGCATTAATTTATAGCTGCAGAATACAAACCCCAACTTGAAAATCAGGCCTGTAAATCGGCATCGCATCCCTGCAAAGAGCCACGGCTCTCCTGGCTTCAGCATTCTTCATGTTGCTGCGATGCCATGAGGCATTTACAGAGACATTACACCTATTAGTGATCACATGGAATTGAATCTAATCTGTGAAATTCTCTGCCACAGCCCGCGTGAGAGCATGTAGCAAGCATGGCTGCATCAGGCACCCAGACAAGCACACGCACTCCTAGGAGCCTGGATGTGATCACCGTGGCCTGGGTGCCTTGGACTCTGTCACTGGCATTTATCATCTACGTTGGAAACGAGTTACTCTGCTTTTGAAACATGGGTCAGATCTGACCCCCTGATGGGGGTCACCCGTGGGACTGTCTCTTGACCCCTGTGATTTTGTGGGGGAGTCTGTGAAATCATTTACCTTCTGTTACTTAGATACTGTTGGATGTGTGTGCTGTAGATATGAAAACGTCCACAAGTACGTATAACAGAAGGAAAATGTCCTCTGCCTCCCGTCGTCCCCTGCCGGCCGCTCCAGGCCGAGGGGGCACCCCTCCCGCCCACCTTCCTCTCTGCAGGAGCACGCCCACCCCGCCCCAGCCTCGCTTCATCCCGATGTCCCGCAGGGGGCCTTCCCAAGCCCCTTTTCCTGCTCTGATTCTTTCATTTCATTATCTGATATGAAATCATACATTGTGTCCCATTTCCTAGGGCTGCCCCAACAAATTACCACATTACCACACACTATGTGATTTAGTACAACAGGAATCTCTTCTTTCCCTTCCGGAGGCCAGGGGTCTGGACTCAAGGTAGGAGCCGGGCCACACCCTGGGCCCCGGGGGAGGGCCTCTTCCGTGTCTCTTAACTTCCGTGGCCTGGCAGCCCCGCATCCCCGTGGTCGCACCGTCACATGACCTCCTCCCTGTGTCTGTGGGTCTGGACCCAAATCCGCCTCTTTTCAGGACATTGGATTAGGCCCACTCTTCCTTGAGTAGGACCTCATCATACCTTGATTATACCTGCAAATGATCCTATTTCCAAATAAGGTCAATTCATAGGTAGTGGGGGGTTAGTAAGTGGACACACGATTTCAGGGATGCTATCGACCCTGAACGTTCATTTTCATCTGTGTTCATGAGACAAGGCCGTGCTGACGTTCACTGCAACCCGAACTCCCAGCTCAGGTCCGTACTCCTCCGGTACCCAGTCGGTGACAGGTGGTGGGTGGGTGGGTGAGCGGGCCGGGGGCTGGCTGGCTGGCGCTGTTCGGTAAATGTCAGTGAACAGGTGGTTGAGTGGTTGGATGGGTGGCATTACAGGAAAGTGGTGAGTAAACCCACATTTCTTGTAGGTAAGTAAGTTTGGAAAGGAGACACACTCAATGCCATCCATTTTAACCTAACTTGTAAGTTGAGAGCATTTTCTGGAGAGAAATGCTGTCTTTAAAAAAAAAAAAAAGCTGAGAGATTATTACACAAGATGAAATGCTGTGTTCCCACCTCCAGCAGTCTAACCGTTGCTGCTTACAGAGGAGAAGCCGAATCAGAATGTCCTGAGTAAGCAGCTCTCTAATGCCGGAGGCCTCTTGTGGAATCTGGGAACTAAAGAATTCTAAATGCCCCGCTTATTTAAGGCATGAATTA
Source organism: Manis pentadactyla (assembly GCF_030020395.1). Lineage (NCBI taxonomy): Eukaryota > Metazoa > Chordata > Mammalia > Pholidota > Manidae > Manis > Manis pentadactyla. The sequence goes on along the minus strand of NC_080024.1, from coordinate 156,159,241 downwards.
CAAAAAGATGTGGGAAGTTCCATTTTTACCAAGAGCACTAAAAATACCTTTTGTCAAATGCTCCCAACACGATTAGCTTATGCACCCGTGCATAACAGATGTCCCGTAAAGGTTCGTACAGTCCAGATTCTCTGCATGCAGTAATGGCAGCCCCCAGGGGAGATCTGGGCACCATGGCTGCTTGCTCAGGCCTCTTGAACAGAAGCCCCGGTGCCCTGCATGTAGGGCACCAAATCTTGAGCAACGAGGGCAACTCCAGGACCCCTGGAGACACGGAGCGCCAACCAGGATGCTCAGTCCAGGCTGGTCTCTGCCAAAGGCGCTCTGGGGCTGCCATGTAGCTTAACAGCACCGCCCACATTCCGGGGGTTTTGTAGGAGGCGGCCAGCTCGCGGGTCCCGGAAGAAAGCAGCATTGTGCGGGGCTCTGCTTTGCACAGCCCGTATTCACGTCTCACTGTTGTTTGCAGGAGAGGCAGATGTGGGCCCGAACAATGGGACCCGCTCTCAGGGAACAGCGGTGACAGACTCCAAGCGCACAGTGGACCCAAAGAACGCCTGGCCGGACGCCAACCCAGCTGACCCCGGGGGCCGCCCCCACTTGGTCCGCCTCTTCTCCCGAGATGCTCCAGGCAGGGAGGACAACACCTTCAAAGACAGGCCCTCGGAGTCAGACGAACTCCAGACCATCCAAGAAGACAGTGCAGCCCCTGCCGAGGGCCTGGATGCAATGGCGTCACAGAAGAGACCCTCCCAGAGGCACGGGTCAAAGTACCTGGCCTCTGCCAGCGCCGTGGATCATGCCAGGCATGGCTTCCTGCCCAGGCACAGAGACACGGGCATCCTGGACTCCCTCGGGCGCTTCTTTGGTGGCGACAGGGGTTCGCCCAAGCGGGGCTCAGGCAAGGTGAGCTCTGAGGAGTAGTGGCCGCACGCCTCGTGTGCCCACTCCGGGTGCAGTGAAGGGGAAGGACAGTTGGCAGGTGAGCCAAGCCCGTGGCGGCGGCCCCGCTGCGGCCTCTTAGCTTGTAGCTGCTGCCCTGGCTGCTGGCTGCCAATGTGCGGGGCCTGGGGGCTGCTTACCTCCTTGCCACCCCCTCCTCCGGCTCACGAGGGACTGCCACGCGGAGGTGCTCAGGCCGGCAGGGTGCCAGGCACTGCTGCTCTGGGTGGCGTGGGGACAGGGCTGTCGGGAGGGTGCCACCTTCCCGGGGCGTCTGCCTCCTGTGCTGGGGGCCTCCCGGCTGATCCGGCTTCTGCAGCCCACGCCTCTGGGTTCAGCTGTGGGTTATGCTAATTTTTTCTTGGCGTCCATGCTGTGGCTTCTGTTGCTTTGCAACAATTACACGATTGAAGATTTTTTGAAGAAATTTGAAATTTGAATTCGCCTGAGCAAACTTTCTCTTTTGTCTGAGTCGCTTGAGGAAGGGGTGGAGTGTGTCTTGAATCAAACAGTATTGCTTTGTTATTCCATTAATTTGAATGTAGAATCTGTGAGGTTTCATTATTTGAATGTTCTGTAGATCAAAATTGTATCACAAGAAAAAACGTTCCTGTTTGGTTCCAGTTTCCGACAGTGGCTTCTGGAGTTGTTGGAGAATAGGTCACCCGTGGCTGATGAAGAGTCAGTCCCGAGTGGCATCTGATGGCAAATACATGGCATGGCCCGTGTCTTTTTAGGCTGGTGGATAGCTGGGTTATTTTGGAAGGAGAGAGGTTTTTTCAAAGAAGGCCCTGCTATTGGGCCTTCTCACCAAAGACCTAGGATGGGCTCTTCTGGCTGCATTTTGTGCTTACTCTGAAAGGCCACTGCAGATGTGAGAGGTTTTGAGCAAAGGCTGGAGCCAAGGGCCCTTGCCATGGTAATAGACGAGCATAAAAACCCCGGGGAGACTTAGGAGGTCAGGAGTTTCTAGAAGTTGCTTTAGTCCCTGACCATGGTTCCTGGAATCCCTGACAATCACGAAATGGTTGCAGACCAACATGAGTGTCAGCGTGGCCTCTTGTGAGGGTATCAGAGAGCCTGGTCGCAGGCCCTGGGCTGCTCCAGCCGAGGTCTCTTACGTGACACTTGTCAGGACATTTTGTGACTAACACCTGCTCTAAAGAACCAAGGGAATGCATTTGCTGGTTGGTCCCTACTGTGTGCATTTGTAGGCTTCTGCATTTCCTACCAGGCAGTCCTCCCTCAGCCTGGACGTGGGGACCTTGAAGCGGTTTCTCAGGCTAATTTCAGTCTGAGGTGCTCTGCAAGCTCAGCCCTCAGAGCACAGGAGGCTCTAGGCCACCCCAGGGGTCTTGCTCTCGGGCTGAGCGCCCTGTGCACGTGGCATCACCAGCTTTGAGAACTTGGGCTCTTCTACTTAACTCAAGTAACAGGAAAAATGTATTTAAACTGTGCAAAAAAGATTAAATAGCTGGATAGCACATGTTATAAAACAAGCTTCATTTCAGTGGTAATGGTTTAAGTTAAAATGGTGAAAGCATTTAATCATTATGACTTTATCTCAAAATAGATAGAGACATACATACATGTTTTTCTTCCTTTATGTAGAATTACCACCTGCTTTAAGTCTCCTGTACTCTTCAATAGATTCAAAGAAAAGAGCCTCCTAAGTATTCATCCTCTTTGCAAAATAGTGTTGCTGGATTATCAAAGATTTAGAGAAATCAAAATATTTTCCTAGCATGTTTAAAAATAAAAACAATGTTGAAATAATTGTTTTAGCATTTTTGAAGTATCAGCTCTGTTCAGTACTGAATGCCAAATAAAGATGTAAAATGAGCAGCCTCGCCCTTTGATGCCAAAGCAATCGCAGAGTTTGCGTGTCTGTACACAGCTTAGTGCCAGCAGGCCCGCGGTACATCCCTGCGGGGCCTTTGCTGATTCAGTGTTTGTTCAGTTCTCCTGGTGAAGGTGGTGTCCTTGTTTGCTTCTAAGCACTGCAGACGGGAGCTTCTTGCTCCAGGGGTACCCTGTGGTCCTGGAAGCCTGGGGCGTCTGCCAGTGTGGCTGCTGAGGGCCTGTTCCGGTCTGGGTTTGGGTTTTCTGTGTGTAAGTACACAAGACAGTGCCACGCACACAGGCCTGAGTAGCAGCCTCTCCGCCTGGCATGCTTTTTGGGGAAAGCAGTTTCGCTGCCTATCTGTCCAGAGGAGGTTTCTCACAGTAGGATTATGCAGGACTGCATGGCTGGCCCCAGGAAGGGGACTGTTTGTCCTGGGCCCCGTCCCTGAGGTCCTGGGGGGCGCGAGGGCCACGGGCGTTGCTGCCGCCCCCAGTCCCAGGAATGCACTACCACCACCCACACTTGTGTGGTTGGGGAGCTGACATTCAAGGAAAGTGCATTAGAAATTCCTTGAGGAGGCATATTCTTTTGAGAGCCATAAATGAAAAGTGCATTCATGGAAAACATGCTCCTTTGTCACAAGAGGAAAGAAAGAGGGACTCTGTTACTGCCTTTTAGGAACAGGTTTCCAGTTCCCTGGAATGCGGGCCTCATGAAGAATGGGCATTTAGGAGGGAGAGGAGAGGGCACTTGGTCTGCTTCCGAAGGGTGGCTCTGAGCCGCGGCTTCCCCTCTGTCCCTGGGCTGCTCCCACATCCGTGTCCGCGGCTGCTGCGGCCTAACCAGCCAGGCTGGTAGCCGGGGAAACCGTTCTCATTCCTTCTTATGGAAGAAGTGATAAGGTTTTAGGAAATAACTAAGCTTGACGCAGTGACAGAACACCGGGACAGCTCTCCAGTAATTCTCCGGGTCAGCGTAGAGTTTTTCCAAGCTGGTTTCTAGAGTGATGATTTTAACTGTTCTTCTCAATTTTCAATCAAAGCCCCATTTCTAGGCAGCTATTCTCAGCATTCTGTTATTTCTTTTTCAGTATTCCTTCCAATTTTGACTGTATGGGATAAGAACCATTTCTGTCATTCAGTGCCGTGGGGTGTAATCAATCTTACAAATTAATCACAATGTTCTGTTTCCTGATTCTTTTTTATTGCATTTCAATTTCATGTAACATTTCAGCACTATGGTAACTCAATCCTTCATTGTTAACGTGCAGTCCCAGCTTTGCAGCTGTATTCTGTCATCCGTGGGGAGTGGGAGTGCAGCGCTTGAAGCAGCTTGCAGGACACAGCAGGCAGCTTTGGGGGGGGGCGTCTACCCCGCGGGGCTGTGTGGCCCGAGTCGGTGGCTGGAGGAGGCACAGAGCCCCACTCCGTGCAGCAGAGGGTGCCTTTGCCCACAGTACGAGCTGTGCCCACAGGACCAAATTGAAACCCCCTCAAGTCTACACTGGCAACCATCCAGCCATAGTGCATCTGTTGGCCAAGAGTTTTGGCCAGAGATCTTTCTAGAGAAAACCCAAGTATGGTAGGTGTGCTTATTTCTGACCCAAACAAATCCTTTTTGAGATTTCCTGTAGGAATTTCTGAAGCATCCTTGCCTTGATCAGCCGCTGACAGCGATCTCCGTGGCTCAGTCCCAGCTGTTTGCTGCGCCCTCCTGCCACCCCCAGACGCTGGGTTGTCACTGTCGTAAACAGGCGATAGTTCACTTAGGCGGCTGTGACCCTGTGTCGAGGGCCCCTTTGCTGCGTCCTCTGTACGGGGGGCACGTTGTAAATCACACGATGTATTTAGTGGTGACTGTGCTCCAATCTGATTTTGTGATGAACCTTGGCTTTATATGTAGCCCCTCCTTCCCACGTGTCGATTAAACATTCCGACAGACCGAGGCTGGTGTGCTGATTGCACGTGGATTTTCTAAGCTGCCTTTTCTGGTGTCCCCTCCCTTACTGGGTGGTTTGTTAGTGGCGTTTCCTGGGCTCCTGAGGCGGCAACCCAGCTGAGCCCGGGGTGCATGCCTGCCACTCCCACATGCAGGGCACACTCCTCCCTGGCCCGCTTGCACACAGAAGACATGCCACGCGGGTCTCCCTGACTGGGGGTACCCCAGGCTCTTTGCCTCAACTCTGATGGCTGTGATGTTTCCTTCAAAGCTGTGCCCACAAACGCCGGGAGTCTGGGAGGGGTGCCTGGGACCACAGGTGCCCTCGAGACGCCTAGGGCACAGGCAGCCACCACTTCCTGAGGCTGAGGGGAGGGGCCCCAGGAAGGGCCAGCGTGGGGCCTTGACCGGCAGGGAAAGCCGGCCAGGGGGTCTCAGGCCGCCTCAGCCCCCCGCAGCCCACCACCAGCAGCCCCCTGTGCTAACGCAGCCCACACCAGGTTTCCATCATCTCCCACCACCTTTCGGTAAAAGGTGATGCATTCTGAGGGGCTGACGGGGGCCCAGCGACCTCCGAGGGGGGTCCTCCTCCACGGGACCCGAGCCTCAGGGTTCAGCACGCCCATGGCCAGGAAGCTGCAGACCCTGCGGCCACACACCCCTGGCGTGCCCGTGGGTCTGTGCGCAGCAGGTGCCCTGAAATCACCCGCTCCGCACACGGTGGTGAACAGGGGGAATCTAAAAAAGTGAGCCCTTCGAGGGCCTGTAACTGTGAGCCTGGCCATTGCAGTTTCGGAGAGGCCCCTCCTGCAGACCCCAGCCCTTGTAGGGTGACCCTCCTGACTGGGGACACCCAGACTGTTGGGGTGACCCTCCCAACTGTAGACACCAGTCCCTGTTGGGTGACCCTGCCCACTGCATGGTGCCCTCCCCACTCCTCTGCAGGGCCAGCGTGGGGCCCCGAGCCGCTCACGCAGGACAGGCGGCCGGCTGGTCCTCCTTGGGCTGCCTGAGGCCAGGCTGGGGCTGGGGCCTGCCAGCCGAGCGGCTCCCTGGCCGCGGGCTCAGCCCCACTCTGCCCACCCAGCTTCTGTGTACCCACACTGCACAGCCAGCACAGGGCTGTGGCGCCGAGCCCAGAGCCCTGGAGATCTCAGGTGCTCCTCTTCCATAAGAGGGGACATTGTCTTAAACAGAGGAAAAGAAATTAGAAAATTCTACTTCGCCTTCTGACCAGGGGTGCAAAGGGACTCACCAATATGCCACCATTTGAGGGGTATGACTCCCTGTGGGGACAGCGGCCTATCGAGGCAGAGACCCCCAGAGGCCCGTCCACCGAGATACTCAAAATGAATACATGACTGTCTTGGTCTTCAAGTGCCCAACACCGTAATCACCGCCACTGGGGCTCGTTGCTGGTACAGAAATAGCCTCTAAGGTGGCCAGGATGGAGCACGGGGTGCACAGGTGGGCACCCCACAGATCTGCCTGTGGGATCCTGGTGTGTCCACTTACAGTAATGTTTCTAGGCCACAGTGAAAACACCTCCTTCTGTGTCATAGCTACTGTTTTTGCCATGCATGACCACTATTTACTGTTTTTAAAAAATCTACTTCATCTGTAGGCAACATAAGACATCCCTTGAAGTCTATTCTATGTTTGTATCTCTTGACCTCTGTAAGGCGCTCCCTCCCTCCCTCTCTCTCGCCATTTCCCTGTGCACAGTATAAAGGCAGGAACTTCCTGCAGGCCATTTACTTCGTGCCGTGATGATAATCTCTCATCCACATAATTGATATGGCAGGTGCCATCTTACAGTTAATAGAATAGAGAAAATACACTAAATTACGAGCAAATATTCTTTGGGAAGATTTATAACAAGAGCGCGTAGCTCAGGTCCTGGAATACTAAGTTCCTATGAGTCAAGCTCCCACAGGTCATCAAGAGCAACGAAGAACATCTACGAGAAAGTGACTCCAGACAGTTGGCTAGAGGGATTTTGAACTCTGCCAACCAAAAAATTATTTTGTTTACTCCATAGAAAACTGAAGAGGCCCCACAAGACAGCCACAGTGGACTGCCAGAGCAGGAGTGGTGTCTACCCATAAATCCAAAACAGAAGCTAACACACTTTCTATAAAAGAGAAGTGTAATAATAAATATAAAACTGAGTGTAAAATGTCTTTACCCCATTAAAGACTCGAGGAAGCCCACTTCTCCTTGGATGAAAAATGCTCTTTCCTTTCTCTCTTAGAAATCTTATATGTCTGGTGACTGATACAGTTTTAAGAAAACTCGGTCACCTAATTAGATGCAGGGCCCCGGAAAGCTCTAAAGGAAAGAATTCTTCCCTGATCTTTCTTGCTCCTTTTCGTGATGCGCGTCCACCCGCAGTCCTGGGGACACCCGCCCACTGCCCCCTTCCCTGGGGCCCCTTGACCCCACGGCCTCTCCCTGGCCCCTCCACCACCCGCCTCCACACGCCCCTCCCCTCCGTCCTCACGCCCAGGGTCTCACCAAGCCCTGTCAGGAGGGGCAGCTGCCGGAGGACTCAAACGGCCACTCTGTGTCCCTCTGGCAGGTACCCTGGCTCACGCAGAGCAGGAGCCCTCTGCCCTCTCATGCCCGTAGCAAGCCCGGGCTGTGCAACATGTACAAGGTAAGACATGCCCCCACCCACCCAGGTCCCTCCTGAGGCCCCACTGAGAGCCCGAGGTCACACGGGACACAGCCGGCCTGACGGCGTGGGGCACGGTGCAGGGCAGCTCCTGCGGGGAGGCCAGCAAGGAAAAGGAGCACCAGCAAAGTCCTCCAGAAGGCCATGGGCAAGCGCTTTCCGTGTGGGCCCCCATGTGGACAGCGGGCAGGGCTGGCCACGGGTCAGGGCGTGGACAGTCCCCGGGTCAGGCGGACGCCACGGGCACCATGGCGCAGAGAGCTGGCAGCCCTGAGGCGCTGACGGCCTGTTGCTGCCGTCTGTGATGGTCGGAGCATAGCAGATACTGAGCGCTCACCGAATCCTACCTGACTTAAACCGCACAACGCGTGCCCTTCAGAAGCCCTTGGTGGTGCCCTTGTCCTACCCCCAGCCTTGCTGAGCCTCCCCGGATGGAGTGTGAGCACTGCCACCTGTCCCGTGTCCCCCCTGGGGCGGCTGTGCTCCGGGGGCAGCGGGACAGGGAGGCCCGTCCACTGGGCCACTAGGGGCAGCGCGCCGCACCCCGAGTTCCTGTAGCCCTGAGCCTGTTTCTGTTGGTGCTGCATGCTATACAAAGCCTCGCTCAGTGGCTTCTTTGCCAGAGCAAACAGCCCTCCCCGGGTGTTCTCAAGGCCCGTGCCTGCCCCAGGGGGCACAGATTCGGGGGCACTCAGGAGCGGAGACACGGGCTGGGCGAAGGCGCACTTCGATCCTGCAGCAAGGGATGTGTGGCGTGGCGGCGAGCAGGGCGGGCAGAGCGCCTGGTCATGGACACCTGGACTTGCTCCCGTCACCCTGAAACCACACGGTCACCCCCCTGCCCCTCCTCTGTTCCTCTGCGGACACGTTGCCATCAGAAGCAGACCCACTCTGCAGAGACCGTGCCAGAATCCTGGGACGCCGAGTAGCCTGCAGTAACTGGATGTCAGAAAGCTTTCAACAAAGCATTTGCCTTTTCTCTTTTAAAACATCGTTGGCTGAGGAAAAGCGGGGCCCTTTTCTCCACATCTTTATCCAGACCACCCTGTGTGCTTGTGAAATCCGGGCCGAAACGGACAAACACTCTGCGTGCCACCTGTGTGTGGCTGCTGGCATTTCACCCCCAGTGGCCACATCATAGCGCACAGGACCCACAGCTGCTGCCAGTAGCGGGTTCCCTGCATTTATTATTTGTTCTTTATGGAAACTCCTTCCAGTCCAGCTAGGACTGGATCAGCTTGCAGAAAACAACACTAGGATAATGACAAAACCTGTGAAGAAATGCGAGGTGGGCCTGCAGAGGAGACAGAGGCTCCCAGACACGCATGAGCCTGAAGCCGCTCACAGAGATGCAGCCTGCATCGTCCGGTGCACAGCTCAGGCCCAGGACAGACCTCCCTCCCCCCCAGCTCGGAAACTTCAAAGGTGTGGCTGCCTGATGCCCAGCCGACCTGCACCCCGACCTTCCAGGGCACGTGCTTCTCTGTCTCTCTGTGCAAATACCCCAGGAAGGTAAGAGACCCCCCAGCTGTGACATGGGAGGTGACACTCAAGGAGCAGAGTAGTTCCAGGGCTGCCGCTGGTCCTCAGGAACGAGACCCCCCAGCCCGGAGCCCCCCGGCTCAGGAGACACAGCATGTCCCTTAGAGCTCTCCTTCAAGGGGCGTGACCTGGTGACGGACGGTGGGAGAGGAAGGTGCTGGGACAAGAACGACATCCAACCTGAGCCCCAGAGACACAGTGGAGAAGCCGGACGGCACGGGAGGACCTGAGAAACACGCACATGGGAAGAGCACCCCCTCTTCTTGCAGTTGCAGCCACAGCCACCGGCGCCCCCAAGCCCACAGGGTGGGGGCGGCACAAGCACTGGTCCTGCCTGCACTGTGTCCAGGCCCTGGGTCAGGCACCAAGGGGAGCGCCGGCTCTCACCGCCCTCCCACCACCCTCCCTGGTTCCTCTGCAGGGAGGTCACGGGGGCCTGGCTGCTGGAGAGCTCGGGGTGCCATGTGTGCCCAAACACTCCAGCTCTGACCACACCAGCCACCCATCCCACAGTGCGCCGCAGCCCACGGAGCCCAGTCCTGCCCATTGCGGGAAGGCACAGCCAGAACCAGAGACACCCATCCTGGGTCCAGTGCCAGCACCTTGCCCGCCGCCCTGGCCCTGCCTGTCCCCTCCCCACCTGTGGGGCAGCACCACAGCCGACCCGACCTTCTGTCCTGCCGACACCGGGGCTCCTGTGCCAACTGGCAGAAACACAGAGGCCCGTGTGAATCAGCCGTCGACCCTGCCCCTCCCCCCCATTCTTGGACGACACGCGGTGCCTGTGCAGCCCTGGAAGGCCCGGGTCTCCCATCTGCAACTCAGCAGCCCTGGCTGCAGCCACTGGCTTCTGCTCCCAGGCCTGTTTCCTCAACTGTCAAGCAAAGCGTCAGGATCAGCGGTCCCGAATGTTTCATTGAAGGCCACGACCCCACCGGTGTATCCTTGTGGAACGGCCTGTGGTCACACAGTTCTCACCAGCCCAGGGCGGTCAGCAGGGTATCTGGGCAACTCCTCATGCGTCAGGCTGATAAGACGTTCTGCTCACGAGAAGCCCAGCCTCAAGTGTCCAGGGCGCTGCCCACACATGAAGGCTGTCCAGAGATGGCCCTGGTCCTGCAGCTCCAGATGTTCTGAGTCATATTTCTTCATAATTGCCAAATAAAAGGCCCTGACCAGCATTGAGTAGTTTTGAAGGCTGCGCATTTTGGTGGGCCCTGTAGACCCAGTCGTGGGCACCCAGCACAGATGGCACCCCATCAAGACTGAGCTGGCTTGTGTGGGAGGCCATCTGGCTGCCCCCGGGGCCTCGCTTTCCTGGAATGGGCAGAGGTCTGTCCCCTGGGGCCGCTCCTGGGCAGCTGCGCCCCGGCTCATGGCCTCCCCCTATTGGAAAGCTTGCTGCTATTCAGCTTTTCCCTGCAAAGAAAAAATTTCCAGACCCCCCGTCCCTAAAACTGCTTGCCCACAATTTGTGCAAGGAGGCAATTCAGTTCCAAGCCAAGAAAAGGCCTCCTGGGTTTGGTGTGTGCCTATGCCTCTATTAGGAAGTTTGCTTGGTGTTCACGCTGCAAGGTACTACACACTTTGCACACACTGAGGCCTTTAAAAGTGGCAAAGTGAAAAAATCAGAGTGGTTAAAGTCAGCGTTCAACCCCGAGTCCCACGGTTTGGAAGGAGAGCAAGGAGCTGGACCCCCACCAGCTCAGCAGCCCTGAGCTTGGGAAGGTGTGGGGGGCCTTCCCTGCAGGGCAGCAATCGGGCCCCCGAGCCCTGAGCCCTCGTTCCCTGAGACAAGGAGCCGAGCGGCTGCTTATCTGATAAGCAGTGGAGACACTCTGACCACCGCAGACACGCTCCCTCCCGACGCGGCCCATGAGGCAGGCTGCACACGGGGCACTGACCTAGGACCAGACTGAGACCTGCAGGTGGAAAGAGCATGTCTGTGAGCCTCACCCAGCAGAGGAGCTCTGACAGGGCCGCGGGCCCCCCGCACTGCCTTCTCCTCGTCGCCTCCTCCTGCCGGGACAGAGATTTGGAAACGAGGCGGCCGCAGCGCCCCTGTGAGATTAAACCCCAGGTCAGAGAAGCAATCATCGCCGCCCGGCAGGCTCTGGGCTGGGGCCCTGCACTCCTTCCATGCCCAGGGTAACAGCCTTGTGCCCGTGATTCATGGGGCATCGTTCTGTCATTGCCGAGGGGCCTGATCCCAGCCGCTGCTTGGCCTTCGCATGAAGGCAGAGCCGTCTCCACAGAGGAGGTGCAGGGCGTTTTCACGCCATCGTTGCAGAGAGGAAAGCAGAGGACATGGTCCCCGCGGAGTCTCGGACAGCGGCGTCTGCCTCTCTGGCTGCAGATCCGCAGTCTGCCCACAGCAGGAACCCTCGAGCTTGGAAACCGGTCCCTCTGGTCATGGGGCAAAGCGACAGCCCCATCCGAGCAGAACCAGGGACAACGTGAAGGGCGCACAGCGCTGTGGCCTGCAGTCTCCGCGCCTGCCTGCGTCCTCACCCCCCAGGATCTGAGGAGAGGCCGTTACCGGAACAGCCAGCGGGTGGCCCGGGCCTCCATCTAGGTCACAGGCTGGCCTGTGAATTAATCTTTTCAGGGAAGAAGAGCCTGCCGTTGGTGACCCACAGGTGGCTCCAGGGAAAGAAAGGCTGTGTCTGTCATCACACCCACTCCAGTCGGGGACTCAGGAGCACACATACCGTCCAACTTGCAAAGGGCGAAAGCACAGGGCAAACGGCACGTACGCTCAGACAGAAAGAACTGGCCCCAGCCTGACGCCCGAGGCACATCAGAAGCTGTCTGAGCAGAAATGGAGTAAGTGCTTCCTCCGAAAGAATTAACAAAACTAGGAGCAAGGCCGAATGGCCGGGAGGGTGGCAACGAGGGAACCCCTGGTCGAGAGGGTTCTGGGAATGGCCAGAGCATCGTCGGGGTGGGGGTGTGGGGACTGAGGACGCCGCCTCGGACTCACGCCGAGCTTGCCTGGGTCTGCCCTGAGAGGAAGCTCAGAGCTCAGACGGCTCGCAGACGGATGTGCCGGTTCACAGCCGCACTGCCAACCTGGGGCGCACACGCTGTGCTCTGGCATACTGATTTTACCGGCGCCTCGTTCAGCACCTGGGCCACCATGCGGAGGACAGCACGGCCCTGTCCCCTGACCTTCTGGGTTTACAAGAGGGAGGGGGCCATTCACGCTGCCGCCTCTCTCAGGAAGTCCTTGAGGATGATGAGTCCCGAAGCGAGATTTCTGAGGCATGTCAGGGATTTCCATAAGCCATGGAAGAAGTGTGGGGCGAGAGGAAAAGGACAGAAAGAGCCTCAGTTTCCCAGTGAACCGTGTTTCGTGGACCTGAAGTATCAAGAACAGCATACAGAAGAAGCCTATTTGGTCTTAGTGTCACTTCCACAAGAAAGAATCACTTTACGGGTCCCAAGCCTCACTGTCGCTCTGCCCTACGGTCAGCAGGTCAAAGAAACGATGCCTACATTCTGGGTCCAAAGAGGGTGCAGAGATTAACCGCTTTGCTCTCTGGATCTGAGTTTCCTGAAAGAGCCACAAAAGCAAAGATTTCTCTGGGGAAGAAAAGCAAATTCCTTTACTCTCCCCCTCCCAGCACCTCTGGTGAAGCCACTTAAATGAATAGCAAAGGTCTTTATTGCCACTTGGTGGATATATGCAGAATTCTGGGGTGTTCAACCCGTAAATGAAAGGGGTACAAATCAGGTGCCTGTTGGATGGCTGGCTGGTTGGTTGGTCAGTGCTGATCATATGAACAAAGCCGAGAGACGCAGGCAACCTGGTCTCCCTGTGTCGTGGGGAAACATTTCCACGGGAAGTGGGGCCAGCAGCCCTTGCTTTAATTACGGAGCATGCATCCTCTAAAGTGATAATGAGATTCAAAACTCATGAACTAGACTTGGCATTTGTTGAATCTTGCTATCTATATTTACCAAAATGAGTAGGAACTGGTTTTCTAGTGAAGAACAGACGTGCACCTCCCAAATTCTCTGGACCTTAACCGTCATTTTTGACTCTAACAATGGATGTTAATTTCTTTTTCTTATATATGAGCACATTTTTATTTCTAGTTCATCATACCCTCTCAACTTAACATAAAAGAAGTGTACAGTCCTTGAAAAAAATAAACCCACAATCTTAAAAAGTCATTCTTCCCCCCATACTTCCTCCTTTGTTTGCACGGCTGGGCTGTGAATTTCTCTTGTCAGCTGCCGAGTCTCAGGGTTGGACACCAGCCTCTGGTGCCACCGCGAATCCACAAGTCTCACCTGCCTGGTGAAGCGGCTGAAACAAACATCAAGCCCTAAAAATCAGGAGACCTGGCAAGTACGTCACTTAGCCCCCCGAGAATCGATTTCCATGTCTATAAAACAACGTGGTCACTTCAGAGCTGTGCTGAGCCACGTCGTCAGTGCACCTGTGTCTTAAACCTGAGTAGAGCCACTTTCTTTGCTCCCTACATGGGACCCTTTGGGGGCATGGAGACAATGTACATTCTTACCATGCGGATGATTTACTTGACTACCAGAGTGCCGAGAAGAAAATCATCACTGCTTTCAGCCACTGGTGTTACTTTCTGGACATATTTGAGGCAAATCAAGAGGCAACCTTGTAACATGATGCTCTGTAGAGGCCTCACAGACTGTGATACAGACGGAGGCAGCGACAGGTGGCCTCCAGCGGGGTCAGGGCCCCCTTCCCAGGATGCTTGCTGACGTCGGGCGACCCGGGTGACCGCCAAATGGGAGTGCCATGGAGGACTCTGCAGTGACTCACCTGTCTTGCCAATGAGTTTCAGCCCAGGGCAAGTTCACTACGGATTCAATGAGACTGAGGAAATGACAGTAGAATGTTCTTGGGGTGAAAGGGTTTATACCCAACTTTATTTCCACGGTGGCAGGTCAATCACTAGAATCCTGTCCACTTAGAGCGGGTCTGCAGGCAGCAAGCAGTCTCTGCCTCTGGGCCTCTCTGCCTGCACAGCTGTCTCAGTCTCTGTCCTTGGCGCTGCCAGCACTCCAGCCTCCACGCTCTGCTTTCCTGCAGCCCTGCAGCCGTGCCACCAGAGCACTGGGCGGGGCTCTTTATATAGAGTCAATAACGTATTGCCCACACATGTGTAGTGAGCTAGCCAAGCAGGGCCAGGTGAGAATCCTGGCCACAGGAACCTGCACTTTATCCACACCACCCCAGGCCACCAATGGGTGGAGATGGTAAAAGCCTGGTGGGAGGAACGCCTGCCTTGGTGGCCCCTAGGACAGTGCTCGATTCCAAGTGTATAACAGGACAGAGGTTTCCAAATAGCAGCTCCACACAGAGCTCATGTCTTCTCCATCATGTAGAAAACAAGGAGCAGATATTGCCCACACTCCTTATCAGAAACGCATTGGGTCGGAAGGACCGACTTCCCCGCAGCTAGCGCGCAGCAGAGCCGAAGCGGAGGGGCACGTGTGCTCTCTGTTAATGCAGGCCATCTGAAGGGGGCCAGGGCATGCTTGGCTGCCTGAAGATGTCCTAGCATGCAGGGCACCCCACACCGCCACATCACAAACAGTCCTTATACTGGGGAGAGGTACAGGGGTGCAGGCTTTAGGAATTTTAGTTTAAAATACCAGAAAGACAGTTGGTCCTCTGCCAGGCTTGTGGTTGACGACATAACTACTGTAAACAGTCTGCATGTGGGCAGCCTCCCGGGTGCATTTATTTATGCTGATGTAGCTCGTGATTCATTATATTCTCCCGGCTCCACCTTGGCACCTGTCCCATATCATTGATCTGGAAGAGAAAAAACAGGCAAACTGATGTCTGGGCAGTGCCTGGTCCAACGGGGAGGGGGCGCAGCCCTGTGAGTGGGGGGGGCACACAGAGGCCCGGATGCCCCAGAACCATGGAATCCCTAATTCATTCACTGGCATTCTGGTAGCTGATTTAGGAAAGAGTTTAACTTCCTCTGTGAGACAAGAAATAAAGGGCTGGGACTCCTTCCCCACCGCTCCCCAGCCACAGAACACTGGGTACAACGAATATTAAGTTTTTCCAGATAGATCATTTTCTTCTGGGCAGGAACAAGCCATCCACATGTCTCCAGTCATATCCAAAAGCAGACAATGGCACAAATGCCCCATCCTTATTTACACAGAACAGCCACTATAGACAAAGGAATGGATCTTTACCCGACCTGGTGACCTTCGATCTTCAGATGTGTCAGGTGAACACTAATCGCCTGGTATTACATAAAAGTTTAAGAACTTCCAACTCTTTAGCCAACTGGAAAACAATTCAAATCCCCTCCTGGCATTGGAGAGAGGAAGTGAAGCTGCCCAGAAGCCAGGAGCACGAGCTCCCCCCTCTGGTGAAGGACATTATCGCGAGTGGAGGAAAAATAAACTTAATTCTACAAAAACAGGCCAATGAAACGGAGATGCAAAGAGCAACTTACCTAAAAATTAATGAACTGGTTGTCCCACAGCCCTCCTATCATGGTCTTGGAAACTTTTTCAGCATACTGTTATTTGCCATCAAGAAGGTGGTGTTTTGTTAATCAGGACGCAAAAAAAGGAGTAACACAACAACAGTTGTGATGCTGTGCAAGCTGCAGCCACGCTTCCAGGTGCCTGCCCCTCTGTGGTTCTGCAACAGCCAGGTCTGAGCACGGTTTCACCCAAAGGGAACCAAGGTCACCCCTAAGTGGGACCATTTCTTCTGCAAACTATTTATTTAACATCTTTATATAGTTAGTATGATTTTTCACCAATCAAAAAGCTTTCATTTAAAAAAAATTAGACTACTTTTTTGCATCGACTTGTCCCAAATTTTGGGCGCCACAGACTGTGCAGGTGCTGTGAAGAGGCCCCAGCCTCGCTACAGACGAGGGCAGTGGGGTGGGCTCCCGCGACCCGCCACCTCCTGGGCCACTCACGGCCAGCCAGCAGGTGCTGCCTGCCCTGCACCCGGTTGTTTGCCACCAGGAAGGTGTTGTTTTATTAATCAGGATGCAAGGAAAGGCACCTGACCTCAGAATTCCTCGTTTGCCTTTAATCTCCTGCAGGGTAAATTTAGCACATAGCAAGTGAACGTGGACAAGGAGCCGCGAGCTCGGCGATGACTATAGAATGTGAGCCATTTGAGCACTTTTTTTTAGCATTAGTGAACCCAAGAGGTGCTTCATCAGAGAATTATTAAACGTGTGTCTTAAAGACTAACTTAGCAACACAAATCCTTCCTGCGTTAGGCAGCCGGGTTTGGGGGCCTCGGTGAAGGCGACCTCTTCATCTGAGGCAGCAGCCGGGGGAGCGGCCCAGGCCCCCCAGGGATTCTCAGCCCCAGCTGGGCAGTGAGGCTGATGGGGCCACCTTCCTGCCCTGGGAGCCTCACCCTGTGGACAGCGAGGTGTGAGAAAATATTAAGTACTGTGCCGCATGAGATGTAAAGAATCACAGGCGAGCCCAAAGCCCTCTGTCTGTGAGGCACTCCGCCGGCCTGCCAGGGGCTCCTGCCGGGCTGAAGGTAGCCCCACACTGACCACGTGCCCAGCAGCCCTGGATGCACTGCAGGTAAGGAGCCCACCACTTGCGAGAGGGGGAGACGCAGGCCCGCCAGCTGACATCCACGGGTATGGGCACGCCTGGCAGAGCAGCTGGTGTAGGGCACCGGGTGTGTGCCATTCCATCAAGCACTCACTGCCAGCCAGCCTGCTTCAGCTGCTCAGGGAGGGGGTGGGATTGGGGGCCTCCCTTCTGCCAGTCATCAGGGGCCAGGGAAACGTCGTGGCCAGACCAGACCAGGGGATGCAGCACAGCCACCAGATGGTAGGTAGAAACACCCCAAATGCCCAGCAATGGACAAACCGATAAACGAGGTGTGCCATGTCCACGTGGTGGAATATTATCCAGCCTTAGACAGGAAGTACATCTGCCACTGGCCACTGCATGGGGGGCCCGGAGAACAACAGGCCGAGTGAGAGAAGCCGGACGCTGCAGGCCGAGGCCTGTGAGTCCATGATAGGTGGTCCTAGGCTGGACGGCCCGAGGGCAGGAGGGATGGTGGTGCTTCTGGGACTGGGGCATCGTGTGGGGAGCTGTTTCATGGGATGATTTGGGGGCAGAAAGTTCTGCAGGTGATGGTGGGGAAGGCTGCCCGACAGCATGAATGTACCCATGGAGCTGAACTGCACACTTTCAAATGCTTAAAGCTGCACAGTTCACGTCATGTGCATCTTACCACAAAAGCAATCGTTCGAGGGTGACTCAGGGCGCCGCCCCCACGGCACGCGGGCACTATCGCATGACTGCCGAGGCGCCATTCTGCCTCCTTCCTGTGCTCGCAGGAGCTCCTGGGTGGCTCACGGAGGAGCAGGTGCCGCCTCAGGAAGCGCCCAGCCACGGGCGGCCGAGACGCGCTGTCTGCCTCGGCTGCTGTTCGGTGGCGTCTCAGCGAAGCCCAGAGCTGGAAACTCCCCGAGTCTCGGTTGCAGCCTGGCCGTTTCGCGCTGGAGGCAGAGGCGCCAAGTGCGGGCACTGGCCCAGGCCTGCGGGTTTGGGGTCAGGACCAGGGCCGGCCAGCTCGCAGCCGCGTGCTCTTCCCCGAGGCTGCAGCAGTGCATGGCCTCTTTCTTGTTCCTTTGCCCATTTCACAGTGGCTGCTCCGCTATGTGAGGCGAACTGTCAGGAGCTCTGGGAGTCACACAGACTCTTGTCCTTCAAAATCTTCTCCTCAGAAGATCAAAATTTAGCTGAGAGGCCAGCTGCCTGCCAAGTGAGGGGTAACGGCCTAAAGGTGCCGCGTGGGTCAGAAAACAGATTTGGAAGGCGGAGACCTGCTGGCAGAGGGGGCACACGCTCATTAGGACGATCAGGCTTACCTGAGTAAGAGGCGGGGTGCCCGCTGACCTGCCATATCACAAGGCCTGATTTTCGTGTGTATGTTAACATGCAGTACAATTGACTGGTCTGGGTGTACCGGTGTGTGAATTTTAGCACATGTACACTTCCGTGTGGCCACCGCAGTAGAGACACTTCACCCCAAACCCACTGTCTTGCATTCGATCAGCCACACCCCACCCTTCCCCTGACAACTGCTGTCTGGCCACCCTCCCTGGGGTTTAACTTCTGATGAACGTCACCTAAATGAGATCACATTACACAGAACGAAATGTTTTCAGAATAATGCACTCGGCACACCACGCTGGGGACACCTGTGAACCGTGGCATGTGCAGAACTTCTGTTCCCTCTGCTGACTAGGCCCCCACGGTGTCCGTGTGCAGTCCACCCCTCTCTCACTGATGGATACTTGGTCGTTTGCGGATTAATGATTATGAAGTGAGCTGCTAATAAACATACGTGTAGAGCTATTTTTTATGTATGGCAGTTTTCATTTAAGATTTAAATTATTTTTCCATCAAAAAATTGGTGACTAATCTATGCATTAGAAAAATCAGTTCCAAAATATATGTAAGTTCTCTTCTGTCATTCAAAGCAGGAAGTGGGATTGCTGGGTCACATGGGAAGCCTATGGTTAACTTTTAAGAAACCGCCACGGTGTTTTACAGAGTGGCCGTCCCATTCTCCATCCCCGCCAGCAATGCACACAAGCTCCAGTTGCTCCCCATCCCTGTCAACACTTCATGCTGTCAGTGTTTTTTATTTTAGCCATTTTTACGGGGGTGTAGTCGTATCTCCTGATCTTGGTTTGCATCTTTCTAAAGGCTGACGATGTCTTTCCACGTACTCATTTGCCTTCTATCTGTCTTCTTGGATGAAGCATTCACTCAATGTTTTGTCCATATTTACTGGGTTGTCATTTAATCATTGAGTTTTGAGAGTGAGTTTTGAAATCATTTGGTTTCAAGTGCTTTGTCATGTATGTGATTTGCAAATATTTCCTTTCAATCTGTAGCTTATCTTTTTATTCTCTTAACAGCATCTTTTGTAAAACAATTTATCAGTTTTTTCTTTTATGGTTCATGCTTTCAGTGTCAGAATTTATCGTCTGCTCCCAGGTCATGAAGATTTTCTTCTATGTTTCCTTCTAAAATTTTAGAGTTTTATATTGTAGGTAGAGATCTATGATCCATTTTGGGTTAATTTTTGTATAAGGTGTGACTGGGTTGAGTTTCATCTTTTTGGATGTGGATGTGAAATTGTTCCAATCCCTTTGCTGAAAAGCTTATCCCTTCTCCACTGAATTATCTTTGCACCTTTGTCAAAAATCCCCTGATCACATTTTTGTGGGTCTGTTTCTGGGCGCACAGTGTCCTGCTGATCTTTTGGGTCTGTCTCCCCCCCAATTACCGCATGGCCTTAGTCACCGCAGGTACGGAGCGGCCTGAAAATCAAGTGATCTGATTCCTCTGACTTCTTTTTTCTTTTTCACAATTGTTTGGCTGTTTTGGTTCTTTCCATTTCCATATAGCTATAGAAATTAAAGGTGCATGATGTTCCTGTGACTCAATATCCCATACATGGCATATGCAGACAAATGGTAGATAAACATCAAGGGGAAAGTAAGTTGTACTAAATTTGAGCTGCTTTAACTCTATCAGGCCACTAGGATGGTGTCTAATAAATAACTTCCCCTGGCAGACATTAGACATATGAAGATACTTGTTGTAAAGTAAGTACAGTTGACCCTGAACAATGTTAGCAGGGGGTGGGGCCCTGACAGCCAGGGCAGTTGAAAATCAGTGTATAACTTTTGAATTAACTAAAAATACCAAAAAACTTAACTATGGATTCCTATTGTTGGCTGGAAGCCTTACCAATAACATTTTCCAGTATATTTATTGGTAAAACCCCACATACAGGTGGACCCACACAGTTCACACCCATGTTGTCCCGGCTCACCTGTTTTGCATTTTGATTCTTATTCATACACGCACTTTCACTGGAGAAGAACATATGAGGTTGGCTGGCAGTGAATGAGTCTGATTGGTCAGTAAATTCAGAAAGGCATTGGGTGAGAGAGAGGAGGAGAAGCAGCTTATTTAGGTTCCTGCAATATCAGCAGGGAGAACAAGTTAGAATAAGGACCAGGGGTCTCCACAGTCCCTGCAAGGCGCCAGCTCTCTGCCCACAGCATCTTCTGCCTGCCTGCCATGTGCACAGCAAGACCTAGTTCCTTCTGCTGCTTCTGTGTGGGCAATTCCAATCCCAAGCGCCCCCAAAGCCGGTGAGGACAGGGAGACAGCACATGGGCAGGCTGTCGGCACCCCTCCCTGAGGGGCTTTAGAGTGCAGGGCACAGAACCGGTGCTGCCCAGGGGAGCTGGAAAAGTCGGCGCAGGACACACAGGCCTGAAGAGGGGCACAAGGGGGAGGGGCACCGCAGCCAGCAGGAGGCCCTCGTGCAAACGCAGGCGACAACCGGTGGTCCCCTCTGAGGATCAGGAGGGTGGTGCTGGGCACGGCCGAGGGAGGGGCAGGCGCCCCGCGGAGCGGGCGGCAGGGGCGCGGTGGGGCTGCCAAGCAGCTCCTACGGCGGCTGAGGACAGCGTGGGGCACCTGCCCAGGAATGCGCTCATCAGTGGGCACAGGTGGCCCCCGGCTATTTGTGGAGGGCAGGGACGGGGGCCCTCACCTGTGCTCCGGAACCTTCTGCGGAGCACGGAGCGGCTGGGAGCGAAGCCTCTGCTCCGCCAGCACGGCGAGGAGGAGGGATTTGGACCCGGGGCTGAGCAGGGCGGCCCCGGCAGGCGCCTTGTTCGAGGGACGGTGAGGCGGCGCCCACCCGGGGCTGAGACAAGGGCTCAGGACGCGGGGAAAATCGGGGCAGGCCGCGTGGCACCGCGTCTCCCAGGGCGCCCGGGCCGGAGGAGAGAAGCCGCCGTGCTGGGGCAGGAGCAGGACGCACGGGGGGACAGCGGCGGCGGGGGCTCTGGGCCGGGAGAGGCTGGGACCCCGGGGAGGTGCGCGGCTGGGGTGTGGCTGGGGCGGCAGCCGCGGCGCCGGAGCGAGGACGGGCAGGGGCCCCCGCCGCCCGCCGCCCACCGCCCTGGGGCCACGCCGGCAGCCTGGGGGGCACGGCCTGCCGCCCGCATCTCCCTCCCCGCCCTTCGCAGACCGAGTCGCCGCCAGATGCGCATCCCACCGCCAGCGTCCCACCCCGGGCCCCTGCGGCCGTGCTCCTGCCCTGTGCCCCCTGCCCTCTGCACCCACTGCCCGCCGCGCCCCCTGCCCTCTGTGTCCCCAGCCCTCCACAGGCCTGGCAGTGCTGCATCAGTGGCTTCCTAGCACGAGGTCCAGGTCCAGGGGAGCCCAGACCCACAGAGCGCCCGGGCAGCTCCCTGGGGCCACAGGCCCGTCCTGAGGAGGCTGTGCCCTGTCTTTCAGGATGGGCACCACGCGGCCAGAACCACCCACTACGGCTCCCTGCCCCAGAAGTCGCACGGCCGGCCCCAAGAGGAGCACCCGGTTGTCCACTTCTTCAAGAACATCGTGAGTGCGCCCCTGCCGGCGGCCCGGCCGCAGGGAGGAGGGACTGGGGTCCGAGTCCCTGGGGAGCGGGGATGCCCCTGGGTGTCAGCTGCCCCTCCCTGGGGGGCGCTCATCTCAGGGAGTTCTGTGCCCTTCCAAGGAACCTGCCCCTTTTGCTAAGCTGCTATGAGATGCTCGGTTTAAAACAGGCTCCGCAAAACTACGGGTCAGTGACAAGGGGCTGGGGAGGAGGATGAACAGGCAGAGCCCAGGGCATTTTTAGGGCAGGGCAGCCACTCCGCAGGTCACCGCGATGGTGGCCACACCTCACACAATGTCCAAACCCATGGGACGCGCCGCACAGAGAGGGAGCCCTAACGGGACCCAAGGACGCTGGTCAGTAGTGACGTATCAGTAGGTCGCCAGTCCTAACGACCAAGCCACACTGATGTACAGGGAGACGGCAGGACCCGAGGGGGCGCCCTGGGAGCCCTCGGTGACTTCTCTGCGCATTTTTTCTAGAAACCTAAAACTGCTCTAAAAAATAAAGTCCAGAGACACAGAAGCAAAACCACAATCTTCTAATTAAAAACTTTCTGTGCAGCAGACACTTAAAGATGATAGTTTGCATGTTCGTACGTGGGTTTTAGAAGCCACAGACCTGAGGGCATTCCTTCTGAATATCGGGGGACACTTTTCTTCCAACCTCAAAGAAGGGTGGTGGTGAGTGAAGTTCGCCGTCACCCTCAGTGTCTAACGGATGTGTCAGAGGACGCACGCTGAGACGCGCAGCTCCTAGCTGTAGAGCCTCTGCTGTGCTCCCCGTCCTCGGAAGTACGGCCCGGTGCCCCGGGAGAGCTGCCGAGCACCGGATGATTTCAGGTTCTCACGTTCTGTGTTTCCATTCAACTAGGACAGAAATGGGGAAGCCAGGCAGTGTGCGTGGCTTCCCATCTCTAATAGACGAAGACCCTGTCCGCAAACGGGGGCTAGTCAGGAACAAGGAGGGGACAAATGCGACTCAGACAAAGAGGGTCAGGGCTACTGTGGAGGGGGGTCCCGTCCCCTCACCTTTCCCTGTGTGTCTTGTAGGTGACACCTCGCACACCTCCTCCATCGCAAGGAAAGGTAAGAGCTCTGAACCTCTTGATGAATCATCACTTCATGTCTAGATCTTCCCCCAAATCTCTAAATGTACCAAAGAGAGGGCTGGACCCATAGCTACCTGACTTCATCCCAGAATGCTCTGCCGTGTGGATCCCAGGCTGAGAAGTGCATGGCGGTTGCCCCTCCTACGACCGTGCAGACAGAGCCAGTGGATCCCACACTCCTTCCCTCTAAGCCCCCCTCGGAAGCATCCCTGAGAAGCTCCAGGTGGCCGCCGCCAACCCCTGGGATATGCAGTGTGAAAATACCTGCCTGCCGTCTCAGTGCTAGATTGATTTGTTCCTTGTTTATTGTAAGAATGTTCTTTGCCTGCACTGACCCCAGTGTCATTCTCTCTTCCTCACACAGGGCCGGGGACTGTCCCTGGGCAGACTTAGCTGGGTAGGTGACAAACGCGTGCCATGCAGCGTCCTCTCCCTTCCCGTCCTCACAGCCCCTCACCTTTACATTCTGCTCTGTTTCCATTGCTCTGCGGCCTCACCTTTCTCTCCCGCCAAGCCAGGCTTGTCCAGCTCTGGGGGCTGTGTTCTCTCCCTGAGGGAGATGGGCGCTTCCCCGCAGCTGGCTTCCAGCAGGGCCCAGGCCTCCAGGCCAAGCCCAGCATCCCCAAGGGCTCCCAGAGGACTGGGCCGGGCGCCTGCCTGGGGCAAGAGCAGTGCCCTGTTTAGGGAACCCCCGGCTTCCTCCCAGGGCTACGAGAGCCCAGTCCCAGCAGCCTGAGGGTGGGCCTGTCTCAACAAGCAGCCCTCCCTCCGGTGCTGGAGTTTTGTTGAGGAACAATGACACTGCTAAGGAGAGAGAAAGATGCTGAATCCAGTCATCTGGTTTATAATAACCTCATCAATCCCAAGATGCTGGTCTTGTCTGTGTTTCAGTAATCACTGAAGCTTAGACAGCAAGCCACCAGGGAGACCCTTTTTGGAACATTAGGCTTTGTAATACTGAGAACAAGGGGGTCAATGAAGATTTTAAATGGCCAATTTGCTCACTTTCTAGATACTAGTGATTATTGTTGTCTGGGCCAACTTAAAATGCCTCTCAGTGTATTCTAACCAAACTTATACACAGTAGCTACTAGTAAGTACTACACATGGTTCTTACATAAAAGTCAACATTTTTAGAAGAAAAACCACTAACCTATGGCCAGGGATTATCTGTCTTCAGAAGCCCATACACTGTTCTCTAGGGCAACGCCTCCATGTGCACGGCTGGATTAATAAGCATCATGTGGATGGAAGGATGGATGGATGGATGGATAGATAGGTGGATGGAAAGAAAGAACAAGGAAGGACAAAAAAACAGAAAGGGAGGGAAAGGGGTCGAGGGTGCCCTCAGAGACAAGGAGACGATTCTGTAAAGGTCTTGAATTGCTCCAAAACATTATTACATGGACTTACGAACTGAGTTTTTGCTGGAACATTTTCCATACAGACATGTGAGCCCTTCTCTGACCTAACGCTTTCACAAAAGGATGATAATGACAGAAAGCTTGCATGGGAGAGTGCTCACAGCCAGTTCTTGACTTTCTGTGCTGGCAGGAGACAAAGATGATACTGAAGAATGAAATTCAGTTTTGACCCAGAAATCTTATTTTAATAACCGCTTGATCTGCCTCTTAACTTCCTAGGCGCCGACCCTGAGCACTGTGCAGCCCCCCCAGGAGGCGCAGTGAGGGCAGGGCAGACCGGCCTCCCGCCGTCCCTGCAGGCCTCTGTGCCTGGCTGCTGACCAGGAGGACCCCTGCATGCCTTTCCACCCCTCCGTTTTGGTCCTACTAATGTTTGTTAAATTTCTCTTTCTTCAAAGCAAAGTTCTCTGTACTTCGTTTGCTTGTGTGTCTGTTCTCTAGAGCTGCAGGACTGTCTTGCTGTTTGCAGTTTCTGAAAAAGTCCCCACATCCCTTTTGTAAACTATATTGTATGTTTTCTGGTAAATTCTAGGTTGTCCAAAGAAACAAAGGACCAAGAATTTGAAAGGAGGAAGAGTCGAGCAGACTGTCAATCTGAAAAGCAATCATTAAGTCATTTCTCAGAAGTGTTTAACTTTTGCAGGGAAGCAATAGAACGATTTGGTGCTGGCAAGTGGGTGTGATTTTCTACCATTGCATGTGTGCCTACACTGGGCACCACAGCTGTTAGCCGTCCCCCCTCCTTCTGTGCCATCATAGAGCAGGTGCCTGCAAACCTCCTGACTCGGGGCAGTGCCGACCTTCCTCTGTCTCTGGTCTTAAACCTTCTCTGCCACACTCTCTGTCCCTCGCAACACTTGATAACCCTCGAAACCAAATCTTCCATGGCGGCATCCGCCTCAGTCCTGAGTGGCCAGTGTCTGTCCCCAAGTCCAGGCTGCATGACAAGGAAACCATAGAAGTAGCTTGGAGAGGGGAACCTGGTCAGATGGCCCAGCTCCAGTCCTGCCAAAACTGAGTGGCGGACTGGATGACCCTTGAAACTTCTAGACCCCATCTCCAAGGAAAGGGGTGCATTAGAAGGTTCCCAAGTTCCCTCCTGCCTGAAAACACGTTTATGAAACTTAAAAGGATTGCAGGCTGACGCAGGGGGTTCTGGGGTCTCCATCAGGGCACGGTTTGGGTTTGTTTACTAGAATTCTCAGGACAGGACCCTATGGAGAGTCTCCATTTCTTGTTGCAAAGCTAAGTGAGATCTCAGACCCTGACGTGGCGAGGAGGGCCCGAGCCGAGAGTGCACAGCAGCCTGCCCACCTGCGGGTACCACACAATCGGCTGGGGCACCCTGCCCCCAGGTGTGGGCGGGTCCACCAACCCAAGGCCTGTTTGCCTGCTTATAGTCGATGCTCTCATTTGAAACCAGAACACGCTGAAAAATAAAATGGTCCTAGGGACACAAATATATTTCAGCAGGCATTTGTCACTACTATGTGCCACAGAGCAAACTTTCTTAGCTTCCCTGCAGTGAGAAGGCTGGTTGGAGGCAGGGGCTGGCCGCAGTGCAACATCTTGCTGCCACAGTGATGGCAGGCAGGCCAGTCCTAGCTGCGTCCTCAGGGCACACGTCCATTGACTCACGGCATCCACATAGCAGCTCTGTAGGGAAGAGACCATTACTGCCCCCATTCTATGGAAGAGGAAACCAAAGTCAGAGAGGTTCCGACACTTGCCCCAGGTCACATGCCGGCGGGCAGGCTGAGACGGCTCAGGTGGCTGGTGCCTGGGGTGGGCTCTGCTGCGCAGCATGGGAACTTGGCTGGCCAGCCCTGACCTGCGCCCTTGCATCTGACCAGCTGGAGAGCCTCAGGCCCTACCTAGGAGGCGCAGGTCCCAGGCCCACAGGGCCACGCTCCAGGTGCCCCAGCCATGGCCGGGGCTGCTGGTCATCCGTGGAGAGACTCCCCAAGGCCAGAGAATTAAGAATTTTGTCCTTAGGCCTTAGAAAGGTCCGAGCTGGGAAATGTCACTGAGCCCCTCCTGGTGCCGCAGATGCTCAGCAGAGCCGAGCAGACATGGACAGTCTGTGCAGACGAGGGGCACGCGGTGCCTCCTGAGAGAGGGTGTGCCCGTTTCGGGACCCCGGGTGCTCCCTTCCCGCAGCCCGCATGGGTAAAGGGTCTTCTCTTCAACCACATGGCGTGAAGGGAAGCGGCTGCTGCAGGCAGAGGTCTGGTCTTTACGTGAAATCAGCAGGCACGCATCTGGGAACACGCCGGCAGTCGGGCTGGCAGCACCGGGCAGAGCTCTCCGCTCAGCCCAGCCGCCTCTGCTGTCTTACAGGGGGCCGAGGGGCAGAGGCCGGGATTCGGCTATGGAGGCCGGGCTTCCGACTACAAATCTGCTCACAAGGGGCTCAAGGGGGCCCATGACGCCCAGGGCACGCTTTCCAAGATCTTCAAACTGGTAACGTAACCCTTCTGGACATTGGGGCGCGCTGGGGCCGGGGGTGCCGGGGGCGCTGGGGTGGCCTCCTGGCCTCTTCCCGCTGCTTTCCCACAAGGCAGTGCGGCCCGCTTGCCCATGCAGCAAGCATTTCTCCAGGGCTTCCTGGGCGAGCTCTGTGCCCCATGCAGCACCCTGGGGAGCTTGCGGTGGGTGGCACCAGGCTCTGGCCGGGCCCTGGGAGGTGGGGGCAGCCGGGGGTACTGACCCCTTCTGGAAGGTCAGGCCAAAGCAGCAGCATCTCTGCCCCCAGGGAGGGCGCAGGAGCCAAGCTGACAAAGGGCTGCCCCCGGGCAGACGCGAGGCCCCCAGGAGGGCCATCTCATCGACTAACACAGGCGTCGTCATCACATGGACACAAGCCCACTATCTGTTAGCGCTGTGGCCTTGACCTGTGACCTGAGACGGGGTTTCCTCCTCTAAAAATAGGGTAACGTAGGATGAAAACTGTTGTGAGGGGAGACGGTGGTGAGCGCGTGCACTGTGCTCAGTGAGGTGTCCTGCGCAGGGATGCATAGAAACGAGCTGCACTACCGCTAGTAACAATGCCAGCCTTGATGGTGGCTGTCCCAATGGGCAGGCCTCAGGATCAACACAGCCACAGGCTTGCCCCTGTGGGTGAGCGGCAGACTGGTCGAGTGCCCCCAGCACAGGGGCTGAGTCCAGGCCATCTGTGCGAGCGCACCGGGGGCCAGAGGCTGCCCGGCGGGCAGGGCACCTGTGGGTGCTCTTTGGGTGCTGGGAGCACCTCACCCAGTCCAGAGCCTTCCAAGGAGCATGTGTCCCAGTGCTGGGGTGAGGTGGTCGGGAGGACGCAGGGCGGAAGTCAGGTAGGCAGCTGCAACCCAGGGAGGGTGGCTGGGCAAGGCCTCCCTGAGCCGGTGACATTTGGCAAAGACGTGAAGGAGAGGAGGGGCTGGCCACACTAGGGGAGGGGCGGCGTTCCAGCCGAGGGAGGCCAAAGGCCGGCCCGGTGCAGGAGGGGAGGTGGTGAGCAGGGGGAGGGAAGGGGCTCCCCGGGGCCCTGCGACCCGCCTGAGGGCGCTGACGGCGACTGGAAGAGGGCGTCCCCGGGTGCCAGTGCTCTGGGGGTCTTGGCCATCTACGACCGTCTCCTGTTCTCAGGACACCCGCCGGGGCCACAGCAGGCGACGCTAACATTGAAGGCTCTGCCGCGCAGGGCTTTGCTGCGTCCCCGCGTGAGGTCTGACAGCTGCACGGCCGGGCCGGGCTCCCCGTGGGCTCAGGTCACCGCGGTCAGGGCTCAGTGTCTGCCCTCAGGACAGAAGGCTCCCCCAACCCCGAACACCACTGATCAGAGAGCTCTGCCCTGTGCAACTACCCTCTCACTGGCTTATTGGTCCATCACGGGTTTACAGCTCACAGTGGAACAGTTTGTTCTGTAACCCAAGTACATATGGATTCGGTCACCTAATCTCGGAGTCAGCATCAGGTCCGGGTGTGGGTGTGTCCCGTGTCTGGGCTGCACGGGCTGCACTGGGAGAGCTCGCGGGTGTGGGGTCCCGCCCGTGGGTCTGCCTACTACATATCGGGTAAAAGGCAGGCAGGGCCCACTCCTCACAGAAAATTCTGAGGCAAATCTGAGTGAGGAAATAAGTTCTACCCCAAACACTCAAGAGACCATCACGTTATACTTGCTGGTGCTGAGCCGTGGAGCATGATGGTAAGACAGTGAGGGTGGGGATCCCGTGGGATCCCAAGGCCCAAACCAGACTGTGATCGGAACAGCAGTGCTTCCACCAGGGACCCGGGACCTGGCCCAGAGGTCTCCCGTGAAGCCCAGACCACTCGGTGCTCCCCGGGGCTCCCTGCACCCGCGTGTCCCAGGGCAGAGCCGGATGCCTGCAGATGTAGGTTTCCCTCTGGTCTGAGGCGTACAGACGTGCCCTACTGGGTGACTACTATGCTCCCAGCTGACAGGTGGTAGGGAGGCCTTGCTGAGCTGGGGTCTCCCTTTAGGTAATGTGGTTTCCAGAATTTCCAAAATCCAGAAGCCATGTCAATTCATGGCTTAAGACCCCTTAAAGTCCAAGTCTGTGGACGGCCCCTCTGTGGCGCTGCACCTTGTGGGGCAGAAGCGGGGCCGAGGAAGAGGGGGGGCCCAGGGATGAGGCGCGGCTGGTTCTTTGCTGGGGGCTGTGGCAACTGGGGGCTCATCAGCACCGAAGCCTCTCGTAGGTGCGGTTGTCACTGTCACTGTCACAGACAGCTTCCCCAGCCACCCTGGCGTCTGGAATCTCCAGCCCCAGAAGTAAAGCCCCCATGCCGCATAGTAACACGGCCGTGTTCCTGCAGTGGGCATCAGCTCCCGGGGTCCTGGGGACCGAACGGAAGGGAAGGGGTCTGTGGTCCTTTAAAACTCCGCACCTGCCGAAGGACGCTGTGGGCCACGGCACGGCAGGGTCCGCCCCACGGGGCACGTGCCCATCGCCGGGCGCGGAGGGCCGCCCGCGGGGCAGGGCCACGCTCACCC
Source organism: Manis pentadactyla (assembly GCF_030020395.1). NCBI lineage: Eukaryota > Metazoa > Chordata > Mammalia > Pholidota > Manidae > Manis > Manis pentadactyla. Next base: position 156,130,284 of record NC_080024.1, on the reverse strand, counting down.
GCCTCTGCTTCCTTTTCTCAGGGAGGAAGAGACGGCCGCTCCGGGTCGCCCATGGCTAGACGCTGAGGCCCCGCCTCGCCACCGAGCCCCGTCCTGCGCTTCCTAACCCACCGCGCCCGATCCTAACGCGCTCGCCCCCTTCCCAGTCGCAGCAGCGACCTCGCCTAACGCCCGCGGCGCCGGCACGCGCCCCCTGCAGGCCGCTCCTGGCCCGGCAGCGGCTCGGCGCGGGCGCGGACGGAACCGGCCCCGGACCCCCGCCGCCGGGCCCGCGGGCCGTGCGGGCACCGCCGTGGAGACGCTGCCGCGGGGACGGGAGCGCGGGGGGCTGCGTCCCTCCGGCGGGCCGGCCCTGCCTGCGCGCCCCGGGAGCACGGCCCGGGGACGCGCAGGCCGGGAGGCTCGCACCGAGGCGGCTTCGGTACGTGGCGGCGGCGGGCAGCTGAGACGAGCCCAGGCGGCGGCCCGGCCGGGGCGCCGCACGCAGACGAGATGGGCGCGGGGCGCGGCGGAGGCCGGGCGGCGGCCTCGAGCGGGACACGGATCTTGGGGACGTCGGGAGCCCGGGCACCGGCGCGGCCTCGGCGACGGGCTGTGTCCCGCCGGAGCCCGGCCGACGGTGCGGGGAGACGCGTCGTCTCCGAGCGGCACGAGGAGTTTTCTGGTGGCCTCGCAGTGCACACTGGTCTTGTGGACGGCGGACGGTGGCCCGCGGCGCGTCACCACGGCGGTGCCCGTGACCTACTAACCCCCTGCCCGCCCGCTAACCCTGCCCCCACGCCGCCCCCCGGTAACGTGCTGACCCCCGAGCTGCGCAGCGCGCACGGGCCGCGCGAAGAGCCCGGGCTGCCGCCCGTCTCCCAGAGCGAAGATGCGGAGCAGCCGCGCGACGCCGGAAGGCCGCTAACCCGCTTCTAACCCGACCGAGCGGCGTGCATTTAACACGGTTAACACACAGCCCAGTCCTGACGGTAAGAGAGAGAAGCAAGGAACACATGTTTGGAAACAAAACCTCCAGGTCGCCCGGCACGCGCTCCACCACTTGGAGCCGAGCGACCGTCCGTGGCCCCGCGGGAGGGCGCGCACTGTGGCGACGGGCCCCGGGGAGAGCACCGTCCCCGAGTGTCACAATAAAGCAAACGTTCAACGACGTCTGCGTGGCTGTCTCCTTCCCTCCTCCCGGCCGGCAGGGCGCGAGCCCGCGGGAGGCGGAGGCCACGGCCCCCGGCGAGCGGGAGTCGCCCGCAGGGCTGCCTGCGGGAAGGGGCGGCGCGCGGCTTGGGCGCTGGCAAGACAAGGGGGGCGGCGGTTCTGAGCCGGGAGCCCCCTGACTCACAAGGAAGAGGTTCGTCCGTGTGTCTTCAGACCATGTTTCAAAGTGGATTTTCATTTTATTACCTTACCATCATGTCAACGCTTCAGTTAATAGGAACTGCTGAATCTCTGAAAATTTACTGTTTGCCACCCAGAAACATCGACAATTATAGTGATTTGGGAAATTTCGGGTTAGCTGCTTTTGATTATGATTATTCTCTTTCAAAAAGAAAAACCTTTTTTTGTTTTGTTTTGCTTTTAACGAAGGTTCCCTCTGCCTCAGTAGCAGCTGTCGGAAGCTGTCCGCACTTGCGGGCCCAGCCGGGGGAGCCCCGGGTGGGGGCGGGGGCAGAATGACCCAGCCAGCTCGGGCCCCTCAGACTCCACATCCAGGCCACCCCCTGCCTCTGCCCTTCTCCGCCCAAACCCTTCTGAACTGAGGCAGTTGGAAAATCACTCAAAGTTAACCACATTTTAAAAATTGCATTCTCTTAGTTGGCAAGCCTATTTTAATGTTACACGTATAGAAAATGCAGTAAGTGGTAAACCGAGGGTATATCCCGGAGTGACATAGTTTGCCATGCTGATACATCATTCAGATAAACATTTTTAAGTATAACAGTGCAAAATCAGAGCTGAAGCATGGAACGCGTGCTTTCACTGAACACTTCTCTAAAGAGGTCTGCATACGTCCGGAAGCTTGAGTGCAAAGTGATCTGTCAGGCTAAGCCCAGGAGGGGGCTGCCGGGGCCCCGCCTCGCCCTCACCTGGGGGGCTTCCCTCAGGGACCCGTTGATAGCAGAGCCATAGGCGCCCAGAGGGCCAATGGACCGAAGGAAGGTCTCCCCATTGGAGCACAAACCACGGACGGTCATGCTTCCAGGGTATCCTGTCGGTGTGCCTGGGCTCCCGCGTGCCGCTCAATCCCGCTGGGACTGTGAAGGTCCCCCTGGTCGCCGGGGCAGGCCTGGCCCTGGAGGGGGTGGAAGGGCTGCAAGTGGGAGGCGCCGGGCACCCAGGGAGCTGACTCTGGACAGAGGGCTGAGGTGAGGACGCAGTCTGGTGGTCAGGTGGGTGCAATGGATGATAGTTCATAGACACTGGAGCGGCTTGCTTTGGCAGCATCTGCCTAGCAAGTGCAATCAATTCTGCACTTTCAAGAAGCACGTTGCTTTCAGGAGGCACCCTCACTGGCCCCCGGAAGGTGAGCTTCGCCCCGCAGGCGGCTGGGGTCCCGCCACAGCCACCTCCGCTCGCTTGCCCCCATGACAGGCCATCACAGGGTGGCCGGGCTGAGTTGCCCCAGGAAGGCATTTCTAGGTCAAGACCACAAGCATTTGTACAAGAACTACCCCTGCCCCCTGTATCAGCACCGGCCAGGGCCCTCTCAGCTCTAAGGCCGTTTCGTTCCTGACTTCAAGCCATGAAAGCTGACTGAGAAGGGCGGGCCAGCAGCGCGAGGCCCCGGGGGCGCTCACGGCCCCTTGGGAAGCCGTGCTGCAGAGGCCCGGCCGGCAGGACCTCTCGTGCTCCGCAAGGGCCCCAGCGCTGCTCAGCCGGCCAGCAGGCCTCTCTGCTGGGGGACGATTTCCCAGGGCCGTTCCTACCAAACAGCCGGGAAAGGCAGCGGGCGAAGGTAGTGCTTGGCTGGCAGGACTGGCAGAAGCGAGAGGCCTACGGGGAACCGTCTCCCAGCACAGCACAGCACAGCCACTGAGCACAGAACCAGGCTGCAGAGTGGGAAGGGATAAAACTCACCAGCCGACTTCAGACACAGGGCACAGGCCTAGGGAGGCGGAGTGGCCCGAGGAAGCCAGCCCGTCAGCACCGTCTGGGCCTGGGCTCCAGGGGCCCTGTTGGCAGCTGGGCCAGGGCACGAGGCAGTTTGTAAACTCACGCCTTTGGGTATGTCTAAATGTGAACACTCTTACACCACAAGTCACTTGTTCTGGAAAACTCTGGAGAAGCACTGTAAGTCGTTGAGGCAGTCCACTGAAGAGGGGACAAATCTTCCATCATCTGCTAATTCAAAAAACCCAACCACCTCCTTCCCCACCCATCATATTTTACAAACCATTAGAGCAACATTCTTCCTACAAACAAGCAAGAATGGCAAAATAGTTTCTTACCATCCCCTCTGAGCAGAGTCTGGGGAAAAATCAAAATCATTTTAGCTATTCCAACCCCAAAATGAATGAAGTCCCCAGCTCTGAGATGGGAACAAGTGGACTAAGAAAAAAACACACTCAATTTCTTATTTCAAGTTGATACTAACTCTATCTATGAGCTTCTAAAAGTTTGAAAATGCTTTTAAAAAGGATTAGGTGCTATAATGTAAACTAACTCCACTGGTATTCGGGGGAGGTCCAATTTCCCATAAATCTTATGAACAGATAAGTGGACATTATGATTCATTTTCAAGTCACTCTCAGAGAGAAGCAAGAAAGCTTTAGATGCCCTCAGGCATGAAGGTGCCCTTACGCTGTGCAAAGCCGGGGGCATCTGTTCCTTGCTGTGTGAACCCACACTGAAAACGTCACCTGGTGAAAAATGTCCATCTTTAAATAGGTGTAACTCACCCCAAACTGGAATAAGTAAATATACAGGAGTTTTAAGATAATACAAAGACTATTTTTATTATTCTTAAAGCCAGTACAGTGGCTTTTGGCATTAACTCCCATTTTGAATACAAAATTGGATTAAATAAATATCATCCAATGTATAAATAGACCATGAAACAATTTTAAAGATTAAAGAGAGTTCTTCTGTAAATAAAAAAAAATTAAAATTTTCTCTAGTGGTGAATCTTGAATCAATCACTTGTCATTTTAGAATTTGTCAACTAGATTACAAATCTTGATTTTAATACACAATTCTTCATGCTGTAAAGCTTTACACATAAAAAAGGTTAAAAAGCACAATCTTTAATGATTACTGCCCATTGCTCCTGCCTCTTACATTGCCACTTGATCTTTATTGTTTAGTGCTTTAAATATATTACTGGTCACCCGAATACACCACCAGCACCTCCATGTGAAGGTGTGTGTGTGGGTCTCTGCGGCGGTGCCACTGGGCAGGGAGGGGGTCACTTCAGAGCAACAGGGACAATGAGGCCCTCGGTTTAGCAACCTTACCAGGCAGAAAAAACATCTTCACCAGGGGTATGCTGGGCTTCTCAACCCTATAAAAAAGTATGCCTGTCCTCACATTTTAAACAAATAAGGTGTAACTAGATTGCAAAAAGCTAGTTTTCTTCAGAATAAGGTAAAGAGAGAGACCCCAAACGTGTGTGTAGTCAGGCACTTTAGAAATTCTATTCTGAGAACTCCAACGCACATTACATGAATAGAGATTAAGTGGCAAAAAGAAGAAATCTCAATTCAGAAGGTATCAATTACATTTCATCTCTGCCTCACTTTATACAATAGATTTTAGAAAAGGGATAAAATACTAATGATCAAAACTTCAGTTAACTTTTGATGAAGGGAAAATAGTCTTCCGCAAAGAGGAAAATCCATGGAAGAGAAATCTACTGCTTTTTGAATCTTGCACCTGTACTACTATGCGCATCTCTTGCATGGAATGGGTAGGAGCACGGCCGAAGTCGGGGACCCCGGGTGGGACTGTAAAGCTCAGGTCCACATGTCCTTAACAAACAACAGAGGGCCAGAGAGCCCACGACATGGTACCAAAGGAACCTTCCCTGGTTAAATGCTGGAAACAGATGAAAGGAAGCTGGATAGAATGATGGGATCACCTCCACGTCTGCCTTGCCACCGGCCAGAGGATGGGCCTACCTGGAGCTGGAGGCCGGCAGGTTGGCCCTACTCCGTGCACGATTTTCTTGCTTCCAGTCCAAGCACCCAAGTGTTAATTGGGGGAAAAGGAGGGCTTGGGGGTAGGAGCATTTGAGTTTACATTTTGAAAAGATGTTATTTTAATCTATAGCCTATGAAAATATGCCCACTAGTGCATCCCTAATGGCTGGATCCTGTGCGTACCAGCTGCCGCCCCATCGCAGGAGTGCCCAGTTCTAAGTGCAGTGTCTGTGGAAAGGTAACCCATCTTTTCCACTGTTTAAGTGCTTCACAGTTATTCTACCACAAAAGTGGGCTAACAACAGTCGTGAACATTCAGAGGGAGTTAAATGTTCAGGGTATTGTTCAGCATGGCCAATTATGAGAATGACAGTAATGACATATGTAGCTAAAAGAGATGACATGCCTGTCATTGGCCCCATCCTGATTTTTAAGGTATGAAGCTCTTCAAACAGACTCTGCAAGGGTTAAGCTTCATCGTCTGGACTTCACAGAGGTCCAGAAAATATGATTTGAAGTTCTTTTCTGTTAAAAATTGTCTTGAAATTAATTCATGTGCCAAACGATTCTATATTAAATATTTTAAAAAATCACATTTCCTCGCTTCACTTTTTATTATTATTACAAAGCAGATATGCTATGATGAGGTATTTCTAAAAATAGTTATCTAATCCTCAGCACTCTGCTTATGCAGGAGGCCAGAAATCTCATCAGACTTTTTAATCAATGAGTGAAATACAAAGAACAATCTGTACTCCACCAAAGGTTCAAGTGAAATCATGTCTTTACAAAACCTTACATCCTCAAGAAATGTTTTGCAAAGCAGCAACTTTTATAATTAGGAAATAAATCGAAATAATACATTAATGTCTCATGTTTGCTAATAAATTAAGAAAACTCACAAAATGGATCAATAGATTTTTTTTTCCTTTTCTTTAAACCAAAATAAAAGTTAGCTTTAGATTCACTTGGTAAGGCCTTAAACAGGCAGTCACCAATAGAGTTTCCCTAAACTATGCTTTCTGTACAATTAGGAATTAAATCCCTTTTAGAGACTCTCCTGAGATGATATTTAATGCTACAACCAAAATAAATAACCTAGCAAGGACAAATAATTTTTTTTTAATTCTAGTAATTTCAACTTTGGGGATATTTGCTCACCAAAATTCATCAATATTTCTAAAATTTTTAAATACAAAATTATAAAAGAAAAGTGCATTAGAAGTAGAACCTTTAAAACTCTGGCACAATTACAGTTATTCTGAACATACTGAACTACAGCCAGGTATACACACTGACATTCAAAGAAAACTTCAGGATATATAATAAATCCAGTATCACAAGAATAAGTCAAATAAGGCTTTTTTCCTTAAAAAAATATACAATACACAAGCAGTTTGAAAAAAGAAATATTATTTAACAGTTCTCTGACTTAAATATTTTTACATAACAAGTTTTTATATCACAAATATTATTTATATACATATGCCAAAGTGAACAACAAAAATTTTGAATCCAAAGATGCCCTCTCAAAAAATAAGAGTGAAATGTTTCTTTCTTTAGGAATCCCAGATGAGCTCCTCCCTTAATATACACAGTCCACATGCCAGTTACAACAACACCACTCTCTTCTGAAATCAGGGAGGCAACGGGAGAAAATAAAGGCAATTATTCTTCAGGAAAACAAAAAGAGAACAAAAAACAACCCCAGCTTTATGTTACAATGAAAAAGATATCCATTTATTAAGAAAATGAATACAATACTGATCTGAAGTGCTCAGAGGGAGGGAGACACTGGTGCTCTCGCTCTGTAGCCAGGACTAGTGCTTATATTTACAAAATATACTGTTCAGCCACACAGAGGCCCATATATCTGACTATGTACATATGTATTTATATATAGAACATATAAATAATTTCAAAGGAGAAATTCACATGAAATAAAGAACTTTCCATCTTTGGAATGCTGTAGGGACACACACACCCCGACCCAGCACGGGGTGGGGTCTGGTCTGGGACAAGTTTACTGTGGCACCACTGATGGTATCAAAGAATTCCCTGAAATAAAAAATACACCTGCTTATGCATGAAGAGAAAATCATGGGGCTTGTATGGGTTCTCATCCTTAAACTACATATATAATTCTTAATTACTGGGTGGGCAGGGCCGTAGTTACTTTGTTCCTAGGAGGCAATTCTGTTCTTCCTATTTGTAATGTATGGCTTGTGCTTTCTGAAAAAATCTAACCCAAGTACCTGAATACTGATTTCTGAAATGAGGGTGGCATCGTCCAGTGCAGACAGCTGGGTCCGTATCTGTATGTCAGGGTTACAACTGCCCTTGGTTATGCCCCAGATGCTGCATTCTTCTAACTAAAGACTAGGTGATCTGCAGTGGAGAGAGAATTGGTCCAGCCATCTCTCAAGATAATTAGTTATATTAACTTATGGTAGACTAAAAAGAGTCAAGTTCTAATTTCAAAATGCACAGAGAAAAAAATGGAAAGACTTCTCTGTGTTCTAGTATTTTTTCTGAACTTCACGCACCTATCTTATGTTTGTTTTATAAGCTATGCTTCTTATAACAGAAAGCATGAAGGAAAATCTATCTTAACTTTTCCATGTTATTTTTGTCTTTGCTAATACAAAGAAATCACACTACAGTGGCCGAAGGATCCAGTCAACCTCTCTTACACCAGACACATGGCCGCAGGGCAGGAGGCCCGCCCACTGCAGTACCTGAGCTCAGGGATTTGCAGACAGAGGAGACGCCGCACTGACGTCTTCCCCAGTTTTTCCTGTAGGTCTCTAAAAGACGACGATTCTTTAGATAATTTTATAGCTAAAAACTACTGTGGTAACATTTTTAACACTTGAAGCTTCAAAAACAGAAATCCCAAGTGCTTTGTTCTTCACAACATGTACTGCAGACACGGGGTCCCCAGGTGCCATCAGGCAGCGTCAGAACACATTGGCCAGGGCCTGCCACTCGCTTGCCGACTCCGGCACCACCTCCTCCAGCTGAAGGGTCCGGCTCAGCTCCTCTCCTCCCTGCTCCTGGTGGCTGGCAGAGTCTTGCAAAGCTCCTGCGGTGCAGACAAGGAAATGACAGGCTGAGTCTGAGACACTCAGTGTCACAAAATTAATCACACTTAGATAAAGGCCACCTAAAGAGAGAGGGCACATTTCCCAACTGATTTGCTCACCATCCCAGTGGAAAGAGAACACTTTGAGTTGCAGGTTAAATCACTCTGTTGGTAATGACAATTACTGGTGTCTGAATTCTGAACATGAGGGCACTTGTGGCAGAAGCTCACTCCCGCGAAGGCTCTGCTAACAGGTCAGTGACGAGCAACTGACAGTTAATTATATTAATAATGATACGCATGGTTTTTCTAACACATGTAAGGCAGGGAGCACTAGGGCATCTGAGTCGGACTCTTGTTTTTCTTTGGCAAACCCCCAGAGCATGCAGTCTTGTGCCCCTGGACACTGACCTCACCCATGGCCCACAGCACTGCGACAGCACAGTGACCCTGACATGCCACCCGCACACTTGGGGTTCCTCTGTGGAAGCACCGAAGGCCCAGCCACTCCCACCCTTCCCAGCTCATCCCCCTCGCATGGCTACCACCGGGGCCTAGGCCTGCCTGCATAAGGCCAGGGGTGCTCCCAGGCGCTGTATGGAGGCAGTCGCAGTTGGCAGTGGCCCCCTGCAGAGTCACCTGCTCTGTGGCATCCACGCCAGCAAGTCAGTATGGAGACACCTGGCCTGTGTTGTCCAGACTCGCCCCCGCGCCTGCTCTCGGGGGTGCAGGATGCAGGCAGCTCCCCCCACCCCCGTCCCCCTGTAGGTTGGCCTTGGCCTGACCCCAGCCCCAGGCCACAGACCACAGGGGAGGGGCTCCCGGCAGCCACGGAGGGGACGGGCACTGCCTGCTCCTAGAGAGGACCGTCTGGTGAGCGCGTCCCCGGGGCCCGTGGAACTGGCCCCCCGGCTGGGAGCACGTCTCACCTGTGTGGCAGTGGGCCCGCTTCATGTGGAGCTTCATGTTGCTCTTCTGCGTGAAGCCCATGACGCAGTAGTCGCACTTGTAGGGCCGCTCCCCGGTGTGCTTCTTCATGTGCACCTGCAGGGCGCTCTTCTGATTGAAGGCCTTCTCGCACAGGGTGCAGGGGAACGGCCGCTCTCCTGGGGGAACAGTCACGTCAGGCCCCTCCTGAGGCCGCCCTCCGGCACTTCCAGGACAGATGATCCTGGAGAACGCGTGCAAGCTCGGAGGACCACCACGGCCTTGCTGCTGCCCTCAGACGCTGACTCCCAGGAATCCTGCGAATCCCCTCCGAGGGGAGCCGCCGAAGCCCTAGGAGTCCCAGTGCCCGAGTTTTCTAGAAGCATTGGAAATAAGGTAGAGCCCATACGGTTTAAACAAAATGTTCCCAATACATTTTGGACAGTGAAGCAAAAAGCTGTTAAGGACATGAGGATATCAAATCCACTTAATTACAAGTATGATTTACACAGTATTTTAAAACTATGCTATTTAACTGCTTTCAAGTTACTATAGAAACTGAAAATGGAAGGCAAGGTGTCGGGAACCTGCCTCGGTGGGCCCCACCCCTGGGACCGGCCCCCAGTGCCCAGCTCCCCTCCCAGTGGGCCTCCCGGGGCCCGGGCTGTCCCACCTGCTCTCAAGGCCCTGGAGCCAAGCTGTCTCCTGTCGCAGGGCTCGGCACAAGCCTCTCCTCCTGCCCTGGAGGGTCCTTCCCCACCCGCTCTGCGTAGCTGCCTCCTGGTCCCTCCCCTGGGTCCCATGCCGGCACGCGGCGCCACGATGGCTCCCGGAGCACCTGCCCTGGCCAGCGCCCAGGCAGGGCTTGATGGTGTATGTCCGCTAGCACCATGAGGCCCCCTGTGCTGGCCGGGGCCTCTGGGGGTGGGAGTGGGGGGTCCAAGGTAAGCAGGGAACTTCCCCAGAGCCGGGGCGCACAGGACAGAGGTACGGGTCAGGAAGGCTTGGCGGGCCGCTGGCAGACACCTGGCTCCCTGGAGGTGCTCACATGGGAAGAAGGTTCTATCTGTCTCCTGGGCTTCAGTCTGGCCACTGTGTAAACACAGGGCTGTGGGAGCAGCAGGAGAGCCAGCACAGACTGGAGGCTGGCCCTGTGGGCCTGGGGAGACTGTGGCGCCCACAGCAGGGCAGGGCTGGGGCAGCAGAGCAGAAGCAGGCTCGGAGGTAGGGGCAGCCCTCGGAATCCAGGCCTGGGGCCGGGCTGAATGCTGGGCTGACGCCTGGCCTCAGGGAGCCAGTGGCAAAGGTGTGTCTGTGGACTCAGGTGGGTCACCACAGGGATGGGCCAAGGGGCAGAGAAAGACGGGAGTCTGTTTGTTTTCTCTAAGACGAAAGACTTGAGCAGACTTAGGGGGTAACAAAGCCAATAAAGAAGAGTTTGAAGGTATAAGGGAGAGATCAGATGTGAAGTCATCCAAGACAGGAGGAGGAGGCGCCTGGAGACGGGACCCGGGAGGGGGGCCTGGGAGATGGGGCTTCGGAGGGGAGGCTGGGAGACAGGACCTGGGAGGGGGGCCTGGGAGATGGGGCTTTGGGGGGAGGCTGGGAGACAGGACCCGGGAGGGGGGCCTGGGAGATGCTATCAGTGTTTCCGGCCAGTGAGGCAGTCCTTAACTGGAAGGCTTCTATTTTGCATAGTCATAAGGTAAAGAGCAAAATATTGTCTTGGCAAAGTTAGCATGACACACTGACGAAAAATTAGAGAAAAAGAGGAGTATGTGGACCGTGCTTTATAAGAGCGCATTGCATCATAAAGGGGCGTTCCCTGTAGCACCCTGCCTTCTCGGACCCTGCAGTCTGCTCCGAGGCCCTGCAGCCACAGTGCCCTGCCCACCGCACCTGTATGGATGCGGCTGTGCCGCTCCAGCTGGCTCGGCTTGGCGAACGCTTTCTCACAAGTGTCACACTTAAACACCCTGGGCTTCTGAGAGCTTAAGGAAGGACCAGCTTGATGGGTCTGCATGTGCTCCTATTAAAGACAACAGAAATGAAGACATAGTTAACATAAGGGAACTTTACGGACATTAAACAGTAAAGGAAAATCAGCTCAGAAACTCAAGTCAGCAAGGACAAAAGTCTCCCCGTTTAGTGTCCTCAGGGGTCCGTACCAGGGGTGGTGCAGCCCAGTGGCCTGGCCAGCCTGGGCTCGGCAGGGGAGCCACGCGCCCAGTGGTCTCAGAGCTTCCCTGTCGTGGATGACCCACCTGGTTTCGGAGGACCTCCCTCAACTGCCAATTTGCCTGAAATTTTTCTTAGGATTAGCCCGAGGCCATGGGCCGCCGCCTCAAGGACACTCACACCATGCTCCATGACTACTGGCGTCCCCGGGCCCCCTGGCTGCGGTGATGCCTGTCAGCTTCCTCCAGTGTCCAGTCGTCTGCCTTCTACCCTCTGCCAACATGTGCCCTCTGGCAGGGAGGGGAAGGGACTGCCTGCAGCTCACACGTAGGGGTGGGGAGGTTGCTCTCTTAGGGCATGTCTACGTAGTTTACCTGGAATCCTTCTGCATGGGAGATTTGTCTCCTCTCTCCTTAATTTATTCAATCAACCATGCTTATGTCAGCAAGGATCTACGGATACTTATTCTGTACTGTGGGTTACAATCCAAGAGTCTTTGTTTTCTTGCTCCAAGTGTTCCACCTGTGGCCACTGGGTGCTCTTCCACTTGGCTCCTCTGTGCCTTCGACATGTTCCCCGGATGTGTGTGTGTGTGTGATAGCATTTCCTTATTTTCTGGCATAACGTGATTTTTTTTAATCCCAAATTTCTTAAGGTCATCAAGAGAAAGTAGCTTAAAGGTATTAAAATGGCAGATAGTCTTTCAAACTGTGTAATACCATTTCAGAATGTTTATGGGAAAGTTACACCTTATATATAGTTATATATATTATTTAAAACATCTTAAGACATTTTATTTACCAATTTTTATTCTACTGCTTCTTTACAAGGGCTGATTCTCTATTGGTCAGCCTTTTGGGTAATTTGAGTAATTTCTATCCTCCCTATTAGGAGCTAAGCACCATGAGAGCACTTTATATTCCTCAAAATAAGCAGAAATGTAAGTACTAATAGCCTTATACCATTGTAAATTAGGAAACGGAAGCTGTCGATGTCACGTGACCTGACCAGCAATGTCACAGAGATTCTCAGTGGTAGAGTCAATTCAAACGGGGCCCGGCTCGTCAGCAGCATGCAACACCCTCACAGGCACAGCCTCTGCAAGGAGAGCGCGACCCGTGTTCGGTGTCTAAAGATGAACGTGGAGCCCTCTTTTCAAAGTATATAAATGGTGGGTTCCTCAGCTCAGGAAATCGGCAGACGACAGGTGAGAAGCACCAGACCGAAGGGGGAGCTGGGATCCACGGTGCATCGGCCAGAGGGTGCTGCTGCAGTACCCAGGGAGCAGGGCACACTGGCCTGAAGGTCACGCCGCACTGTGCACACCGCCCCCACCCCGAGATGCCCAGTTTATTCAGCTACTGTGCACCTGTGGCATTCGGTGGTTTCCAACCCTTGGCAGTTACAAACAACGCAGCACTGAGCAGCTGAGGTGGCTGATAACCTTGGGGGCACCACCTGATTCCCCCCAAGAAGCTGTGCCAAGTCCCCCAGCAGTGCGGGAGCCCCTACTCCCCACACCAATAGGTGCTGACAGGTTTTCTATAGCCACCACTCCCAAAGGTGAGAAATGGTATCTAAATGTTACTTTAATTTGCATTAGACACTGATCTGAACCACACACAAATATGCAATCCGTTCCTCTGTCCACCCAACAGACCTATTAAAAGTAAAAGACCCTCGTTAATGCATTTACCTCCATCGACATTTTCCTCAAAGAAAATGAAAAATTTGTTACTCTGATCTTTTCTTTCCACTAGGAAGATCTGTGACCTTTACCGAATTGGAGAACCTGCTGAGCGTGTCTGACCTCGGGGAAAAAGCTGCAGCCCTGGGGGTGACGCAGCCCACGCGGGTGTACCTTGAGGTGAGTGGCACGCTTGAAGGCCTTCCGGCACATGGGGCAGACGTGGATGCGCTCCCGGCCGTGCACCTCCCTGCTGTGGTGCAGGAGCACAGCGGCCGACGAGCAGGTGCGGCCACACTCCAAGCACTGGTGCAGCCGGCCCTCCTTCTCGGGTTGGCCAGTCGGGACCAGGCTGGTAGGGACGTCAGCTACCTGGGGAGGGTCAGAAATCCCATGTCTTTACTCAACTGGTGCACTTTGTGAATCGCAGATGACAAAATGATGCCAGATCCACCCAGCCCCAGTGAAGTCTGCCATCCTGGGTCAGCCAGGGACCTCAGCATCGTGTTAGCTGGCATGCGCCCGTCGCTCAGGATGCTGGAAGGGCCCTGGGCCCAGGGGTCAGAGCACAGCACAGCCCCACAAGCGCGTGACACACGGGCGCAAGTCCAGCCCCAACACTACCGTGGCCTCTGTGCTGTGCCCTGAAGCGCTGTGTGGAGAGAGTGCCTCCCGATGTGGGGCTGGCGGCCGCTGATGAGCTGGCAGGTGGGTGCTGAGGGGGCGCCTGGCACACAGCAGACGCTCAGTGCCTCTGAGGCTGGCACGGGGGACACTGCTGAGGACACTCTGGCTTCACCCAAGGGTCTTTCTCAGCCAAATGCACAAGAAACAATGCTTAGTAGGAAAGGTGTTTTTAGCTTTTGACTGAATTAAAACATTTTCCCCAAATTTTGGATTACAATCAATTAGTAGGTTTTCAAAATATTTTAATGGGATTCCATCAACACCCTAAAAGTAAATAAATAAAGCAGGAGGGATTTACTACTCAGCTTTCATGAACTACAGAGTTCAGTTTGCAGATGAAAATCTCTATGTCATGATTTAGTGAAAGATAATCACAGACAATTAATAAGAAAACTGATGGGATTAGTCAATATTTCTGTTATTTCCCATTTATCAAATACTCTTTTTCCTAATACCAGAATATACAGAAAAAGATAAAATTTAAAGAAAAATAACAACAAAAGATTTCTACAAGGTTTTCAATATTATTAATCTGTGCTGTAATAAAAAGGAATAGAAAAGATCAGAAGAGCAAAGATAATGCCAATATGTCACCTGCCAAAAGGTGGGCACTATTTTGAAACACCTGTGTCAGGTGTGTGTGTAGTTACAAGCGTCTGTGTATAAAGAAAAGGAACCCAAACGTGTGTGTTCAGACTGTTGCATGGAGTACATTTTCTTCTGAGTCAAAAGGAGTTTGGAAACCACTAGAGTAAATGCCACTCACGGCTGCTCTGTGGCTGTGGATGCAACCGCACGGGTCGGGCAGGTGGTGCCTGACCAGGTACGGCGACCAGCCCCGGTCAGCAGGCTGCCGGACATTCTCCTGTAGCGCTTCCAGTCCCCGCCCACACACACGCAGATACGGCTTCTGAGTCAGACCCTCCATTCACGAGAAGGGAGCATCCGACTGTGCCCCTGCCCTGTGACCACGAGCGCGACCGGCTTCCGAGAGTCCTGCGAGTCCTTCCAACACATCACTGAACTTGAGTGGGGTCCTGGCGGCCCCCAAGGCAATGTGCTCAAGGTATAGGAGGTGAAAATCCAGCTAGGTGAGCTCTGGCTACTGGGGTCACTGGGGGAGACTCCTAGGGACGCCGAGGTCTGATTTATGAAAGATCAGTGAGTAACTATCTTGAAACTCATTTGCTAAAACTACTTAAGTATAAAATTTCATGCTTCATAAAGTCAGAGATTATGACGAATACTTTACTTCTAACCCTGAAAAGTTTTAGGGGAAGAGTTTTTAGATACTTCTGTATTTCAAACTACCATTCGCTGAATGTTTTAGCCTTACAAAACATGCGTTTTTGGAAAAAAGATTAGTCAAATGACAAGTCACGCACACACACATACTTAATGTGTATATGAAAAACTACACACATAACACGACATGCACACAACAAGATATGAGAGAGTCAGCAGAGGTATCACAAGAAAACCTTCAAGAACTAAACACAAGCAAGTGGCCAGGTGACATGTGATCAGGAGGCAAATATAAGGACATATTAGTGAATATAAAACCAGACTTATACACTACTAGTCACTAGGTCTCACCTATGGTAAGACAACCCTACCCCACGGAAAAACAACCACGCAATGAGATTCCATATAAGCCGCTCAGCACATGCTGCCCAAGACCTCCCAGGGCTCCGCGCCCATTCCTCACTCCCCAGGACCCTCTACCCTCTACCCCAGACCTTCCGAATCCATGTTTTTTTAAATCTAAGAACAAAGGGATTAACATCCAAAGTATATAAAGTACTCATATGCCTCAATACCCAAGTAACAAATAACCCAATTAAAAAAATGGGCAGGGGACCTAAACAGACATTTCTCCAAAGAAGAAATATGGGTGGACAACAGGCACTTGAAAAGATGCTCCACATCGCTGATTGGCAGGGAAATGCAAAGCAAAAACACAATGAGACATCACCTCACACCAGTCAGAATGGCCAACAAACAAAAGATAAGAAATAACAAGTGTTGGTGAGGATGTGGAGAAATGGAAACACCTCCTACACTGCTGGTAGGGATGTCAACTGGACAGCCACTGTAGAAAGCAGTATGGAGGTTCTTCAAAAAGCTAAAAATAGAAATACTGTAGGACCCAGTAATTCTACTTTTAGGAATTTACTTAAAGAAAACAAATCTCTGATTCAAAAAGATATATGCACCCCTATGTCTATTGCTGCATTATTTATAATAGCCAAGATATGGAAGCAACCAGGGTGTCCATCAATAGATGAGTGGATAAAGAAGAGACAGTACACATACACAATGGAATATTATTCAGCCATAAAAAAGAAATCCCACCATTTGCAACAACATGGATGGGCCTAGAGGGTACTATACTCAATGAAATAAGCCATGCAGAGAAAGACAAATACCATATGATTTTACTTATTTGTGGAATCTAAAAACAAAACAAAGTAAAATAAACAAAATAGGAGTAGACTCTCACAGACATTGAGAAGTGACTGCGGTTACCATGGGAGAGGGTTTGGGGCGAGTGAGTGGGGAGGGAGATAATAGGGCACAAAAATTCTCAATAATCTAAGTTGGTCACAGGGACGGAAGTGCAGCATGGAGATAGAGACAGTGATTCTGAGACATCTTCCAGTGCTGACAGGTAGTAACTATGCCAGTGGGGGTGAGGATTTTATAATGTGCGTAAGTGTTGAATCACTGTGATGTATACTTGAAACCAATATAAGACAATATATTAACTATACTTCAATTAAAACAAACTTAATTCTTAAAAAAATAAAAAACTACAAATGATCATGAATAAAAACGTATCTTCTGTACCTGGTAGGTGATTTCTTCACAAGCAGATGATGGCTGTGGGGTGTGACTCAAGAAGATGACTTGAGGTGAACCTGTACCCCCTTGGCCGGAGAGGGAGGAGTCTGTGAGTAGGGCTGGGAATTGCTGGCCCTGGGAAAGAATGGTTAGTTTAGAGGCTGTGACATTATAGAACCCAGTAATCATTTAAAGATCGTTTATGGTACAGTTGCTCTGGAAACCAAGCCGGCAAGTCCTCAAAAAGTCAACCACAGCAACACCAGCAAGTCCAAGAGAAATGAAAACCCATATCCACTCGACGATGGTATTTTCGGCATCCCCATATACCTATCAGTTAGTATTTTTTTGCACATAGGTGGAATATACTGCAAAGTTCCTATATATACAATAAAGCTTCACATTCACTATGTCCCTTCCACAGGGAAGCTAGCTGAATATGGCTGCTTTCCAACAGCTGTTACTTCTGAGCTCTTTGTTATGTGTCTTCTGTCACCACTCGTATCAGACCACCCCATCTGGAAAAATGGTGCCAATCAAAATTAGTAAATTCACATCTCATTTGATTTAATCCAAAACAAATACAATTGCTGGCCAGAAATTCTGACACATGTAAGAACTAGTGTTGGCGCAAAAAAATCGATATATTATCTTAGCCAAAATCTAAGATATTTAAGACTCTTATGCAGGTTTATCAAGAGGATAACAATTCCTTTTCATTCTGAGATGAAAAAAATCATTGACATGAAGAACAGATTTGCACCGCCAGGGACAGTGGGTAGGTGTGGCTGCCCCAGAGTAGCCTGAGGGGCCTGCTGGGAGGGACACAGTTTGTGTGGTGGTGGTGACAGGGACAGCACGTGGTAGTGATGCCCTACAGTTTCGCAAGATGCTACCACAGGGGGAGACTGGATAAAGAGCAAACGGGGCCTGTGTTATTTCTCACAATTGTCTCAAAATAAAAAGGTTAATTTAAAGAACACCCTGAATACAATAACTTATCAGCCTCTCATTGATGTTTCAAGGACTAATATTAAGTACCCTAAATGCAGACACCCCCATTCAAAAGCAAGCATCTGATGAAATACACCCTTGACCTGCATCTGCTAACACCGTGTCACCTGAGAGCCACTTACTCTGGCTTTATTGTCATTACTGGCTGTGTTTCTTTCCTTGTCACATTCGGTTACACACACTGAGGTGGAAGTTACAGTAACTCTCCTTCCCCAAGTGCCCATGAATCCGTCAAGCAAGTGAGCGCGGCCAAGGGGTGGGGGCCTGGCAGCTGCGCCAGGATCCCATGGGTGGGAGGGAAGCGGTTAACACAGATTCCAGCCCCACCACACCTGCTGAGGCAACTCTGGACGGTGAGACCCAAATTCTGATGTGCGATCTGGGAAAGATTGTTTAAAAATGACCAAGGGTTGGCCACACTGACGGTGTGCTGACATATTTGACTTGCTACTGAACACCTATAAATAAACCTAATTTACTATTTGCATGTACTCTATATATTTTTTCTTAGCAATTCATACTTTCATTGACCTATACAACTCTTAATAGACTTAAAATAAACCCTGTGCCTTGATGAAAATGTCCAGATATTTAGAACCGATAAGGATCAGCATGAGAAACTGTAGGAAGATGAAAGCCAGGTGGGGCACGAGTTAGGACGGCCTTACCCAGCTGGGCGAAAACAGGTCCACTTTAACTAAAATCCAAGGCGGCTGCTTAGAATTGGCTTTTTTGCACATTAAAAGTCTTTAATGAGACTTGTCAATTTCTGGCTCAGCCTGAAGTCAAATTTTGACTATTAAAACCTCCACAATTACATTTACATGTCTAAATATATCAAGTTTTAAATGTTCTGCACCAGGCCAACTGCATTAATAGAGTTAAAAAAAATTCTACAAGAATTTACATAAACAGAATTCCCTTCAAGAATAAATCAATTAGTTTGTTTTATTTACAGAACAAGAACTGAAAAATCACTTTGCTTTCTTAAATATTTTTAAAGTGTCTGTTTGCATTATTTCCATATAAAGTTGCCAGAGTCAGTGGCCCAGCAGTGACCCCAACTGTGAGCAGCCTGGCTCCCACCACCGCCGGCGTTCAAAGTTTGGAAAGAAAAACCCATCTCAGGTTTGCAACTGAAAAAGAAATCTTTATAACTCATTAACTAGTTTTTTATAACTTCCCTACAAAGGTACTTTTTAATGCAGGTCTATTTCCCATCACTGCACTTTAACTTCCACTTCAACAAATTATATCTTTAAATAAACTAGTTTTGCTCCACATCAGAAGGACCACTTGTCTTGCATAATATTCTTCTAAAGTTGGGCTACTTTCAAATTTTAAATTGTAATTAATTATGGACTTACAAGAATGTATTCTTTCTAAACATTCTCCTGTTATGGACTCAACTTTGACCCTTGGACATAAAATATTTAATATTATTTAAGTAAATTATTTAAGACTGCCTTGCTTTGTCTTTAGAACAACTGTCTTTTGTGGATTTCATAAAGAAAGAAAAAATTTTAAAATGATACTCAATAAATAAATATTATTTTTGTAACTTTTTAAAATTTGTAATTTATATGCTTATACTCCTGTTTCCTCTCAGTACCTTTAAGGAAACCCTGATTTTTTCATGTGCTCTGGAGAACAATGTGGGGTCATTTGATTTCTTGACATTTGATTCCATTTCAGAGTCCTTATTTTCTCATTAAATTCAAGTAGCACATGTTGTGAGTAATTTTAAGGGAATAATATTAAACCATTTGATATTACATCTTAGTGAATAACTCTTACCTCTATCAAACATTTATCATTAGAAACTGGTTAATTTCTCATAACCACCTTTTGATTTTCAGGTCAAATTTTTATGATGGTAAACAACCCTAAAAATTCACGAATTTACAGATATTTTCACATATGTTCGCTAACCTCAACAATAAAATGATTTTACTTGTGCAATAAAAAGATGTTATTATATTTTTAAAAATGCCACTCATAAAGCTAAGAAAGGTTTGATCTGTTTTCTCATTTTCAAGAGTATTGAATCAGTGTAAGTATAATGAAGTTTAGTAGCTACAGAAAAGCTGTAAAGTTTCTGTTGAAAATTTTTAATATTACATTTCGTACCACTTGATGGCCTTTGGGTCACTAGAGCGCGGACATGGCCATGTTTAACATTTCATTCTGAAGCCCTTTTTGGAGAACCTTTCCTGGTAGCAGGACCATCCCCAGCCCCAAGCTCGGAGCCCTGCCAGCAAGGCCCCTGTTGGCTGGTGCACAGCGGGGCAGGGCCCAGCCAGACACTCCCAGCCTTTAAAAATGGAACCTAGCAAATGTTCAGAACTACTCCCTGCACTTTCACTTTAACAGTAATGAATAATTAATTCTCAAAGCGATATAATTTAATGGACAGAATAAACTTGTAATCATACAAACAAATGGTTTTCTGGCTTTTTCAGATCACCCCCCCCAAGTTATTCAAAGGCATTAAATTTCATTGAAGTTTATATTTTAAATCATTGTTACCACATGACTACTTGTTTAACTACTAGAGTTAAAAGTGTACAATGAGAAAAATACCAATGACCCTAGAGGCTAACATATGTCATAGGACGGTAGTCCCTTCCCAAACATAACCATACTCTGGCTGGTAACGGTTAGTGGTAAGGTGGCATGTCACCTATTTAAGGCTTTAAGACTTTCAAATGGCGAGTGGAATATAAGGTTGTATTTACAGTTATTAGTGTGTGAATGTAAAAACAGTATTTTAGCAGCGAAGCTGAATTAACTAAACTAAGTTTATGTAGTTATGCACCTGGACTGGAAATATGTTCTTTGTATGGCAAGTAAGTATGAGTATTCTTTTGTCCAGCCTCCCCTTGTCCTCCACCCACCTGCCCCAGTTCACAGATGACCCGAATCTGGCCCTGTGATGGAGTGACTAGAACCATGGATAGGAAATAGGAAAACACAGTGATTCACCATGAAAGAAACAAGCTTCCTACATCCTGCATCTAAGAAAAATACACCAGTGACTTCTATCTTAAGGTGGCTTCTTTTGTTCCAACAGTAATTCTAAAATGCTGACTGTTAATATTTAGAAGGGTAATAATAATGTCATGACATATAGGTGTTGAGTAATATATATGAACAAATAAATGTTAAAATATTTAAACAGTTGTTCACTATAGAAAACTCAGGAAGACCCTTCTTTCCTCCAGTGGCAGAAATGCTGCTAAGCCTCGGGAAAGGAAGGCAGCTGAGAATGAGACGTGGCCTGTGGGGGCTGCCCCTGCGGGGTCCTGGAGGCAGCAAGGGGGCCACCCCACCCTGGCTGTTGGGCTAGTTGGCACAGAGCCTGGACGGCAAGATGGAAGCCCATCTCCAAGTGAGCACCCGGGCCCCTTGCAGGGCACCCTGTGTCCCCTCAGGGCGGGCGGGGGGTTACCTCCGTGAGGGACCCTGAGAGGGCCGTCTGCCCACAGCGATCTGTGCTGTGCTGATCGGAACCCCAGGAGTGAAGTGGAGGACATGCCACTGCTGTACAGAGCAAAGGACGAGACCCAGATGCGGGCAGTCACTGTTCCAGGGCCGGAGCAGCTAGCACATGGCTGTGACAGGACAGAACCAACCCTGCTCCAGGTGCTTCCCCTGGACACCTTTCTTGTGCAGCAAGCCTGAGACGCGGAGGCCAGGACAGTACAAGGATGTACCCGGTCGGACAGAGGGCAGACGCACTTTCTCATGCTGTTTGTATTTGCTGTTCCCACAGCCGGGGGCAGGCATATAGGAATGGGAACTCCTTGATAGGTCAGCTACCAAAATTCTGACATAGCTTCATTATAGTAAATCTTCATTATGATCAGTCATAATTTATGACAATGATTTTTCTAATTCAAGCCTGAAAGGTCTTCAGCATCTTAGTTCAGAACCTTATATAGAATGTACACCTTTCAATCCAGTTTATCTCCCACCAGGAGTCACCTACAGATGTAAGTGATTAAGGGCACAAGAATTTGTATAAACAACTATTTACTGGAACCTGGAATGCAATATAACACCCCTCAGTATACTCATGTAAACAACTAAATGCTGTATAGCCATCAAAATGTTTGTACTGCTAAAATCATTGATAGGGAAGATATTCACAACACAGTAAGAGGGGGAACATTTACACTACATGATATATACATGAACTCGTTTATGTAAAAATTCTAAAACATCCTTAAAGGTTCAGAAGGATATATACACTAAAATGTTAATCATAGTTATATTTGGGTAGAGGGTTTTTTAAAAAATACTTTTCTGTAGTGTTTGAATTTTCTTGCTTTCCCCTTTTTGCATTTAACATATTACTTTTTTATTAATCAGAAAAGAAAACACTTGAAAATTGAAAGAAAATGTTCAGAATATATATTTAGGAAAGCATAAATCAATGAAGTTTCTCAAGACTGCTCTGAAAGAGTGCCCCAATCCCACCACGCAGACAGAGCAGCGCTTTACCTGAGAAGCGATGTTGAGTGTGACTGTATCCAGTCCCCCGGAGAGCAAGCCCTGAGTGTCAGCCAGGGTCAGTGTGACGCTGGCATCTCCCCCCACTCCTGATGAAGACATGACCAGGTTCTGAGCAGATATGGCAGATGGAGACATCGGGGTGGTGGAAGGAAGGCTCCCAGTTGTAGTATTAAGTTCTACAAAAGAGGCAAAACAAGATCAATAGAAGAGCTGGATGCCTCCACATTAAACGGCATGGGAACGGCTCTCATCAGGGGACTGATCTGTCCTAAGCTGCATTTCAGCTGCCTACACCTTTGAAACTGCATCAAGGGAATCATAGAATCTTTGATCCCAATTTTATGACACGGCTTTTGTAGTCTCAAGTATCTTTATACATAAGTATACTCTGCTCCTTAGGTATAATAAAGACAAAGAAAACAGTGAAAGAAGAGTAGAAATGTGGCCCTACAGCCCCAGTCACTGCTGACAATGCAGAAGGAGACCAAGACAAGACTCCCCAGGACACCATTCCCATCCAGGCCCCGAGAGCAGCCTGAAGAGAGGCGTCAGACATGCTGCACCGAGCAGAGGCTGGTCCCTGGTGCCGAAGCCAGCCGCCTCTGCCCATGGCCACACCCCCTCCCGCACACCTACTTGTCCTGAAGCAGGCAGGTAACCTCTTGCTGTCCTGTAACACTGACTATCCCGCATGACAGCTGAATTTTCTTTGGAAAGACAACAAAACATTTTCATAATTTCCCCCTTGTAGCCAATGATAAGAGAAAGGAAGGTATCTGGAACATAATTGGGAAAGAAAGGACTTTTCTTGTACAAAACAGAAACTCATGCACCCTACCAGCAAATGAGTTGGGCCTAGAATGGGATTATCCAAGGTCAACCAAGCCATTTGTTAAAGTTTTCATTTGTAAGCCTAATACACATGCACATGCGTGCATACATACACACTAACACCCACACAGTCTCATAGTCTATCCTCCCATTCATCTGAGAAACAGTTTATCATCCACTTATGTCAGCCCCTGGGCGAGGTGCTAGAGGTACCAAGATGATAACTAAAGAAGCTCAAAATACCATTTCCTAACTAGGTTTAAAAATAAAACAAAACAAGACCCCTGGAAATACTACACTGCGACCTGGGCGGCATCCGCCAGAGCCCGTGCTCAGAGCCAGGGCCGGTGGGGAGCCAGGTTACTTACTTGTAACTGGAGTCCTCCAGATACAATGCCTCCACAGATCCACACTCCCGGAGTCCCACACTGTGCTGCACAGACCTGGAACCTTCAAAAGCAGTAGAACCATTAGGGGCGAGGAGTCTGCTCTGCAGCGGCCACTGGGGCTACACGCCCACCTCGTCAGCCCTCCCGCCTCGCCCCGCTCTGCAGAGGGGACTCCCAGGACCCTAGGTTGGGAGGAGGAGTGTGGATCTGCGGAGGCCGTATGCTCTGAGCACCCCAGTTACCAGCACATAGGGTGGCCCTGCACCCCTCTGACGTCACCTCCACACACCCTTAATCTGCAAACGTGGTGTGACTGTAGTGTGAGTGGATGGAGATTAAAAAGAGGAATCCTGAGGAACACGGCGATGAGCAGCTAGAAGGGCTGTGTGCGGTCAAGGTCACTAAGGGTCAGACTGGCTGGATGGCTGGACGGGCAGTGCACCCACTGGCCTGGGAGAAGCATGCTGTATGAGGCTCACCAGGACTCTGTTTACGAAGAGCAAAGTGAAAGCTTAAGGGGCACAGTGCCAACCTGGAAGGCCAACTCCAAACCTCACCCAACTCCCAGAATAAGGCAACCAGAGATCTTCTCCCCTCCCCCATGAAGGCGTTTCTGGCTCCCTGATGACTAACATAGAAGAGGGGCCAGGACTGTGTTGCACAAATTTAAAGAGAAAACAGAAGCCTGTGTGCTTATTTACCTAAAATGAATCCTGACACAAAGCTCAGTGGGGAAACTAAACTCAGATCACACTTCAACTTAGTGTGGGGAACGATCCCTTAGCAATGCTTTCAGTCCCAGAGATTTTCCCAAACAGGATGATACCAGGTCAAGTAGAACTCGGTGGAAAAGAGCATGTGATAAAACAGGAAAACTGGAAATGTTCTTAAGCATAAAATTAAGTAACTAATTCAAATTATAATTACCTTGGTTCAATATAAAAGATCTGTTCAAAGCTCTAGAAGCCACAATTTTAAATTCAATTTAAATACTCAACATGAAAATGAAGGTTCAGTACTTAAGTAAACATCATAGACTCACTTTTGAGTTCCACTGATTTTCTCTGAAACCACTATTCCTCTAGGATAGGTCACACAGTCTAAGTCCTAGATTCTGACTCAAAAATGGTAACCTTCAAAAGAGTCATCAATTCTGTAAGTTCAACAAATGTAGCTGTTTTAAATCTTTTTTGGGGTAAGTTTTCACCGCTTTTAAGGAAACATACCTATAATTTTGGAAGGTTTCATAATAGTTTAAAAGATAGGAGATAATTTTTCTTAAGATTAACAAAAATGTGGCAGGAGAGCTGGGGGAGGTGGTGGTATGAAGAGGAGAGAGGCCTTAGTCTGACCATTCATTCTGGATGAAAAGTGGGGAGAATATCCTCAATTTTAAAAGGCACCCAGAAATGGGAAACAGGAAAGTTTCTGAGCTGTTGGCAAATAAGCAATTGATCACACTTAAATCTAGAAGAAATGAAGGCTAAAATAAACTTACAAGGTACTAGTAAAGAATTGGTCTTTCACTAAAGCAGAACTCAGGTTATTCATCAAAATTATTTTAAAAGTGGTGTCAGAGAAGAACAAAAAAATAATACCAATTTGAGATGAATTACTTAAAAAGCTGTGCTCAATTTCAAGCCTCCATTAATCAAATTTTCTGCCTCTGAAATGGAAGTCACATCATATTCAACCATTTTCTGGGAAAACTACTTGTGTCAGAAATTGTCTTGCATGTTGTCTGGAACGCCCTTTGGCCCACACCCCACATCTGACTGGAAGCACGTGCTCTTGCCCTGCATGTGAACCCTCTGCTGCAGGCCACGCTTCCATCTATTCGCAAACCCCTAACAGGTTTCAGTGCCTTTGGTTAAGGTACAAACAGCCAGAGATGCCCCCAGATTGGTAAGACTTACCAAGCCTTGTTCACACAGAGAATTAAAAATAATAGCCACAGGCACACTCATGATGCTCTGAAATCAATGACTGGCTACGCAAGTGTTACCTGGCAAGGCTTAGTTTTTATTTTAGTGTTTATCTTAGAAGAAGCGAATTTAATCTCAAACAAAGCCAGCTTAATATCAATTCCTACTGGTGTGCTCTTAAGCTGGGTCTGGGGCTGACTTTGGATCTAAGATAAATACTGCCCATTAAGATGCCATCTCTTTTTAGATGGGACCAGCTACTTCATCACGGCCAGTACTAACGGAATATGCAAACCTCTGTACAGGTATCTACTTGATATCAAGGACTGAGTGGTTCAACATATGAAGAATCTCTTTCTATATCCAGGAATATTCACAGATGCCAAATAATACAACTAACCTGATCATATAAAATTAATCCTGCTATTGAAACTTGTAATAGCTGATATTACATTATTAAACTAATGTTTTTAAATTATGAGCTCATCTTTTATGGTATCACCAAATCCCTCAAAAAATTAAAAAAACAAACAAACAAAAAATAAGGCACCAAATTAAGCTGAGGTGGCTTCAAAGAGTGAAATGTTCTCAGCTGGTTCTAAAACAGCAAGTCTAAAGGAAAGAAGAAAATCAAATCAAGAAAAAGTGGTATGCTTGCTGTTTTTAAACAAACATCAGTGCCCAATACACAGTAGCCTTGTACACAACCTGTCGCCGTCAGCACTACTGCCCTGAGCACCTCCTCCCGCGTGCAAGACCCTCCCTGGGAATCTGGGGGCACAGCTTCCTGAGGTGAATACTTCCTGTCTAACTGAGCAGAGACAGTGGTTTAAAGAAATGCTGGCAGCAAACACGGAGTCCTCACCATCCATGTGCTCTCACTGCACACACTTTCTCTGTGCTGATGAGAAAACTTCCAATTTTAAATTAAGTCATCTGCTGTGGTAGCAAACATCCAGGATCAGACAGTGGTACAAAAAAACCACTCCATTTAAATGAAAACATCTAAAACTGTACTTGTCTTTTCACTGATTTGCAAAAGCCTCATGGAAGATGTCAATGAGAGCTTCCGGGGACACGAGGACGCCAGCACTGATGGCCAGTATGCCCCGCAGTGTAGGAAGCGCGAGGGAGCACAGACCCCAACGAGCCAGAACAGGCTCGCACCAGAGCAAGAGAGCTATGTACTCTGGCCCACGCACAAGAAATACATTTCCAAGTCCAACAGGCACCATGTAGAGTGGGAAAGGTGAAAAACTCACAGCCTATAACTAGAATTTTAGAGATGATAGGCAAGAACACAAAGTCTAGTCCTTTAAAAAAAAGATATAATACACCATGACTTTCATACAAAGTTTGCCATGTAACTTTAATAGTATGTGACGGCACTTTAGATGTCCTTCTCCTGCCTATCACAGAACAAACTATAACGTGAAAGTCCTAGCTTGTAGTCATAGTCAATTAGAATGTAAAGCAAAATTCTCCTTAACTGAAAAGCAGAACAAACAAGAAGCCTCTCTTATTTCAAATTAATAGAAAAGACTTAGGTTCTATAACCCAAATTCAGCAAGCAAATGGGCAAGCGAGGAACAGAGGCAGATCAAAGGTGACACGGTGACACCCAGAGGGCAGAGCCTTGGTGCCAGCGACACTGGCCTTGCGTCCTGAGTTGGATCTGCCAAGCTCTGTCAGCACGTGAGCTGGACACAAGTCTTTACCACTCAGGCCTCTGTTCACCTTTTCGCAAATGAGGACTGGACCCAGAGCTCCTCCCAGGCCCTCAGATGCATGCCCGCGGCCTCCCTGGATTTCCAGCTAAATCTCGCAGCACGCCATCCGCCTCATGGGTCTCCCCAAGTCCAGCAAGCCGCCCTGGCTGCAGAGCCCCACACCCCTCCCTGGGAAACATTCCCCACATTCGCAGGCCTCTCTCCTCTCAGCCCGGACATCTACAGAGATATGGACCCAGACTGGGCCAAATTCTCCATTACCTGTTCTTGGCACCATTCTCTCTCCCTTATATACTGCTTCTGCTATAATTTTACATTGCTTTATGGCTACTTCAATAGAATTCCTCATTATTTCAGGGATCCAAAATGCATGGACACTATGTCTGCCCTGCTCAGTATTATGTTCCCAGATTTAGTATAATTCTTACCACATAGTACACATTACAATATTTTACTGAATAAGTGGATTACTGAGTAAGAAAGCATTTCAATTAAGCATGAAAAAAATCTAGCTTACAAGTATATCTAAAGATTAAATTTTTTCTCCAAAAGTATATATGGAGTTGGAAAATAAGAGGGCTAAGAAATTAATGAAATCTCTACAAGGTAAAGAAAGCCAGATTAGTGTGTCAACCTAAACTGTTGGTGTCTACTTATGAAGCTGCAATTTAATTTACTGGAGCTCTTTTTATTTTAACTGGGCTCACTTATTTTTATTTTTTTTAAAGGTCTATACTTCAACACTTAGAAAGATGTCCTTTTAATTTCGTTCTCCTACTGCCAGCTGGTGTCAGGAAAGTGCCACTGCAGAGCAGAAGCAACGAGCTGACAGGTTCCGGCCCAGACGAGAAGGGGCAGCTTCAGGACGGAGTCACCAACACACAGCTTTGCATAAATGTACAATGCCTTGTGTATGTGGATAAGATTATTTACTTTTCATTCCTTAAAAGGTAGAATTATTAATTGGTTGGCAACTCTAGAGAGAATTCTATACCCTTGAGTTACAGAGAAGCCACTCATCTTGTGGAACTCTACTAAATATGAGGGGACACGTGGCCAACACATCTTCATGCTAAAAGATGGTCGATTCTTTCCACTGATGTGCCACACAGCCCTTTAACTAGGGTATCTTCTAGGGTCTTCCATGGCCAAATCATTAGCTGCATGCCTGAGGAGTTTACTGTTCCCCTCTGTGAGAGAAGCTGATCATTGCTTATCGTTAAGGTGGCACCTGTAGATTGGTTATTGATTGCAGGTGCTGACAACCTTACGCTTCCGTTTAGTTCACTACTTCCATTAGAATTGTGTTGCATAAGATCTGGACCTAAATGGAGATTAATATTGTGATATCTGAAAGTAATATGTTAATTTACATATTGGCAAGTGTGGTAAACACATAACAACATCTTGTTGAAAATGAAAGCTATTTCATTTGTAATAATATTTATAGAAAAAAAAAGAAAACCATGAAATACATTCCCCTAAATCAAAGTATTTGTTATACTTCTTAAGCTGCGAAGTATTTTCAAGTGCCTTCTCAGAGTTCTGCTCTAACTACTTGGTGGACCACTAGCCATCGCAAAGACGCATTTAAGTGGCTCAAAGGGACACTGTGAAATGGTACTAGGCCTCGCTTAGCTGGCCTCCACCCAGGTGGCTTCTGGAAGCAGCGGACGCTGTGGTTTCCCCGTGAGGTTTCCTGCCAGCACGTTACCCTGGATGCCCCAAAGCACACACTCAAACACAAGTGTGCCTGTGGTGTACTCCTACCAAGAGCCATTGGCTTTTGGCTCTGAACCTGCACATGCCAGCTTCCTCAGGTATCTTAACTGTGCAACAAAACCAACTACAATGGAAACAAACATGAGAATTTAAAAAACCTGTCGATGTTTCAGTGAAAACCAAACTGAATACCTCAGGAAGACGTGACAAAGACAAGCTGCTTCTTAAAAATCTGCTGTCAAGTTAGGTATAAGCAAGAAAAGTTACAAAACTGGAGGGGTGAAAACATTGAAAAACAAAACGATATCTCTCTCTGCTTTACACGGACCACCAGTCCCATGCCCTCCCAAAGGGAGAGAAGGAAGAAATGAAGCTGAGCACTATGAGTGGGAATACGGGTGACATAAAAGGTGGTAGAATTCCCATCAGCAGAGCAGACCCATTCGAAATACCTGCAGATGAATGTGCAAAGTACGCAGGTATCACTTCTTTGTTTGACACAGCTTTTATTGGTAACTGGGCTAAAAGCATCAGGTAAGAGGATTTTTTACTATATGTGTGCTCGATAATTTGCAGACACTGAGGACCATCCTTGCGTTTTACCCCATGCTTAATTTTTGTCTCAAATGATTTATGAATTGCTAAAAGTCTGAAATACTTAATTGAAGTAACAGGGGCATTCTACCATCCTTAGGCATTTATAATTTTATGCATTCATCGACAAAAGAACATCCTACAACATGACTGAAAACTTCTACAGCACATCGAGATGCTTTCAACAGACGGCCACAAGGTAGAAGCTTCACACCTTTTCAGAACAGGATAAGGAAATGTTGACTTAGAGTCACTGTAGCCAATTCTCATTATGCATAATAATGAGAATTGAGAAAATAAGAAATCTTAAGGTCCAAGTTGGGGCAAACCTCATCTCATCAACTGATTAAAAAATTTGTCATAGGGTAATTTTTTTAAGCCAAATTTTAAAAATAATTAGATTTATCTACCCTTTTGAATACACTGTTAAACAACAAAATAACTAAAGGATCATTAATAGGAAAACACAAGAGAAACAGAAGCACAATCCACAAACCAAATAGATAACACTTTCTGAACCAGAAGCAAGAATCCTGCATTGTGATTTTTTGCACAGTGCCAACGCACTGCCTCACACCCCGAGAATACTCAGATAATGCCAACTGTTGAACAAAACAATTTTCTCAAAATGACTTACCTACATTTCTGGCACTACAACTCAGATGCATACATAATGAAAAGAGGAAGGTCACTGAATTATATAAAATTCAAAGTTAATTTCTGTTACCCAATAGCATCTAAAAATCACTGCATATCATTCAAAAGCAAAGCTACATCCAAGAATAGTTCCTCAAGTTTCTAATATACTAAAAGAAATAAAGTAACCTCAAAAAAAAAGTTTCTGGTTTCCTTCTAAGTTACTTTCCTCCTAGTCCAATAATTTTTACAGAAATCTCACCGAAACAAACATAATCCCATTCTGGATCACTCTGATGGCTGGGTGGGCCCAGTATTCTGTCCACCATTATTCTGGGTATTTTTCAGGGAAAACATGGCTGCTCACTCCATGGTCACACCACATCTTCAGGGAAGTTATTCCAACTCCTAAGGAGTTTTTCTTATTTCTAACAATAACCTGCTAGAGGTTAAGACTGTTATGAGGCTTTAATGAATAGATACTAATGAGCTAATATTTGTAAAAGTTACTAGAATAGTGCTCAGCACATAGAAAGGGTCATAAAAATTGTTGCTAATTTAAAATGACTCTTGGTTGACATAAACAGTTTGTAGCTAAGAAGCACATGGGCAAAAGGATGCCTGTAAAATACGCTCCAGACTAACACAGTCAGGGCAAGCGTGAGAGTCAGTGATACAACAGAGAAAAATCTGACTGCCCCTTATAGCCTGAAACGGCCTGTGCTAGCTTGGTAATGGACACACAGGGTTTGTCTGCCAATCTCAAGTGACCCCACACTGCCAAAGGGTATTTACCTGTTTACCTACTTTTCAGCGCTCTACCATATTTAACTACCAATAGTCTCCTATGTCATCTAAGTGGGACTCGGGGAAGACAAAAGATTAGGTGTCTACTGTCCAGGTGCACACAGTTTACACAAATTACATTCTTTCAGTTGAATGGAGCATGAGCAAGAATTATGAAGCTTTATTGAGCAGAACTCAAACTGGAAGTGGCATGTGGAGCTACCATTTTTCATTTCTGTATTGGGCTTGAATGCTATGTTATTTTCACTAAACTTGAATTTCTCACAAAAAGTAGACACTTATTGACCTCTGGTTTATGCACAGCTCAGTGTTGCAGAACAAGAAATATCAGGAAGGTGCACTCAAACTGCAGATGGAAGGGTGCGTGAGATCCACAGTGACCTACCAGAGATAGTCAGGGTGATTTCCTGAGGAGGCCCGGAGGACGACGCGGCCGTGGGTCCCGCAGCCTGAGCCAAGACCTGGCTCAGGCTGGAGTTGTTAATGGTCAGAGTGATCTCATGGGGGCCACTGGAGGTAGACACCAGGCCTTGGGAGGTCATCGCTTGAGAGAGGTCTTGGGTCCCTGGTCATCGTTATGAAACAAAACAAAGCTGGGCTTAAAAAAGAATAATTTTCTCCTTTTAAATTAAAAAAATATTTTAGTAAAACTGTCATTTCAAAAAGAGAAAGATTCAAAATACAGCACTAGTCACCTCTACCTCATTCATCGAAACAAACAAGAAAGCCTTATGCAGACCAGGAAGTCCACAGACCAAACTGCTCCCATGAGGCAGCACTCCATGCACACACACCCGGTTAACACCATTTACCCCGAGAAAAGCTTACTTTATCCTTCGGGCACCTGATTCATTTGTTGAGCTTTACAAAGAGGAGAAAATGGCGGCAGAGTGCCCTAAAATCCACTATGTGACTCTAAGCAAGAAGCTGAAACTCTCGTGGTCAAAATCAACACTGTGAATGGCTCCTACCATTGCTGCTGGAGCTCAGTGCGGAGTCCTGCTCAGACAGCGGGCCTATGGTCAGGTTGGCAGATGTCCCCGTGGGCTGTAAGGACAGGCCTGAGATGGGCTGGATGACAACGCTGGCTGGGACCGTACCATCTGCTGCCTGAGCAGAGCCATTCTGTGGGGCCGGGCCAGGCTCCCCTGTCAGCTGCTGAGCAAGCAAGTTGCTCTGCTGTAATGTTTGCTGCAAAACACTTGGATCAATCTGAAAAGCAACACAGACACTTACAATGAAAACGGCATGCTTACTACCAGAGAGCCTACAGGGAAGCACGGAAAACCAGAGCAGATGCCATGCCTGTAACGTGATGTTATTGATGCTGGAGGCATCGATTCCAGAAATTTGAACATTTGGTCCAAGCAAGTTGGCAGCTAACTGTAACTGTATGCCTTCCAGAGTGGTCACGCTTCCGTCCGTCAAGGACACGGTCCAGTCGCCACCAGCTGCGGAGACAGAACACGAATGGCTATCAGAAAACTTCTTAAATAGAAAAATTCCATGTGTATAAGGTATTTTAAATACATAAGTTTTATATGTATATCAGTATGATGCACGTAATGAATAATACTGTTATTTACTTTATACCATACATGTATTATCTAATTTAATCACCACAAAACGAACCCTGTGAAATAGGTAATAACATTATCCATTTTAAACATATCAGGAAACCAGGCTCAGAGAGATTACACTGATTAGCCCAAGACTTAAAACTAATAATAATTTTGTGTTATTAGGCTTTAATCAAGCCACAGATCACATAAACAGAAAGCAAGCCACATAAGACATCTAAGAGCTATTAACATCTGCTGCTATTTGAAGTACACAAAAAACCCTATTGGTTAAAATTTAATGCTGTTCAAGCGCTGTGTGACCCAGCAGCAATTAGAAAACTCTAGCATATTAGACAATGTTCATGAGCAGCATGAATTGCACACCTCACTGTTAAATCTGTGAGAAGTCGAGAAAGAAACAAGTGGAGGGCCAGCGGCAGCAGGCGCGGAGCACGGAGCTAACACCAAGCAGCGCTGCGGGGGCAGGAGCGGGAGGCGGGCGGGCCCCGGGCCCCGGGCCCCGGGCCCCGGGCGAGAGCCCCTCCCCCTGCCTCATGGGGCAGCAGCTCCGAGGCACATGGGTGCGGCCCAGGCCCAGCGCCCGGCCCCCAGCCCGGTGCTCACCTGCCACGGGCGCGGGGAGCAGAGCCTGGCTCACCAGCCCCTGCTGAAGCAGACCCTGGTCCAGCTGTCCCGTCAGCACAGAGCTGTTCATGATGAACACGTTAGGGTCCGCGGAGGACGAGCTGAGGAGGCTGGCAGGCTGGAGACCCTCTGGTGAGCTTCGGGCCACCGGTTTCCTGGCTTTCTTTGGGTCTGGTTTGTAATGAAATTGCATGTGAGTCTTCCTCCGTCCAGACGTACGGAAGCGTAACTCGCAGTGGGGACACTTGAAAGGCTTTGCTCCCGTGTGCAGACGCATGTGCACTTTCAGGCTTCCCTTCGTGGAGAAGGCATTGCTGCACACGTGGCAGCTGAAGAGTTTCTGACCTGCGAAAAGGTCAGCCGAGAATCAGCCAGGGGCGCAGGACAGGGCCGCGCGGACTCGGTGGCCCCACACATTTCAAGGAGAGTCTCTCCTACAGGACGTTAGGGATGGGATAACGCTGCCGTAGAAACTTAGACGTAAGAAAAGTACATAGTTGACCGTCTGGATTGAGTCCCATCACAGCACTGGGGCGTTCATGGTGTCTTGCGCGCCAGGGGGCCCTGGGGCAGGTGACTGAATGGCCCAGCCCTGCACGGCTGCCATCCTTCTCTGGCCACGAAGCGCACACTCCCAGCTGAGCATCCTCTATTTTCCTTTCCGTGAAGGGGCACCCCAGACACCAGCACATAGAGACACCACCTAGGAGAAAGCGCCCTGAGCTCGCAGAGCCGTGCACCCCACAGTGCATACCCAGTTCCTGGGACACTAGTCCTTTTGATGCGTACAGTGTGTGTCAAAGGCCATGTATGCAGACCTGAGGCCCTGCCCTGAGCGCAGACCGGCCCTGGAGTGTCTCCAGGTGGAGGCAAGTGTCCTGGCTCTGGGTTCCTCTACGGTTCCCGGGACCCAATACTGATGTTCATCGGAGATGGGCACACCAGGGCTCACCCTAGGCCCGGTACCCTAATACTGCTCAGGGCCTCTGAAGTCACCCCAGAAACTCAGAGTGGAGAATGAAGCTCTGAAAAGTACTGCTAAAGACTTTTCTTTCTATTCCTTAGCCTGGGAGACAACACTGAATCCCAACATTGCCGGCACCTGCCCAGGGCGAGTCTGCACACTGGACCCGGCACCGCGAGGGCAGGCGGGCCGGTTCTCCTGACCCCCCCAGCACACAGGGAGCCGGGTGAAACAGCAGGAGAGCTGCCCACAGAAGAGGCCTGCTGCGTGAGTGCATGTGTCCGGCCATTTAATCTTAAGTATTAACCCATCAGGAAAGAATCATAGCGCTTTACATAAATGTATGAAATTCCACTTGTATTCTTGTGGTTAATTCTGCTTATAGGCAAACATTAAGAATATAATTTAGTTAGAGTTACAACCTGATGAATCGCAATAACTACTCTTTCATTTACTGAGAGTTTTTTTCCTTGTGCCATTTTTCTAAGCAGTTTGAACTCCCAATAGGGGGGCACTACTCTTAGCCCCACTTCCCACATGAGGAAACGGGGGCTCAGAGTGGGGCTGGCGGTGGGGCAGGGAATTCCAACGGCAGGAGTGCGGAGACGGCCTAGCAGCCAGGGCACAGGAGGTGAAGTCAGGAAGGGAAGGCTTAATGTAGTTTAATTAGGACAATTAACCCTCAGGTCCTCAAATAACGTGAAGAAAATGGCCATGAAAACTGCACATTAATTATTTTCCCTTTTGATTTCCTCCCACATGAAATAATTGCTACCTGATAACAATAATCCCCTGTTTTTATGACTCCTCGACAAACCAAATCTCTTCGGCTGAAGTGAGACCGAGGTGGTCGCGTCAGCAGCGGCCCCGAAGCCTGACTAAGAACACAGGGAAACGTACGGCTTGGCGCGCGGGCCTGGCTCCTCTTCCTCGGGGTCACGCGGGCCATTTTCCCCATGTCCACAAATCTTTGTGATTCCTGATTTTTAGGCTTTCTGTAATTTTGGAGTTATTTGTGTATACAAAATACATAACAGACATAAAATGTGACAGGCGTCCACGGATACCGAGGGGTGCTTACCTGTGTGCGTCTTCACGTGGCAATCCAGAGTGGATTTGACAGTGAAGCTCTTCCCACACTCATCGCACTTGTATGGCTTTTCTCCAGTGTGGATCCGGACGTGCCTAACCAGAAAGTATTTGCAATTGAGAGTTTTTCTTTTTAATGTCACACACATTTACAAACTTCATTATTTTAAACTTACAACTATCCATAAGTAAAAATTGTGTGCTGCTCTGTACTGAATAAATTGGGCCAAATAAAACAAATTTCTCTCTCTATAAAAACCACCAAAAACAAATCCAAAAGACAGCAAAAAAAATCCACCAGACCTATTTTTGGGTCTTTCCTCAAATTCAAAGAGCTTTTACAAATCAGCAATAAGACAATACCACAGTATAAAATGGGCAGGGCTCAGGCAGCTCAGAGAAGAAACATACACGGCCAAAAGCCGCATGGAAAGGTGTCCGCCCACACTTGGCGCAAATTTTAGAAGAGCGAATTAAATGAGATGCCATTTGCCCCGACAGGCTGATGACCGGCTGTAAGCTGGTGGTCTGGCGACAGGCCTCGGAGAGCGATGGGCGTAAACGCGCCGCCCGCCCAGGGGCCGCCCGAGTCCTGGCGCCCGCGCGGCGGCACGCGGAGCCCCTCGGCTGTGGCGCTCCTGCGGCCTCCACACCCCGGAGGCCAGGTGCTCACCGTGGCGCTGGGCGCGCCCACGCGGCAGAACCCGCCGCTGCCATATGTAAGGGTGAGGCCGCCCGCGGGTGCCGCCCACGGAGATGTCGGAGCCTCGGTGACGCACGACGTCAGACCGGACCGCGCGAGCCGACGCCCGCGGCGTGGGGCGTTTCCGAAGCGCGCGCACGAGGCCGCTAGAGCACCGCCTCTGGGGGGCGGGCTGCTGGCTCCTCAGCAGAGGGCGCGACGGGGCTCCGCTGCCCCATGACCTTTGCTCGGCATGGAACAGGGAGCCTGGCCTCCGACGCTTTCAGAAAGAAGGGCGGCCTGAGCGCAAGCTGTCGGCTGTTAGGCTGGGCCGCACTTCCTGCTCCCTGATGCCGGCAGGCGTCTCCTGGGCCCTGGGGACGTGCCGACTTCCGTGTTTGTACAGCCACTGCCTTCCTGCCCCTTTGGGCATAACGGCCTCCTTAGCACAAAGTGGACCGCGGTTTCTTGCTTCCTTGACCTCCTGTCCTGCCTGCTCATCAGCACCACCCACAGGCCAGAGCCCTGCGGGGCCCGCGGCGGCACGGGGACCCGAGGGCGGCCCAGCCCGTCCCACGGCACCCGTGCCCAGCACAGGCCCTCATCAGGATCCCACACCGCCCCCCTGCTGCTGGCTCACCAGGTCCTCTGCGCCGGGCACGCCTACGTGCTGGGCTGGCCTCCAGACCCATCACTGCGCCCTGAGCCTCACCCCAGGTTACCGTCCTCGTGTCCTATCCCCCGCCCCCCACCCAGATCACAGCGGCCACCTC
The DNA here is from genome assembly GCF_030020395.1 of Manis pentadactyla. Taxonomy (NCBI): domain Eukaryota; kingdom Metazoa; phylum Chordata; class Mammalia; order Pholidota; family Manidae; genus Manis; species Manis pentadactyla. Next base: position 156,093,863 of record NC_080024.1, on the reverse strand, counting down.
CTGGATTTCTCCGGCGCACCGTGCGCGCCCTGGGGACCTGGGGCTGCTTGGCCCTAGCCGGCTTCTCCTGCCCCCGCTCACTGCCTCACACCACCCTGCCGCCTGGGTGGGGCCAAGGGCTGCGGCTGCCCCCCACGCCCACGGGATGAGTCCCGAGCCCTGGAGCCCCGAGAGCCGAGGAGGAGCAGGCGGTCTGCTGCCGCCGCCTTCACATCTTAACGGTGCTTCCTGCTGTTACTCGCCTTACACCGCCCCCATGAGTTCTCTCTCCCACAGCAAGTGCGAGCGCTCCCCTTCCCGCACAGGGCAGCCCTGCCGTTACGCTAAGGTAACGCCCAGGGCCCTTTCCGCTGCTCCCCACACCCCGGTGCCCAGCCCTGCACTCTGCTGGGCGTGACCGTGCGCCCACTACCTGGCTGACCCGGCCGACCCTCGGCCTTGCGGGCGGCGCCTCCTCTGCCCTGAACCTGCTGGCCGCTGTGCCCTTGCTCTCCCCGCAGGCTGCCGTCCTGTGGGTGGGAGGATGGCTGCCGCTCTGCGAGCCACAGGCTTAGCACCGGGCTTCCCCCGTCAGGGATTTTCTGTTTTTTGTTACTGCAGCAGCTCCCCTTTATCTGCAGGGTACACGTGCCAAGACCCTCAGGTGGATGGTTGAAACCATGGATAGTACTGAACCTACATTCACTGTTTTTTCCTACTTATACACACCTATGATAAAACTTGATTTATACATCAGGCACAGTAGGAGATTAACAGCTAATAATGAAACAAAAATCGTAACAATATACTGTAACAGAAGTTATGTGAATGTGGTCTCTCTCTCAAAATATCTGACTGCGCTGGACCAAGTCCCCTTCCGCAATGAAGACGGCCGGAAGCCCACGTGGGCCACACCCGCCCAGCCCCCGGCTCACCTCACCAAGTCGCTGGGCTTCTTGAAGCTCTTGGGGCAGAAGGAGCAGCAGTTGGCGTACTTGGGCTCGGCCCCCAGCTCCGCGTGCCGGTCCTTCATCTCGCTGATGCGGTCCTTCTCGGCGGCCGACTGCACGAGGACCTGCTCGGACACGCTAGCACTCTCCTGTGGCCGGATTTTGGCTAACTGCGCGGTCTCCTCCTCTGTGAAGGTGATGACCTCGGCACGGGCCTTTCTAGACGCGCTTCTTTCGGAATTTTCTTCCTCTTCCTCCACACACACATCTAAACAAAACACAGGAAAAGGACCAAATCCTGATAAAAAATTAAGTTTCTAACAAAACAAGTATGGAATGTTAAAATTAGTAACTCAATTAAGTTCTGTTTGAGATGGTAAGGAGTTTTTGCCACCACTACTCTACTGAGAAAGCCAACAGGCCCGCACCCCAGCTAGCACAGGGCACCCTGCACACAGATGGATGGCAGTCGCACACTCACACGGTGTGTGCGTCCCATGCCCAGGCGCACAGCATGTGCACTCCCACGCCAGGACCCACCTGGGGACTTGCCAGAAAGAAACCACCTGAGGAGGGAGAGTGTGAGCACAAAACAGCCCCCTGGCCCGGAGTGGGAAGCGGGCACATCGGCTTGTGTAGCGACTGACTACAGCGTTCTGTGTCAAGTCGATGAGAAAGGGAAGGTGGGGGCACAGCTGTGCCCAGGGCTGCCGCACACCACAACGCTGGTGTCACTGCCGCAGAGCAAGGCTAGAGAAAGCTACAGACCCGGCAATGGGAAACTAAGTGAGAGCAGACGACGGGATGCATGGAGCCACTGGAAGTGCGGCACATCTGTGTCTGCGGCCACCCTGCATGGCGGTGACATCAGGGGAAGGAAGACTGCGTGGGTAACACCACCACAGACAGCGCTGCTGGGCTAGGACCGCTCCCTGCACACGGTGTCTGTGTGGAGGGGATACTGGCCAGCAGTGGTGTTACTGGCCTGGCGAGTGGTGACTGGCCAGATGACGTTTCCTCTTTGGGCCTCTCTGAATCTGTTTTCAAAGAGCAGGTATTGCTTTCATAATCAGAAAAAATTAACTGACTTTACAAGCAATCTGTACACTAGCTCATCACCAGGCTGGTCTTTGGCTGACGAGCCGTGGATCACAGGCGGACAGTACCTCCTCCTTCCGCCTCTCCGCTGGCCAGCCCAGTGGAGGGCCCTGGCTCATGCCTCTTCATGTGCTTCTTACAGTGGACGGTGGTGCGGAAGCCCTGCGCACAGAACGGGCATTTGTAGGGCTTCATGCTCATGTGCGTCGCCATGTGCCTGGTGAGGCTGCCGTTGGTCGTGAACGATGCGTGGCAGACGCTGCAGCTGAATGCCTTCACTCCTGTGACAACAGAAACAGGGCCACGCCAGACGTCAGTGCTGGGCACCGAGCACAGCGAAGGCAAAGATGTTCGGGGAGCCATGGAATTAAAGACTATCTTTTTGAAAAGTCTACTATTTTTAGGAACTTATTTATTTTAAGAACATGGAAACTGACAGAATGTGTCATACTACATTTGCTAGTGAAACTAAAGCCTCTGAGAGCATTTCTCTGAACAAATGTCCATTCTCTTCGTCCCTCAGTTTGTCACATTTAAATGGGTAGCATGTTTGTGGACTCTGCCTTAGAGTACAGAAGACTCTCCCCTCTGGATGGATGACACGGAAGCAAGCTAAGAAGGGTATTTTCTTCTCATCTCTGTTACTTGTTCAGTGGCCCTGACTTTCTGAACCACAGAGTGGCTCTGACATTGCTCCTTAGAAGTTGTGCGTGGCTTCTCTCCGTGGGCGATGCTGGCCCCTTAGCAGGGCCTTCAAAGCCCCACATACTCGGACCTCGGTCTGTCTTCCCAGGAGCCATTAAAAACACTCCCCAGGCACCAACGGACTAGTCCATAAGATCTTCCTGTTTTTAAGCAGTACACCTTTATTTTCAAATAAAGTCTAATATAGAATATACACTGATATTAAACAGATATATTATTTATGTATTAAATGTATTAAACAGATAAAAGTGATATATTTAGTGACAAATCATATATGTAATAAAGAATATATTTTTAAAGCTTTTGCTCAATAATAAGAATCTAAATAGTCTAATTTAAAAATGGCATAGCACTAGAATGGGCATCTCTCAATAAGAACATGAGAGATGCTCAACAGCATGAGACACTAGAGAAAGGCAACTCAAGCCACAATTAAACACCACTTCACTCTTAGGAGGACGGTCATAGTAGGAGAGAGTGCGACAAGAAAGGGAAATTGCTCCTCACACACTGCTGGTGGACCAGGAGATGGTGCAGCCACTTTGGAAATCAGTTTGGTAAATGCAAAGGCTTAAACAGTTATGGGACAAGCAGTCCCACTCCTAACAAGAAATGTAATGTACGTCCACATAAAAACATATACAGAAATGTTTAGCTGGATTAACCTTAGTATCCAAAAAATGGGAACAACTCAAATGTCTAACTGATGAATGCAGATAAAATGTGGCCACCACACAGTGGAATGTCATCTGGCGGTAACAGTGAAGTACAGATACATGCTACAACGCGGATGAACCTGAACACATGCCGAGGGAAGGAAGCCAGTGACGAGAGGCTGCACGTCGTACATCACTTTTATGTGGAATACCCAGAGCAGGCAAATGTGCACAGACAGAAAGACCAGGGTGGCTCGGGCTGGGGACACCACGGGGTGCGGGGTGGCTGCTGACGGCACAGGGTTTCTTTGGGGTGATAAAAACATCCCAGAGGTAGGTAGTGGTGAGCTGAACGACCCTGTGAACACAGGGAAAAGCATACTATCTCCGGGGCACGGCAGACAATGACCTGTGTGTGTCTTCTCGTGGGACTTGAGGACCCCGGAGGAGACAAAGCCACGGCCACAGAGCTTGCACTTGTAGGGCTTCTCCCCGGTGTGTGAGCGCACGTGCTGCTTCAGGTGGCTGGACTTCTTGAAGCCTTTGTGGCAGTAGTCACATCTATAAACACAACATGAAGGGTACAGACCACGTTAGTTCACAGCACAACTACAACTGTGACATCTGAGAACAGGAGAAAAGCCAGCAATCCTCACCGACAATCATTAGAAGATCAGGCATAACTGTCACAGAAACTAGGTACACTCCCCAGTATCTAAGAAATTATGGAATATTAGCAATAATAATTTTTTAGAGCTAATTCTGCTCAGAGTATCTGTAGTCTTACACATATTTTAATATTTCAAAAGTAGTAAGTCCTATAGCAATTCCCAGCAGGCCAAATATCTGATTAATTAGAAACTATTCTTTTAAACATAACAGGAAGAACATTGACTATGTGGTATTTTCTTTGCTAAGATGTAAGCTGCTGTGACACCACAGCTTAAGGGTCAGAGTCACTCCCGAGTCTAGACACGTGGAAATGCCAATTTCTATCCTTGTATGCTTTATAAAATACTTTACAAAACAGGTTTACCGGGATATCTGGAATAGTATCAAGTACACAGTATAGCTTCCCCTCAGTTGTTGGACTATATGAAAATTACTTTAAGGATGAAATCATTATAGATTTCAAAATTCCTATTCACATTATTAAAAACTAAAAAAAAATGATTTAGAAAGTGTATTCAATTATATTTCCCTACTTTTTCCATTTCCAAGTCTTAGTCTTGACACCAAAACCTGCTCCCCAGGGTCTCCCCCTTTCCAGGGATAGTAATTTCATCTTTTTAGTTGCTCAGGTCCAAATCCTAGTCGTCATCCTTAACCCTTCTTCTCTCACATCTCTACCAGTAAATTCTGAGGTTCTACCTTCTAAACATACCCAGAGTTTGCCACCACTCCCTTGCAATGGCAATGCTGCCTCCTGAGCTCATCTGCTGTACAGTTCACTTGCTATTTCTTCCCACTAGGATGCAAACTTCGGACGACAGGGCATGTTTTCCTATTTCACCCACTAATACAGTCCTAGGGCTTAGTACCTAACAAGTCCTTAATACATGCTGAACAACTGCATGCATGAATGATGCCAAGCTATACACCCAGCAATGCCCAAGCACAGCCACAAAGAAATCATGAGAAAACACTAATCTCACTTAAAAATAACAGTGCAAAGTCCCCAATTAAATATTGGCAAACAAATACTTGTTGAGTATATAAAAGTGTGCATAAAATTTCAGGAGAGGCATAGAAATCCTATAGCCCATCAATGCATATCCCCTCAGAATCCATGAATCCCAAAGTCAGAACACTGCTCTAATAAAAGTTTTGAATTTATAAATTCATAGAGATTTCAGGATAATATACTTCTCAAGTTAAAGAAGCTAATGTATAAGAATACTAGTTCAAGGTACTTTAGATCTTGTATGAAAAACACATGCTTTGAAAGTGAAACAAAGATACCTGAATGTCAAAAATTACATGCTTAACATTATTAGCAAAGCTTAACCAATTTCAAAATTCTTAAGACCACTCTTTTTAGATAAGGTAGCTCAACACTTTTAAAGAGTAACTATGAAGGAATGAGACATAGGTTTTAGTTAAATGGCTCTGGAAAAAAATATTAGAATTTAAGAAGTCTTTTAAGCAAAAATAAAAATATTATAAAGCCAAGACCATCTCCATAAAGATACACCCATTTTGCTTTATATATTACATACATACTGATATTTAACTTCACAAAAATGTATTTATTTTATTCACTATCAGTGTACATGTCCCACAGTGAGCTGGGGCAGGAGTCTCTCTTTCTCCCCAGGGTATCCTGAGTATCTGGAATGTACGTGGCACTCTGATGGCACTGCGTACCTCCTGCTGAATGAATGGGTGCCCGAAGATTGATGGGTGAACTGATTTAAAATCTGTCTTTAGTCATGCTGAGCTGGGGCACACAGCTCGTTATATATAAAGCACACTAAGAACTTTGACAGAAAGTCTCAATGTAAGTTAAAGTTATTTCTGAAAACATGATAATAGGCTTAAAAGGTGGTGACAGAAGCCATAGCAGAGCAGCCTCACTGGTCAGGCTGCTGCAACCTCAACTTACTAGGCCCTGTCACTTATTAGCTGCAGAAAATTTAACAAGTTCATCTTTTCTGTGTCAGATGCTCTATTTATGAGCTAGGGAAGATAACGGACCCTGTTTCAGAAGCTGTAAGAGTCAAACTGCAGAGCCCTTGGCAGGGGAAGCCACCTCGGCACGCGGTCACAGGGCCAGTGGGCGTCTACCTGTAGGAGCGCCGGCTCTGGTCCTCCCCGTCCTCCAGGAACTGGGGCCGCTGAGTCTGCAGGTCTAGTTCCTCTGGGGATGACTCTTGAATCAAGCGAGTTGTCTAAAATTTAGCACAAGTATAAAACAGACTACTTGAATATCTATGAATAAATACCAAACAACTAACAATTAGGGCTAAGAACATTCATCAGTGTGGATTTAAAAGGAGGAACCTCAAGTCATTCATGGCAATGGTTTGGCCAGATGAATAACAAAAAACATTTATACAAATTTTATTTAAAAATACTTATTTTCTTTTAAGGAGCATGATCTTTCCACACTTTTCACTTTTAATATATCTTAATAAGAGATTACTCTTTCATCTCCTCTATTCTTACTGAGAGTGAATAGAAGTCCTGCTTTTGAAGATACTGAGTCTCCTCGCCTGTCCCAAAACCACGGGGAAACAGAGCACCTCCGGCACCCAGGGCAGCAGCAGCCTGGGAGCACCCGGTAACCACCTCCTGACATGGACTGCAGCGCAGGCCAGGACAGCAAGAGCCAGGCAAAGGCCTGGTGGATGATTCCTGACCCGCCAGGGAACATCCATGCTCACTGGGCAGAGGCGGATGGAACAGGCTCAAGACAGACGTCAAGAGTGGGGAGCCCACGCATGCGCAGCAGCTTGGACCCGACTTCCACAGCCACTTCAGATAACCCCTGTTCTGCCCCTGCTGAACTGGGGGTGCAGCTTCACCCAGAAGCCTCTGCGGTGGAGGGAGCTACCCTGGCACAGACTCCACTACCCAGATTCAGCATCTGCTGCCCATCATGTTAGTCCTGAGCTAAGAAAACATGCCTGAAATTTTCACTGGTGGGTCTGGGGCTACCACGTGGCAAAGTTACCACCAGTAGCTTATAAAAAGAGAAAGCAACTGAATGGGCAATGTTTTTATCACTATTGAAAATTTTCCAAAAATGGACAAATCAAACCCCCCAAAAAACTTAAATGTCTCCAACCTAAGAAAAAAATTTAAATGATGCACTTAAGTATTTATTTTTAGTATGTTAGCATTGGTTGTATTTTCATTCTAACACATTTCTTTTAAGATTTCACAAAGAGCAGTATTTAGGTTTTATCACTAAAGCAACATCACATCCTTCAGCTGTTACTGACACAGCACTCTGACGACTTCCCTGACTTATCACTAAAAAGGTACAGGCACATCATGGCAATGAAATCTTAAGTTAAACTTAAATGTTTTAAGGGAAAAGAAAGCCCTATATGCTAAACATTCAAGTTTTCAAGGGTAACACAATAATCTTTTTTTTTTTATTAAGGTATGATTGATATACACTCTTATGAAGGTTTCACATGAAAAAACAATGTGGTTACTACATTTACCCATATTATCAAGTCCCCACCCATATCCCAATGCAGTCACTGTCCATCAGTGCAGCAAGTTGCCACAGATCCACTATGTCCCTTCTCTGTAACACAATAATCTTAAAAGAAGTTAGCATGCCCTCTCCAGTAAGTGAAGAATAAAACAGAATCTGCTAATCAAGGGCAATATCCCCTCTATGAATACTCACTACATTAACCGTATCAGAGCAGGGCACCTGGAGCAAGTTCTGCTGGTGGAAGCTCGTGGAGAGGGCCTGGGATTCCAGTGTACTAGAATCTTGTAACTGTTGGACAGGTGGAAACTGAGTCTGTTGGTTGTATGTGTCAGTCACTGTAAAACCTGAAATAAATGAGAAAATTAGAAAATATGAATGCTATGAAAAATATTAAAGTTACATTAAAAAAGCCAAGAAAACATGGGTTTCATGACTAAGGATGATCAGAGGGACACCTCCACTTTCTGGAGTAGCATCAGGACTAGTTCTCTCATCGGCAGGCTGATATCTCAGCACCCACATCCTTGGAGTGCAGGCTTACAGACCAACTGCAAGTACTCAGACCCCAAGTCCCAGTTTCCACTCGGCTAGAAACTCTGTGTAGAATGATTGTTAAAGTCATTTTCCAGATAATCTGAGCAGACCGCAAAACAGCGTGTGCACACACACAAACACGCACACATTCCATGCAAAGCATTATTTAGTTTGAAACCATAAATTCCAGAGAGGCCTTAAAGAAGGACTGAAGGTCACTGTACAATTAAAGCCACCGAGTATAGCTCACTGAAAAGTGCCCCCTGGAAGACCCCACTGACCCTGCGGTAAGCCGGCCGGTTCGAAGGGCTGCGGGGGAGGGGCCTGCTCCTCAAAGTGATCCATGTGCCCTTGCAGTGCATGCTGTGGAGCCACAAACCTCTCTGCAGATGAAAATGCAAAAGAAGGGGGAAGTCATAATTTGCAAGTTATTTTAGATCTATCAGTCTATCCAAAAGGACACTTTAGAGAGTTTTTAAAAATCAGCCTCCTTATTGTGTGAAAAAACAGCAGAAAGGCAATGTATGTGTGTAGGGGGTATGGGCATTATCTTTGTACTTTCAGAATATCACCTTAATATCCTACAACTTAGACAATTTTCTTCTATAAAGTTTCTAAATGCAATTACATTAAAAAACTATTTTAAAGCTTTTTGGAGAGGATAAAGTCCTGCTCACAGTAGACTGGGCAGCAAGCTGTTTGTTAGCAGGGATGAGACAAGAAGTCTGTGCTAGATGCAAATCGGCTACATCACTAAGTTCACTGCTTACAGCTGAGCTGACATCCTCCATGGCCAAGGTGTTGGGGCGGGAGCCCGATGTCCCTGCAGGCCAGTAACAAACAGTTCGCAGACCTGCACCCAACTGTGAATCAGACTTCAAGCGCCCTGTGCTGGGATACTAACGATCGCACAGATGTATACTTACTAAAAATGAAGGCTATGCTCTACACAGTGAGGGATAAAAGCAGGTTACAAAGAAGTGTGTGCTGAAAGGTCCTCTTCCTATGATTCTATACACATGTCAAACCCTCTCCCTCTCTCTCATGCACACACACATACTCAATCACAAATCTGGCTTGAAAAGTCAGAGATGAGAGATACTGATACAGACTGAAGTGCATATAAAGGGCTGCAGAACTGCATGGATGATTCCACCAGCTAGAACTCCTGAAGTGTTCACCTTCATCTGCTTCCAAGGGCTGCTCTGTCAACTGCGGGCCAAGTCCCGACTCTCCGGTGCCCACGCCGTGCTGTGGCTCCAGGCCCAGCATGGCCGCAGGGTTTGCAGCGACCGCCTCGGCAGTCTGCTGCAGCTCGTTGCTCTCGATCTCCACCTGCATCTGCGTGGAAACGTGCATGCTCTGCTGGTCCACGGCACTGCTGTCCACGGAGACGGCTTGCTGGTGCTGCTGGAGCTGCTGGGCAAGCTCGTATCTTCAAAAAATCAGTGAAAACCCAGGAAGTTAGGCAGACAAAAATGACTTGCACGGACTACTACTTTGCGAGTTGTTCATTGAGTAACACTTTGCATTTTAAATATTTCATTTAGAAGTTGTGAGGCAATCTAGTTGAAAAATAAATACTATTAACAATTCTGAAGAAAATCATGTTCCCTCATCTTTCAATGCTTTCACAGATTATAGGGACATGAAGGCAGCAAAAGGGGATGAAGGGCACACATACCTGAAGTTTCAAATTTTTGTTTAAATAGAAAAGATGCCAACTCAAATTCTTCAGGATTAAAATATTCAAAAAGAATTGTACAAAATGAGGCAGCACCTCTCAGATTTTAATATTATATATTTTAATATTATAAACACATGTGGTGCATATGTGGGGCAAAGGTCTATATCCTGCTGTCTCATGTCTGGGGCCACAGAACACAGACCACGAGGCATCTGGTCACCCTGATTTTCTGCGAGTCCATTATTCATGTTAATATTGCTTTTCTGTATACAAAATATGTCCAGTATGTTTTCAACAAGGTTAGCAACATCTCTTTCAAGGAGAAAAATGAACAGTGAATTCAGCGACCAAATTAAAGTACTTAAAACAATAATTCAAATAATTATCTAACAGGCTGTAAAATACCTAAGACGTTAATGGTCTATTCCCCTAAGATATCATGATCAGACCCATACAGGCTCCACCATATGCTTGATTCCACAATCTACTGCCTACTCAGAATTCCATTCTTAGTTCCAAACAAAATCTCTCCTCTCCATTTTCTGACGTCAAAAATAGTCACTTCTCAACTACTTTTACTGAGGAAAGGGGAACAAAAATATAATAGAAACAGTGGAGAGTTAGAGCACACACACAGTCTTTACTATGCGGCCACCGCTCAGGCAGACCATGACGTTCACACGTTTTCCCCCACTCCCCTGGCTAGGAGGAAACATGTGTTCGGAAGCTGGTGGAAGCCGGCTTTCTGTGGTTTGCTTGGTTTGTGGAGTTTTTATGACGCTTACTACAGCAACGTGTCATGCCTATTTCCCACATAGCCAAATGTGATATTTAGGAATCCCCAACACTCCAAGCACGGGGATGAAATGCTGGGGCAACTGTCTGCCTGCAGGCAAGTTGCAGGTGCACGCTCTGTGAGAAACCCCATCTACACCTGACAGGCCTGCCAGTCCTTGGGTCGTCACCTCCACATCATGCATTTACCTCCTAACGTGGCCGTGGTACGTGTCCCTCCGCACAGCCCATGACAAGCAGTGGCCACTGCAACACTCCCCATAATAGAGGTGACCCAGCTAAACAGCTGATTTCCTTCCCAGGTACCATACCACTGGCCACTGAGTCCACAAACAGGGCCTTAAACACATACTCCCAACACTACCACAGGAAGAATGTTGTAAAGGCCTGGCTTCTCGACAAAGAAAAACATTCTTACATGCCACCAGGCAAGGTCACACCCAAGCTCAGCCTCGTGAGCCTGGTATCCTGCTACAGTGAGCGAGACTCGGCATCCTAAGCATCAGTGCAACCACAAATGCCCAGCCCCGAATGCACGTGGGGCACGTAACTTCCTCCACAAAATGCAGTCAAGTATAACTGGATATATAATTGGCAGAAGTCCCCTGTACCAACACCACTGACACTGTACTTCTTATATGGTCTCAAGGAGCAGGTAAACTTCTCGGCTAACTACCCAATAGTTTCAAATCAAGGAAGCCCATGCTGCCAAATGCCCTCAGCACCCAGGTGGTTAGTCTTAAAACAACTTTGTCGCGCTAACTTACTTTAATGTTTTGGGGGGTTTGTTTTATGTGTAAGATCTGCAAGAGAAAACTGGGTCAAAACACGGTCCAGAAGGAAATGTTCCAGGACAGACAGTCCGACATCCTTTCACGACAGGCCAGGCAGCTCTGTTGGCAGCGCCTCCTAGGATGTGGCCACCTTACCTGGGCTTTCCTCTGCAGTACAGAATAATGTGGCCCCACAGAAACCCAGTGGGCAAGTGGCAGACATAGTCACAAATGCACTTCTGTGATGGCTTTGTGGATGCCCTCCATTTAGAGATTAGATAGCCCTCTAATTATGTACAAATGTAAGTTGGTGTTGATGATGGATTTATGTGATAGCTAAAACGCATGAAAACATATGTTCTTTTTAAGTCAACAACATAGAGTAATTATGATTCAGAGACACTAATGATATGCCAAGAAATCACAGGGCTGACTAAGGTTTCCTGTTTTGAATTCTTCACTACCTAATTACACTAGACAGTCTTAGTATTTAGCATTTCATCTATTACTGACTATTAGCACTTTTTTTAAAGTTTGCAAAGCATTTAGTCCAGTATGGACTACTTCAATGTTAAAAATAAAAATGTTAATGCTCTAGTCTATGGTTCTCAATAAAAACTTGACATACATATAGAAGTTTCTTTAGCCCATACATCTTAGCTAGAAGTAATAATATAGGAATCAAAGATAATTATTTCTTAAAAGCCTTATCCACCACCATCTGGGAATCACAAAGATTATTAAAAAGCAACCATCATGATTATACCTACCTATGGGTTTTCATGTGCTTTTTGCAATTTAGTGAGGTCTTAAATGTTTTCTGGCAATAGGGACACATATAGGGACGAAGGTCATTATGGATACCCATATGTCGCCGTAAGCTACCACCAGTAGTGAAAGCTCCATTACATATCAGACACTTGAAAGATTTTAGTCCAGAGTGTGTTCGGATGTGGGCTTTGAGCACTCCTGCAGAAACAAAGCCTCTTCCACACTGAGAACATTTAAAAGGCTTTTCACCTGTATGTGATCTAAAAGAACAAAAGTTTTAATGAATAAGCTTCTCACACTTTTATATGCTTTGTATTCTAGAATGCACTCTCATTACTATTTCACTTGATCATCACCTTTTTAAGCTAAGCAGCAAAGGTACAACTCTCCACATTCTACCAACAAGATCACCTGAGTCCTGGAGGGCTCCAGGGATCCCCAGTAAAGCCGCAGGCCTGGATACAGCTGAGCAAGAACTGGATCCCAAATCTTGTTCTACATTCTAAACTCTTCTCATGACACCTTACTGGGTCTCATGATCAACTTCTACTGTCTTTTCGCCGTTGCTAACACAAAGAACTGATCTAAACTCTGATGAATACACCTGAAAAACTGTTAAAGAACATAATTCTAATGGAGTAAATCAAATACTTCTTTGACAGACATGTCCTACAAATCACAAATAATGCAAATATATTAGGAGTGTAAAAAATTAAATGGCAATTTCTGGGTTAAATATTTTAGTCAAGACACTAAAGGATAAAAATATCAATCACCAATAAACATTTTGAGGTCAAATGTGACATTTTAAGTTATCAAAAGCTAACACTACTATCCTTAGTATTTCTGTAAGTCACCAGATCACTAAATCACTGTAATTACACTAAATTTCCATCTATGTAACCTTACCTGATGTGTTGTTTAAGGTGGCAAGATTTTTTATATGCACGATGACAGTAAAAACACTTGTATGGTCTATCTGCTTCATTTACAAAATTATTATTAAAATAGCTTTGAAAAAACTGGTTTCTTGGAATGGGCTGGATAAGACCTACAAACCAAAAGAAAATCAGGAATAATTTATTGCCAATGCTACTAAAAAAGTTACATGTCAAGGCACCTGCTTTGCCCAAAAGGTGAAAATTTGGAGGAGTTCAAGTATAGATTCCAGTGTTGGAATTAAATGATATTTTAACTGTTAGGAAGGAACTGGCTATTTAAAGAACACCTACTGGGAAATGCTTATGAAGTTAATATAAGATAGAGATTTTTCACATAAAGAATAGCTACATTGTCATAGTTACTTCCCCTGGTTCTAATACCAATTTTTAATGGATTTCTTTCTGTACCTTCTATATGGGCATTTGCAGTCATGGATTTTCCATAACCATATCCCAAATTCAGGTTAGTCAGGATTTCAAATCCCTGTTTTTTCAGTTTGTTCAAATCCCTTCTCATATCACTGACAGAAAATCATTTTTACTAAAGGAAGCCATGATCCCAACTGCAATTTGCTCAAATGCCAATAACAGCTCACTATCAAGCACCTCGTTACTAGAGCTGCTCGCATGGTATCCCAGCGCTGGCTTGCGCCCTCTCTAGCCATACCTCTCCATCCACCCGCACCCACCCTCCACATGCAGCTTCATCTGGCGCCTCTCCTTCACGAGGCTCTGCTGTTTTTCTGAACAAATGCACACTTTCCCGTTTCTGCACCCCTGCTACTTCTCCATCAGAGTTTGTTCCCTCATCTGCTCTTGCACTGCTTGTCTCATGTCTCTTTCCCACTCCGCCTTGAGCTGGGACCTACCCCACAGTCACGGACGGAGCCCTGAGGCCACATCGGACCCACCAACTAGTGCACATAATTACACAGTCAGACAAATTGGTGATCCTGTTCTCAGGGTCTGGAAAATTAGGGCTTAAAGGAAAGAAGCACGCACAGATTCAAACCAAGATCATTTATTTATGTCTTTGGGTCAACCTTTATTAGACATCTACTGTGTTCAGGGAATCATGTTGGAGTCTATGAAGAAAACATAAAACTAATGTGAATATTCTCCCAAATGGCAACTAAAAAGAGTGGTACCTCGGGTCACCACTAAGCTGATGAACGTGTAAACTTCAAATGCTCACAGCAGAAGGTCTTATGGGATATAATGCACAGCAGCATTATTTGGAATTTTGTGCAAATAGGTTCCATAACTATTGGCATAAAAGTACCACTTAATTAAGATTATAAAAGGTAAATAATATCTGATAAGCTATTTTCTTGCTTCTTGTTGAACATAACGGAATGAATGGTTCCTAAGATAAGCTCCAATAAAAAATGTTAAAACTCTCCTTCCACAACTAAAATGCACTGTACAAATATATAAATGTGAAAAATTAATTTTACATGCTTTATTAGACAATAATATATACATTAAAAAATGAGAAAAAAACATAGGAAAGTGAGATAATCTTGTTTTTAAGTTACATAAATTAGTTATATAAATTACATAAATTCATGGAAGTAGGTAAAATAAATTAAATTCACAAGGTAATTTTGTTGTCCTACATCTGTTTCATAGGGGAAAAATAAGATACTTCACAAGTCAGAAAACAAATTATTGCTTTGCCATTTCCCACACCAAAAAAGAATGTGCTTTACAAGAGGTGGGGGTGGAGGTAGGGGAGCTGTTCAAAAGCTTACCAACTAGTCAGACCTGAGGTCAGTTAGTGAAATAAGGATTTCAGGTGATTTTCTCCCTGGAGCTCTGAAATACAGCCACTGAGCCCATGTGATGGCAGGGCTGTGGTCTCACAGCAGCAACCAGGCCCTGGGCTGCCCTGTTTCAGTCCCAGCGCACAGACCACCGGCTACCTGCTGCCAGCCCTGGGGCCCGGCTCTCCCGGTGCATGACTCCAGAGCCTCACCCAGAGGCTGAAGCCTGGCTATCTGCACCAGGCCCTCCTAAGGCCCAGGACCGTCCCTCCTCTCCGTGTCACAACTGCCCTGATGCGGGGAGCATTCACCTTTGCAGCAAACACCCCATCTACCCCCCACTCTCCTTCCGGCAGCTTCCATGGTAAATAAATTCTCTATCACCAACAATGACCTCACAGAATGTTTAGTTCATCATTCCTTTTCCATGACAGTCAGTCTCTAGTCATACTGCTTCCCCAAGCCCTCACCCTCATTCCTAATAACCTGTTCTTCCAGTCTGATGAGGCATCTCCTCAGTCTGGGCCTGTCTTCTATTTCCCAGTCTGTCTTCCCTTCCTTCCCAGTCCTGCCTGCAACTCCATGAGGCAAATCCCTCTGTCCAGCCCCTTGCCAATCCACCCTGACATGACCTGCAAGTCCTTTTGCCCCTTCTTAAATAATCTGGGTCATAAAAAGAGCAGTAGAAGAGCCCGCCCAGTAACAGCACAGGGAAAACCGTGATCACGCACTGCAGGCACTGACACGGGAGTCTGCTGTGCACGCAGGACTGAGACTGACCGTGCACATCGCTCTGTAATTACCTGTCATACTTCACATACACATTAACATTCTTCTGCATCATTACCTCTGCAGTCATCCCCGTCACCCTTTGGATGTCTACAAGGAATTCACTGCACGAATGCACCCGGTTCACTGAGCACACCTTTGATGGGTGTTCTGATTGCTTCTATAGGTGCACTGTCACAATCTAGTATACACAACTGCTACCTTAGTGTAGTGTTTCCCCCCTGGACCTGGAATTACAGTCTCTGCAGTGGTGCCCAGGCATATGGATTCTGAAACACCCACAAGATGATTCTGAGCCTGCTCGGCGGGGAGTAGATGGTTTTCTACTTTGAGCTATTAAGGAAGCAAAGTAATAGGCCTCATTTTTCAGATACTTTAGTTTTTACCTCTAATAATTTTATACACACACAGTTCTGTTAAAAAATTAGGCTAATTATAAAGCCTCAAACTCTGAAGAAAAAAAATATGGGTGAATTAAACATACATCAGAGCCTAAGGTCTCAGCTGTGTCATTTCTACTGGATGGTCAATTCTTCAGCCCTTATTATATAGATAGTTTGCAGATACTCTTTCCCAGGTGTAGGTTGTCTTTTCACTTTGTTGATGGTTTCCTTCGCTGTGCAGATTCCTTTTAGTCTGATGTTGTTCCACTTGTTTATTTTTTATTCTGTTGCTTGTGCTTTAGGTAGGTGTGATTTCCAAAAAATCATTACCAAAACCCATGTTAAGGACCTTATCATCTATGTTTTCTTTCAATACTCTTCAATCCATTTTGAGTTAATTTCTGAGTGATATAAGATATGGTTCCAGTTTCTTTTTTTCTACATGTGAATATCCAGCATCATTTATTGAAGAGATGTCTTTTTTCCACTGAGTATTCCTGGGTCCCCTCAAGTATTTAGTTGACTGTGTATGCCTGGGCTTATTTCTGCCTCTATATTCTATCCTACTGGTCTACCTGTCTGTGGTCACACCAGCACCAGCTGCCTTGATAACTACAGCTTTGTAGTGTATCCCACTGGCCTACCTGCAGTGTAGCACTGTGGTCACACCTATACCGACTGTCTTGAAGACTATAGCTTTACAGTGTATCCCCCTGGCCTCCGTCTGGTCGCAGCCGCACTGACTGTCGGGATGACTACCACTTTATAGTGTAGTTCACAAGCAGGAAGTGTGAGGTCTTCTACTTGGCTCTTTTCAGGATGGCTTTGGCTATGCAGGGTCTTCTGTGGTTCCCCAAAAGTTTAGGAGTGTTTCTAATACTTCTGTAAAAAATTCCATTGGAATCTTGATGGAGATTGCACTGAACCAACACATGGCTTTTAGTGCATCAACATTTTAACAATATTAATTCTTCCAATCTATAAACCCAGACACCTTTCCATTTGTTTGTATCTTCTTTGATTTCCTTAATCAATGGCTTGTAGTTTTCAGAGTAATGATCTTTCACCAACTTGGTTCAATTTATTCCTAAGTATTTTATTGTTCTTGATGCTATTGTAAATGGGAATCAACTTTTTCAGAAAATTTATTGTTATGGTATAGAAAAGCAACTAATTCTGGTGTGTTAATTTTGTCTCCTGCAATGTTACTAAGTTCATTGATTAGACCTAATATTTTGGATTGAGTCTTTAGGATTTTCTATATGCAAAATCTTGCCATCTACAATAGAGACTTTTTTACTTCTTTCTCTCCAACTCTGGACACCTGTTGTTTCTTTTTCTCGCCTGGCAGCTCTGGCAAGGGCTCCTAGTGCTATGCCAAGTAAGAGTGGTAAGAACAGGCACCCCTGTCCTGTTCCTGATCTTAGAGGAAAAGCTTTCAACCTTCCACCGCTGAGTACATTCCCAATTGTGGGCTTGTCACGTATGGCTATTATCATGTTGAGATACATTCCTTCTATGCCTGATTTGTCAAGAGTTTTTATCATGACTGGATGAATTTGTCAAATGCTTTTTCTGCATCTACTGAGATGATCATAGGATTTTTTCTTTCAGTCATATACCACCACACCGATTGATTTGTAAATGTTGAATCATCCTTGCATTCCCCAGGATGTATCTCGCTTGATCATGGTGAATGACTCTTTTAATGTGCTGCTGAATTCAGTTTGCTAGTATTTTATTGAGAATTTCTGCATCTATAGTCTTCAGAGACATTAGCTTATAGCTTCCTCTTCTGGCAGTGCCCTTTTCTGGTTTTGGTATCAGGATGACGTTGACCTTGTAAAATGAGTTTGGGAATGTTCCCTCCCCTTAATTTTTTGGAAGAGCTTGAGAAGGACTGGTGTTGATTCTTCTTTAAATGTTGGGTAAGATTCACCTGTGAAGCTGTCTGGTCCTTGGTTTTTCTTCACTGGGAGATTTTTGATGACTGACTCTTGTAATTGGTCTATTTAGATTTCCTATTTCTTCCCGATTCAGTCTTGGTAGGTGGTATGTTATTAACAATTTTTCCATTTTCTCCAGGTTGTCCAGTTTGTTGACATGTAGTTGTTCGCAGTAGCCTCATATAACGCTTTGTATTTCTGGGGTATCAGTTGTAATACCTTCTTCACGCATAATTTTGTCCATTTGGGTCCTCTCCCTGTTTTCTTTGGCTAGCCTAGCTAAAGATTTGTCAATTTGGTTTATCTTCTTAAAGAACTGACTCTTAGTTTGGTTAATCTTCCCTGCTGTTTTCTGTTCTCTATTTCATTTATTTCTGCTCTAATCCTTATTATTTTCTCCCTTCTGGAGACTTACGGATCAGTTTATTGTTCTTTTTCTAATTCCTTAAGGTGTAGAGTTTGGTTGTTTATTTGCGATCTTTCTTGATTCTTAATGTTGGCATTTATCGCCATGAATGCCCCCTTCAGAACTACTTTCACTGCATCGCACAAGTTCTGGGACATTGTGTTTCCATCTTTGTTTCCCCTTTAATTTCTTCTTTGATCCATGGGTTGTTCAGGAGTGTGTTGCTTAATTTCTATGTGTTCGTGCATTTTCCAGTTTTCCTCTTGTTGATTTCTAGTTTCATGTCACTGTGGTTAGAGAAAATACATGGTATGATTTCAGTCTTGAATATGCTAAGATTGTTTTGTGGCCTAACATATGCTCAATCCTAGAAAATGTTCCACATGCACCCAAGAAGAAAGTGTATTCTGCTGTTTTCAGACAGAATGGGCTGTTAGGCCCACTTGGTCCACAGTGTTGTTCAAATCTTCTGTTTCCTTATTGAGTCTGTCTGAATGATCTATCCATTGTTGCAAGTGGGGTATTAAAGTTCCCAACAATAACTGTATTACTGTCTATTTCTCCTTTTCGCTCTGTTGGCTTTTACTTTATATATTTAGGCACTCCAATGTTGGGTGCATAGATATTTATACCTGTTGTTCCTTCTTGATGTACTGACCCCTTTATCATTATAGAATAACCTCCTCCTTTGTCTCTTTTTACCATTTTTAGTTTGAAGTCCATTCTGTTTGCTGTAACTACCCACTTTTTTTTGGTTATCATTTTCTTGAAACGTGTTCTTTCATCCATTCACTCTCATTCCATGTGTGTTTTTAAGGCTAGAGTGAGTGTCCTATAGGCAGCATACCATTGGATGTTGTTTTTTAATCCATTTGGCCATGTCTATGTCTTTTCAATAGAGATTTAATACATTTACATTTAAAATAATGTTTGATAGGTAAGGACTTACTACTGCCATTTTGTTCATTATTTTCTGGCTGTTTTGTAGACCAGCTGTTCCTTGTTTCTTATCCTGCTGCCTTTTTCTGTGCTTTGGTTTCTTTTGGAATCAGTATGCTTTGACTTCCTCATCATGTCTTTAGTGCTACTACTGAAGGGTGACCCCTTGTGGTGACCATGAGGACCACACAAACTATTTTATAATCATAACATCCTATTTTAGACTGATAACAAATCCAATAAAATTCATAAACTTTAACTTTTACTCTTCCTCTCCCTCACATTTTAAGTTACTGCTGTTAAAATTTATATGGTTTTTTAATATTATGTAACTAATAACAGATTGTTGTAGTTATGATATTTTCACTATGTTCTTTCCTTTTTAACTTTTAAAACTAGAGTTGTAAGTAAATTATGCACCACAGGACCATATTGTAGAATCTAACCCTGACTGTGTATTACCATTGACAGTAAGATTTACACCACCTAGTTAGGTATTTATGATGTTAATTACTGTTTGTTTACTTCCACTCAAAGTAGTCCCTTTAGCATTTCTTGTAAGGCAGGTCTGGTGGTGATGAATCCTTCAACTTTTTATGATGGTGGTAGTGAATTTCCTCAGAATATTATCACCACCTTGACTCTAAAACTTCCCCAGTCTGTACATTATTTTATTTAAAATTTAGTTCTTGAATTAGAAGAAAAAATAGTTAAGGTATAATAGACATCACACATCTAGTGAAATACAATCCCCAAAATGCAATAAACTACATAATATTCAAGTTTAATAAAGACTACTGGTGCTCGGCTCTAAGATACAATGACTATTTGAGAATCACGGTGCGCTCTTCTCCACCTGGTGCCCAGAACGCAAGGGCGATGTGTGCAGGAAGGAGATGAGCTTTGCTGAGCGTGTCCTGGTCTGAATGTCAGAGGATCCAGATTCCAGTTTTACCATGAACTCTAACTAGTTATATAACCTAAAAGCAATGTTATAACTCTCTCTCGAGCCCATTTTTACATCTGTGAAAATAAGGAATGAGGAATGTAGGAAACTTTTTTTGTGTAAAGATTATTAAGTTCTCATGCAGCTCTAGAAGTTTTTAAAAATGTATGACCATATGGTACAATACCACCCAACAGTGCTCCCTTAATATGCAGAGATTAAATTAGTTGGTATAGCACTTTTTAATGCATTCTAATACTTTCCTTAGTGACAGTCTTACTGTAAAACACACTGTGTTTTAGCTAACTACCCTGAACTGGAACATCTCATTTCTTAATTAAGCAAATAATTTTAACTCATCTATGCTAAAACCTTCTCTGTCATGTTTTTATCAAAATCTGTCTCCCAAAGATTATCACAGTCACATATTTTCTTTAGAATTCCCAAGGAGCTCAACAGACAGACACAAGTATAAATAACAATGAAGTTAGGCATAAAAATAAGCATTTATAGTATTTTACATATGACAACATGGAGTTGCCTCTGTGAACCAGGGCCCCGTCTCACTCAGCCTGGACTGAAGGAGAACTCCACCTGCACTGGTCTGGCCTGAGATGCGAGGGTCTTTGAAGCCAAAGAACAGATATACCCCATTTTAACCCTGGGAAAAGTTCTGGACAATCAGGACTCCAGTTTAACTCAACTAAGGATTTATAAGCTTAAAGTCAAGAAAAACTATGGGTGTTTAACTTGATTCATGGCAACCTGAAAAAAATGGTAATTAGAGGGTAATCCTCAAGTATCAAGTATAATCCTAGGGCTATTTAGAAAATGTTTAATCTGCCCTGACTCTCAGACATTTTTCTGCACTTTGGGACTAACACAAACACTGGGAACCTGTAGACTATGGTGAAGATTAAATACACATTAAGTGACAGTGGTCTGTTGTTTTATTTTGGGAGTCACCAAAGCAGAGAAGGGCGTCATAGGGAGTTTCTATGCCCATAGCAGTTAAATACTCTAAGAATCACAGTTCCTAGGAAGTTTAAAAGAATCATACATAAAATCATCAGTATTTTGGGGAAGATGATCTTCAATATTGTGTTTTGGGGTTTTCCATTTCTTCTGGAGTCTATTCTGGTAAGTACATTATTCTAGAAATGATCCATCTCATCTAAATTTTCAAATGTATTAGCAAAAATTGTACAGTATTTGCAAACAATTTTTATCTCATGTGCTTCTGTGTTAATAGCCTCTCACTCATAATATAATGTTTTCTCAGTCTTTGATTTACTAGTGGCATGTTACCTATTTTACTGTTCATTTAAAAAAATTTTTTAATTACTTAGGTTCACTAGAATTTTGTCCTCTATCTTAACTTCTTTTTTACTTAATTCCTTTTTGCTATTTTCTTTTAATTTTTCTAGCTTAAATTATATGTATATTTTTTATTCTTTCTTATTTTATAGTAAATACCTTTTAAAAGTCTTCATTTTTCTGATGACAGTTTTGGTCCATCCAATCTATGTATATAATGCTTTCATTTATATTATATAATTGTAGTTTTTAGTTTTTCTTTTCCATATAATTAAATTTTAAATAACTATTTTCTATCAGTTTATATTTTCATTGAACTGTAATCAAAGATTGTGTCCTGTACAATATCAACTTTTGAAAATTTGAAAGTTCCCTATCTTAGAATGTGATCAATTTCTAATCCATGCATACTTAAAAATGTATATTTTAGACTAAAAGATTCTAAAAAGCTAACATGTTTCAAATCCTCGAGTTTCACTGTTTTGTTAAGCTGATCTGAGGATCTCTTTTATACTCCAGGATTTGAATATTTTTCCTTTCTTCTAATTGTTTTTGGTTTATAGTTTTGATATTATGCTTCTAGACAACTGCTAATCATCTCATTAGTGGACTATAAATTATATTAATCTAAAATATTTCTATACCATCTGATCTTCATAATAAATTATATTTTATTTGGCATTAATGTAATTCATAGACTGGATTATCTTGTCTAAGACAATGATAAAATACAGAACTGCATAAAAATGTATGTCATCACAAAAAATTAATGAGGTTTACTTAATTTGTTTTAGCACAAAAATCATTTTTCTGAAGATTCTCATAAGCAGTATTTTACTATTAGTTAATAAACAAAATCATAGTAACATTGAGTCTAAAAAACCCTTAAAAGCCAGCAGTACTTCTGAATCCAAAGATTAAAGCACCCCAGTAATCTATTACATACCATGTAAGGATTTTAAGGTGAAAATAACGGAGCACGCTATGTGCTTCGCATAAAGAGCACTTGTCCATCTTTGATGGTTTCAACGTGGCAGATACGTTTCTTCAGTGAGGATTTATACAGTAATAGCTTCACTTAACATACTACTTCTCTCTTAGGAACATAATTTAAGCAATAGTTTAGACAGGGCTAGGATTTTAATTAATCATGGAACACACTGGCTCCTAAAGCAAAACAGTGCTTAACAAAAAATACATTAACACCATGCCTAAAACTATTTAACTATGTAGATCATAATATTTATATGCCCTTTGCAAGATACCAAAGGGGAGAGAATCTTACCTACGTCAGTTATAAGAATTGGCTCTTGCAAAGGAATATCAGGGACTGGAACATTTGCCTTGCCAACACGAACCTTGGCAGGTTTACGCTGATGCCTCATCTTTCTTAACTCCGTGTGTTTAAAGTGGGAAGCAATGTGAGTCTTCCTATGGCCTGAAGTTCGAAATTTTTTGTCACAGTGAGGACAAGCAAAAGGCCTGACTCCTACGAGAAATGAAAGCAAACCATGGAATTATTTATTTCAAGGAAACACATCTCAACACTTAATGCCAACATAAAATTCTAGGATTTTAATATTGAGTCGAACATTCAATTTGTCAGATGATGCTAATTATTTTATGGATATTCTAGAATAGACTTATTTTCCCTTGTCTGCATACAGTGCATATTATAGATGATAAGGCATATAATAAGAGCATTCTAAGTAAAAAAGAATATTTACTGCTATCAGGCGAAAACCTTACCTAGTACAATGTGGATATTCAAACAACTAGCAGCCCTTGGGGATACCGAAGTGCACGAGACTGCCCTCTCTCTCCAATCCCCTGCGTGCTGGAGTAATGCCACCGCCAGGCGTGCTGCCAGGCCGTGCACACCAATGTCTGAAATGGTGCTGAGCGGTGCCAAGCACCCAGTCAGCGGCAGCAAACGGCAGTTGTTAGGACTGTAAACAATGCTGCTGCTTGTGCGATGACAGTGAGAACATCGTCTGAACAACCTCTGCTATCACTTCCCTTCTCCGAAGAAAACTCCCTTCACTGACATGTCCATCAATAAATGAAAGTGCAGATTCTATGGGACACACAGCACCACCGACCCACTCCAGGTCCTGCAGGGACTCTTCCACATGGTCAGTTCGGCCCAGAAACGCCGAGGGGACAGGGGAAGTCACTACTAATGGGTGTGGGGTTTCTTTTGGGGATGAAGAAAATGTTTCAAATTTAGGTGGCAGTGCAGGTCACAGTACTGGACTGTATACTTTAAAAGGGTGAATTCATGATCTACGAATTTTATCTCAATAAAGCTGACATAAACAAAATTGGAGCCTGAACATAAAAGCGTTCACGCCTTAATGCTGATCACAACGCACCTGAGAGGCAGAGCGGTGTTAAGGCCCGCCTCCCTGCCCGCGGGGTGTCGCGGTCCCCCACCCTGCGGATGATGGGTCCTCCTGGGAAAGGCCCCCCTCACCTGGCTCCACCTCCAGGCGCCCCCACACAGTCTCTCTCTCCTCTCTCTGCACTGAGTGTTCGTTCCTCCCAAGTGGTCCTGCTACCACCTCCCTCATTAAGCCATACCTCATGCCTCGTCTGCAGAAGATAATCATAAATACTTAAACACAGAAAAAGGAGTCCTCAGAGTGTCAGCTATCATCCACAGACTCCGGGTGAACCAGTCTGCGGCCCGAGGGCCGTCCCCAGGATCCCCGGCGCACCTGTGTGGAGGCGGATGTGCACTTTCAGGCTCCCCGAGGTGGAAAAACTCTTCATGCAGTACTGGCACTTGAAGGCCTTGATGCCCGTGTGCGTTTTGATGTGGGCGGTCAGAGTGCTCTTTACCGCAAAGGCCCGGAAACACTGTGGGCACTTGAAGGGCTTCTCATGGGTGTGAATGCGGATGTGACGAACCAGGTCACTGGGCTTCCGGAACCCCTTGGTGCAGTAGGGGCACACGTGCCATCGGACGCCATTCTCCTCGCGGATTGAGCCTGGAGCAAAATTAAACAAAAGCCGTCCAGCTTGGCCTAGAAACCATGGTACACCAAATATTAAGGCCCTTTAATGTCCTGCTAGGGTGGGATTAAAACAGCACACCATGCCTGTACAACGTTGTATGCCTCTTGCCACAGCAGGTATATGATCCATTATGGAAAAAGCTGAGATTTCCATAATCACTGAAATTATAGAGGATTATCGTTCAATCTTCAGGGAATCCTACCCATCCTGTGGAAAAACAATCCCAGCCTGGGAGAGGTAAGAGCACTACCTGGGCAGGCGACATAAACCAGGGCTAGCGGCAGAGACTCACCATAAATGTGCATGAGGGTAGATGTGATCAAATGACTCCGAAGTTAACTCAGAGAACATGAAGAGAAGGGGTGAACTGGAAATAAGTACTGTTTGAGCCTATCTAATATCACTAATAAAAAAATAAAACTGTAAATATTTAGGAAATGGTAAATTCTTAGGCTATACAGGGGAACCTACAAATAGTTAAGACAAAGAAGCAGCATATATGACATGAACTAGTTTGTGACCAAATACGAAAATTCTCTCTTTTGTAACTCTAGGTATTATTATTCAACTTTGAATTAGGCTTAAAACTATTCCTATCAGAAGAAAAATCACAAGTAGAATTTATGGAAATATAGTAAGTAAAATGATTTCTAAAATATAAAAACTTTCAAAAACAAAATTCAACAGAATCATTTTTATTTAATTTTTATTAGATTTAGTCATGTGCAATCAAATAGACACTTATAGGGTAAAGAATCCACTTAAATTAAAAGGATTTTGGCTATATTACGAAATCCTTCAGAAGATTTTAACTCTAAGTGTGTCTGTACAGACATGGTTTTATTATGGAAAATGAAAATCTCTTATTTCCTTCTCTTTCTTATCAGTAAATACAAGGAATTCTTATGAGCAAGTGAATCTGTAAAGAGAAAAAATCTATTTTCTTAAATATAATGCTCTTTGCAAAATTAACACAGGAGGGATGGTAGGTAAAAGCATTAAAAATAAACAGTGACACAAAGACAAGGACAAAGGGGAACATACACAAACCGCAAGGGAAAAAAGAGGAGGAAGGAAGGGAAATGATTTTAAAAGTGAGAGAAAGACATCTATTTTATGGTGCTATTATTTATATTAAGGAAGTCCAAAGCTTAAGATGCTTAAAAAAGTATGTAAGAATTAATTCAGAAAAGTACAATAATTACCTAAAAGCCTTATGAAAAATCCAAAAAGCATGGCATAAAAAGGTGAGCGAGAACTGTAATATTCACTAGCTAAAATTAGGAAAGCATCCACCAAAAGCAGATTTTTTCCAAACAAAAATGAAAACCTATCTTTAATGACATAAGATGACATAAAACTGTCACCAGGTTCTAATTATCTCTGGGAACAGACAGGAACAGAGATTACAAGCTGGCGGCTCTGATGCTATCTTCACACCTGGCGAGCGCATGTCTGGTCTGGCCCCCTCAGTCTGACCCCAGATGGCCAAGCCCCAGAAGACCCGAAGACCAGCTCTGCATCTCCCCACAGCAACTATCCTGAGGCTGGGCAACAGCTTTTCTCATCAAACACAGTAATACACTTAAAAAGAAAAAACATGTTATGATCATCTTCAAGATGAAAAAGCAATTGCTGAAATTCAACACTTTGTCTTAACATTTATAAAATAGTCCAAAAATAGCAAGAGGTGAATAAAACATCTCCATACATTTGACTTAATAGGAAAATACTAAAAGAATCTAAAGTCAGGAAAAAGTTCACTATCACTGACATTGATTTATCATGTTCTAAAGATAGTAGCCAAAGAAATTAGATAAGATAAAGAAATATGAAGTATAAACTATAAGGGAAAAGGTAAAATCATTATTTATAAATGATACTACATATCAAAAAAACACTAAAACTCAAAAGGAGGCCCATGTTTTAATACATGAAAATCAACATCCTTTATATCTACAAAATCAAGAATAAAATGAAATACTACTTAAACATGAAAGAAAAATCTGAATAAATTGAACTGCATACTCTATTCTTTGGCACAAAGACAATAATTCTCCCTGGTTAAGTCACTTACATGTAAATAACAGTAAGACTTTGAGAACTAGAGTTTTGGAACTTTAGCAGATGATTCTAAAGTATACATGACAAGATAAATACGTGAAAACAGTCAAAATTACACTTTAAAAAAAGTGTAACAAGAGAAGACTAGGCCTCCTGGGTATGAAAGCCCACTATAAAAGTAAAACCATTTGGTACCAGAACACATGAATGAAAAAAACAGGTTAGCAGAACAGAATAAAGCCCAGAAAAGACCTATGTAGTTTTGAGAGTGTAATGTATGATAAAGGTGGTACTGCATTTTGATGGGGAAAATATGACTTATTTAATAAATGGCGTTTGGACAGCTGGGTGCCCATCTGGAAACAAAAAATAAAACTGAGTCAAAGATTTAGTTTAAAATATGAAAATATAAAAGCATTAGATAAAACAGGTTATTTTTCAATAATGTCAATGTTGAAGTATAAGTATTACACAAGCCCAAAAGTCATACAACTTTGGCAAATTTGACTATATAGAAAGAAAACACTTCTCCCCATTTGACTTATAAAGACAAAATATGTTCCTCTTTAACACAAAAGGACAAATTAGAAAAGAAAATATGCCACAAATATAGATCACAAAATACTATCATCCTTAATGCATCATAACAAGTAAAAGGCAAGAGTCAGTCCAACACTGGAAAGGTGTCCTTCAACACGAAAAGCTCCTCAACCTTACTCCTTGTAAGATAAATGAAAACTACAAAAAGAAAGAATTTTTTAATCTAGTAAATGAGTGAAAAGGATCCCAAAAGTTTGAAAACAACCTCCAAAAAAATGTGAGAGAACAGCATCCAGTATGTTGTTGTTGGGACTATAAATTGATACAACCCCTTGGAGGGGAACCAGCAATATTTACCAAACTTCAAGTTTATGAATTTTTTTCTTTTGTCATCAAGCACATGAATGACACAAAGAAATCTGAATAAGATCTGTAGGCTGGATGCATTTTCACACTCTGTTGATGAATATACTATTGTTATGTAAAACTGCCCTTGGTCTTAGGAAATACACACTGAAGAACTTAAAGGGG
Source organism: Manis pentadactyla (assembly GCF_030020395.1). Taxonomy (NCBI): domain Eukaryota; kingdom Metazoa; phylum Chordata; class Mammalia; order Pholidota; family Manidae; genus Manis; species Manis pentadactyla. The sequence goes on along the minus strand of NC_080024.1, from coordinate 156,066,152 downwards.
TATTGTATCTGCAAGTCATTCTCAGAAAACTCAGGAAATACAGGTAAAGAAAAGTAAATGAAGGAAAATGATAGGATTTGGAGAGAATCTAGATGAAAGGCATATGGGAATTCTTTCATTGTTTCTGCAAAATTTTTTTAAGCCTGAAATCATTTCAAAATTAAAACCCTAAAACAATCTTCACAGAACTTATTCTTTCAAACCTATGACATTTCCAGAAATGTACCCAACAGATACACTTACATTTATTCTGCTTTTATTAGAAAAAAATTGCAGATAACCTAAATATTATTTATCCATAAAATGGAATTCCCTTAAAAGAAGTTATCATGTTGAAAAAAGGAAACTGCAAAATAATACATGCGGTATGATGCTCATTCTGCTAAAAAAAACGATGTTATATATAAAAACATGCCTATGCTTACTTAACATCGGAGAAGACCCCAGTGATGGTGGCTGCCCCAGGAGGGTGTGTAGACGGCAAGGATGAGCAGGGGCTTTTCACCACTGTACACCGCTCTGTATCATTTGAATTGTGTGGCATGAGCAAGTTTCATCTATTTAAAAATTTTGAAAATATATGTATTTCTTAAGCACTTGTGTCAGGCACTATTCTGCACACCTTACATGGATTTTCTCATTCCGTTTTCTTCTGTTTATTCTATCATTGCCCCCATTTTACAGATTTTAGAGGTTAACTTAACCAAGTTCAGACGCCAATAAATGGAAAAGGTCAGGGTGCACACTGAGGTCTGTGTGATTCTACAGCCTGAGTGAAAGCTTTCATAAAGGGCTGTCCCCCCAGCGACTTCAAGGAGAGCACTGACTGCATGTTCAGTAAGGACCACGTGCCACTCCAGGAGGCCCTTGCCCCTGTGGGGGCCGAGGTACAGCGGTGTGACCACGCAAGTGTGGTGGAGCACTCGGTGCGCTACGGCAGGAATCTGCACTGGCGTACGTGGGCACACGGGCAGCACAGCCTTGCCCATGGTCCACCTCCCTCAAAAACGTCTGCATGCACGACATGACTCTGTAGCTGAGCTGTGAAAGGCAAGTATTTGATTGCCAAGAAGGACCTGGTTTGAGGTGCATCTCCAGGCAAAAGAAGCGAAAGCAAGGTCTGAAGTTCCCAAAGCCAGGTACTGAATCCAACATGGCCGGAGCATGGGATGTCCAGGGGAAATCAGCAAGCAGGCTCGGAGCTTGAGAGGCTGGTAGGGAGATGACGGAAAGCCTGTGTGACACGGAAAGCCTGCCCACAGGAGACCGAGGTCCTGGATGTGGCCTCCTCACTCCTCAGTCAGTTCCCATGTGAGAGAAGGTGCCAGGGGACACAGCCCGCTCCCTCTCTGGCGTCAGCTGCAGCCATGTGTAGCACGAGGCTGACAAGACGGGAAGGCCCTGGTGGTGCCGGCAGGGGTGGAGCTGAGTGAGAAGGAAGACGCACACGGGCTCCTCTGTGGGGTCGGAGGGCACACCTACTGTATCTGCAACACTGCGCCCAGAGCAGCAGGGGAGGACAGACGGACTCTTTCAGTGCCAACCCAAATGCTGACTCAGACTTTGGAAAGGGCCCTGGCTTATTTCAGGCAGTCAGACTCCCCAGATGCCTGGCAGATGTGCACAGAGGTTCCAGCCCAGAAGACATACCATGATAGTCCCAGAAGGTTGTTCTTCTTCCAAGTACTACATCAAGTTAAGTACAAATATTCCAAGCTAACAACTATTGACCCAGAGAAGACCTTTATTCATATAAGATAATACAGCCTACATCTTTGCCTTTTTGTTACACGATATCTTACTAAATGGCCCTATTTGGTGGTGGTGGTGGTTGACATTTTCTCAGCAGTGGACCTAAACCCTAGAGAGTGGTTCTGTATCACAGAATCCTTATGGCTACTGACCCAGTTGGTGGGTCATCACGTGCTGTAGACACCAGAGGAGGCTGCAGGAACACTGATAAAGATGCCACCTGGGAACGGTGCATTCCAAACCAGGTGGAATCATGGTACCAAACCTTACAAAATTATCAGGACTCTAATTCAGAAGTGATACGTCAATGACCTGAAGTGGGTGGCCTCTTAGGGACTTATCCTATATCCAGTGATAGGTCTGTAAGTGTGCAGCTAGGTCACATGCAAGTGTAACTTCTATAAGAGGAAGAATGTGACCATTTATTTGAAACTGTACAGAAAGGAAGACTTGATGAAATGAAACTAGGACAATTTTTTTGTCAAGTCTCACAGTCTACTAGGTTTTTCAGCATTGACCAGGAAGATGATGTGGACTTCCTGGCCAGATTTTTTAAGCTGGAAATGGAATGGAACTTAAGTGGACTCAAATATTTAAGAGTGGAGACATTCAGGCTGCTCAAGAGGCAGCCCTGGTGTGGCTACCGAAGCAGTGCTGGTATCGTAGCTGCTGAGTCCTGAGGATGGGGGCATCCCGCACCATCACTGGGTGCTGTGATTACCATCTTCAGGTCTGGACCCTGTTCATGGGGCTCTCCGATCAGCCAAAGCTGATGTAGAGGCAATCACACTGGCCATTACGGAAAACGTGACTTACGATGAAGAATCTAAGTTTGAAATGAGGTAAAGGTGAAGCCATGCTTGTAGTAAATAGAAAACAGCTGAAGTTATTGTTGGGCACGTCACTCAGTTGTCACCAGTTATTGCTAGACTGTTGGCAGAGTCTTTGTTCTACCCTGAGAATGGGTGGACCGTACGGTTAATGGAAGCAGGAAGAGCAATAACACTGCTGTGTAAGTTAGCAGAAGCTCTCCTACCACCTCATGGGGCTCACTTTCCAGGTGATGTTTCCAAAGCTAGTGCCCCGCGGGAGATGCGAACTCTGCTAACATCAGGAGTTAGTTCCCAGTAGCATGTGCCTGTGACACTGGAATTCTTCCCAACTATGGTTCAATATGAGGAGTTCTCACAGGTGAACCACAGCAGTCCTTGGGTCATAGGAGTCCTGGCATTCAGTCCAAACGCACAGAACTGCTGACTGCTGTCTAGACTTGCTCATTCATTCTTGCAACAAAAAAGCAATCCTTTAATTGAGGATCTTCTAAATAAATACAAGATTGACTAGAGCTTTCTCCACCTGAGAAGAGTTACCAGTCCTTAATTAGCAGCCATAATCAACTACTTATTTGTGAGATAGCTGGAAAGCTGGTGGCTACAGGGAATACCCAGCAAGGGGGAAAGCATTATGAGGGATCTGTTGACTTCTACTAATGAAGAAATTTTAAATTGTTAGAAAAATGGATGCTGACACAAGAAGAAGACAGGCAGGCATCTCTAGCTTAGAGTCTCAACCACACTGCTCAATGTGCATGCAGAACCAGCAGCTTTCTGCAGTGAGCAGACTGTGGGATGATCCTTTTCCAAAGTCTATTTGCACTGCTTGCAGGCATTTTTACCAGCCCCCAGAAGTCTTTTACAAAACAATATTCTCAGAAGTATAGTTCATTGAATGATTATTTCCCTACAGGGAGAAATTCTCCCCATCCACCTCAGAATTAGTGCTCAAAGACTGAAGCAGAAGACCACCAGGAGTTCATTCCCCTATCAACCAGATTAAGGCCAACTTTTAAGACACAGGAATCATCATTTTACAATGCATATTCACGCCCATGCTTCACGCAGTTTTTGAAGTACTGCCCCCATGAGCAGCAAACGCCAGTCTGCAGCCTGAGAGGGGGCACTCTGCTCCTCTGCACACAGCCACAGGCAGTGGGATGAGCAAAGTCGGAGCAGAGCAAGGCGCAGAGGTCACTCGGCAAGGAGCAGTGGAATCTCCAGACCCCATCGCACAGAGACACGCCTTCTCAGCCTCTCAAAGCTAGCAGAAGCCCAGGAAGCTGACACTGGCCTGTGGGGAGTGGCCGATTCTGCTCGTGAGCACAGAGCGTGTTTCCCAGCGCCTCCAGAGCAAACCCCCGGCCGGGCAGCTGCACAGACTCTGCCTGCACCTGGAGGGACTCTGGGAACAGCCCACCTTGACCGGGGCCCAGAATGTGTTCCCGTCTTCAACCAGAGGACACGCCCCCCTGGCAAGCAGCTCCACAAACAACTCAGGAGTTTGGGCAAGCTCTCTAGCAGCCTGATGCAAACGTTCTTAAGAATGACTTAAAGATGTTCTTTCAGAGAGCAAAGCCCTAAGGACTAAATCTCCCTGTGCTGCCTCCATCATCAGGAACTCCAGTTAATAATGCATAAAGAGGCCATTTTACTGTGCCATCCAAACTGGTCTTTTCAACACGGCTTCAGTTTTATTGCAGTATATGTACTGAGATTTTCCTGTAAAACTCATGTAATTTTCCCTAAATACAGGAATGTGACAATGAGAGAAGTTACCTGCATGCCAACTCAAGTTGTTCTATATAAAAATGCTGTTTAAACTTACAGCAAAGTTATCCTACCTTAATGTCTTTTAAATTTGAGACTTCAAGTCAAGTCTTCCAAAAGGACCATAGCTGTGGAAAACAGTATACTTTTTAAAAATGGCAGAATATATGTTTGAAAATTTTAATTTTCTTTTGTGTTGGCACACACAAAGTATAGGGGAATATACTAATTAAAACTTTTTATAGATACCAATTACTTCAAATTGTTACAATTTCTTCAAATTGTTTCAACACCAATGTGTACTCTATGAAAGAAGTGTTTCCATAAATGAACAGGTTTATTAGTAAGTGCTGGTGTTACACTTTTTTTTCTAAAACAGTATATTTTACATAGTGAAATTGAAAAAAAAAATGGCCAAATTAAAAAATGTGTCATAAAGAAAAAAGAAGGTGAAAAAAGAGAAAGAGAGAGAAATGGAAAGTAACGTAGCCTAGACTGAATATGTGGTTTGTTTCACCTTAGTTACTGTGATTTTACCACATCACAGATTAAAGTAGGAAAACAACATGGTCATAACAATAAGAAAAAAAAGCATTTAATAATATTCAACATAAAGGAGAAAACAAAAAACCTTAATAAGCTAACAACCGAAGGGAATACCCCCAAATCTGAAAGATCTCTATACAAACCTGCCATAAAAATCCACACTGAATTTTGAAACATTAAAATCATCCTCTTTAAAAATCCAGAAGGAGAGGAGTCTAAGACAGCTGGGCTGGAAGGCCCAGTGCCCGCGAGTAGACTCTCACCGTGGGGAAGAAGGCAGCCCACATTTTACCACTGTTGCGGTTTTTAATTTTAAATATCACACGAATGCTGTTAGGAAGATACTATCAGAGGATTCAACCAACTATCATCTTCGAAGAAACAAAGGAGGGCGAATTTCTTAAAACCACACTAGGCGATCCCATGCCCCTAAACCTTAAAGCATTTTTTAATTACCAGGTAGAAATGGTGATTTCTTCTTTATGATCTTTTTTTCCTTCTTATCCGGCTTCTCTTGGCCTTCCTGTTCTTTTTCTGGCTCTGCGCCTGGCTCGGTCTGCTCACTTGGAACGTTGGGCGCGTCTGGGTGCTGAGCCTGAGCCACAGAAGGCTTGGCACGGCCGGAGTCGCGCGGGTGAGCTGCAGCTGGAATTGAAGACAGCCCACTGTTTTCTAAGGCTTGCTGAGACAGAACAAAACTAACAGGTTAGGACATCTGATGGCCGAGGTGCCCACCAACATCAATTACACAGATGTGATCAAGCTTCCCCTATAGAATTTTAATTCCACCCTCCTAGGAACAAAAATCTACATTTCCAAGTAGTTTTTTAAAAGCAAGACTTCCAACTTTGGGGGCTCAAACGTCTCTTTTTCCTACCTGACATCTCATTTCTACCCAAAATGCAACAGGGCAGGCATTTGCATTTCTCAACCAAAGGGAATGAAAATGAATGACTGACTTTTGGACAGTTCGCCTCAGACCCCCATGGCTGTTTCTAACTAGACTGAGGCTCATGTTCTAGGTCACACGGGGTTACCCTGAAGACATCAGCTGTCACAATATCCTGAGACTCTTTACACCCTGCCAACTTGTCATCACGGGGGTACAGATAGGAGAAAGGTTACTTTTTACAATAAGTAAACAGAAAAAGGAAGACAATCTCTGTTCAGAAATGAAGAATCTGCACGTAGGGCTGGACTGGGGCAGGACAAGCAGAAAAGCCTCTGTGCCCGTCTCCCTCTGCTCCCACCCCCACAGGCACCAGACGCGCATACACTGATGAGGGGGCAGGACTGACTCTCAGAACGCTTACACCCGAACCTGAAGAAAGAATAAAATAGTTCTTATGCTTGTCAACAGAGAGTTATAAGAATGATCTGAAAAGCCTACATTTTTCAAGTAAATTCACTTACAGAGAAAAAATTAGTTTAAAACTAATTTTAACTGTGTAAAAATTAACAAATTAAGAAGAATTCTGCATTGTCCATAATTAATTAAAATTAGCATATTTTGCTTCAATATAGGACACATTTTTAATGCAGATACTTCTACTTTGACAAGCTCTGCGTATTTATTTTTCAACAACGATACCCAATCTCTGACAAGCAGACGAGAGCAGGTAAGCAGGCCTCACCTGCAGAATGTCCTGGCTGACCCCCACAGTGATGCTCAGCTGCTGGCCCGGCTGGGGGGCCTGGCTGGGCTCCCCGGGCCCCGGCTCCGAGAGCTCCAGGAGCTGCTGGATGACGTCGGTCACTGCCTGCGAGTTCTGCTCACTCGAAGCTGACGTGACTTGGGCTTCCGTCTGTTGAAGAGGTAAAGTCTGAAACAGCGTGGCCTGAAACACAGCAACATTTTCATTAAAAATGTAAAGTTATATTCATTTGTACTTCAATTAAAAAAAAATAAAACAAACAGGCATATCTTGCCCATGAACATTAGAATCTAACAATATCCCAAATACAAATTTCAAAAAAAAATCCTCAGTAATTTTTATGTTAGGCACAATAATGGCTCTTAAAAGAACATGTTCAATGAATTCTTCTACTATAATTTTTTATAAGTTTTTTAAGTGGTAATACAGACTACAATTCAAGATGGTAGATTGAACACACAAACCTCATCATCCTGTTAGTCCACTAAAATGAAAGAATAGAAAAATGTTAGAAAATAAAGAAAATAAGAAAGAAGCCACTGGGGTCAGAAAGATTGAACAAATTTCCAGAAAACAGGGGTATTGGAGGAATAACTGCTCTGTAAAACTATGACCAAGAAGATCTAAGGGGAGAGAGAGTCTGATCTCACAGAAAGTCAGAAATCTGAAATGCCATGTCAAAAAGACAGCAGAGGGCACAGAAACTATTCTGCATCATACTGAATGGTCGACACAGGACACTGTACATCTGTCAAACCTGTGGAATGTACAACACAAAGAGTGAACCCTGTAACTACATGCACCTGCTTATCAAAAGACTGTTCTTTTAAAAAAAAAAAGAGTGAACCCTAACACAAACTATGGACCTCAGTTAATAATAATGTATCAGTAATCATTCATCACTTTAGCAAACGCAGCACAGCAATGCAAGGTGTTTAATAAAGGTGACTTGGTGGGGAAGGTATATGGGAATTCTCTGTGCTCAATTTTTCTGTAAACCTAAAACTACTCTAAAAGACAAAGTCTACTAATTACAGAAAAGAAATAAGGTGGAAAAGGTACTTAAGACTGACAATGAACCCGTCTTCCTCCACAGAACAGATGGCAGCTAGGTACTGACCTTCAGGCAAAAATGGGGACTGCCTCTAAAAGAGATGAAAATGAATAAATTATCTGGGGAGAACTAGGGTGCGTTCTGTGGCACTGAGTTCCCCAGACTAATCAAAAAGTCTCTTAGGTTCTGTCACCAGGGACTGCAAGCTTAAAAGCTGGTTCCCTGGCCAGTTACATGCGAATGTGTGTGATCACCTGGAGGCCAACCGACAGTCACACGTGAGTTTGTTTGCCGTCGCCTAATTCCGGAATACAAGCAGGTGACCAGGAACGACAAGCTATCTGACAGACGAGCAGGGAGGTGACCCAGGGCATGTGACTCAATAGGCAGAGGAGAACATTTAAAAAGAAAATACTAATTAGATTTCTGAGGAACGTATATCAAACGTGGAAAAAATGTCTTAAAAAAGAAACACAAAGGAGAGCCCTCAGAAGTTAAAAAGCTAATTAGCAACACAGAAGAAAACATCCAGTAAGAGAGTCGTAAGATAAAGCTGAAGAAAACCCTCAGAAGTAGAGCAGAAAGGGCAGGAGCGAGGCGTGAGAGGCGGGTGAGAGGCAACCCTGCAGGCTGCAGGAGGGCCGGGCGGCCCTAGGGCGGCACGACTCCGATGCCCTTCCACGCGCAGATTAGGGAACAAGGCGGGTGGGGGTCCAGGTCCCCAAGCCCCTATACTACACTTTCAGCTTTTTATTGAGAATGTAAATTTTAAAAGTAGTCTGATTAACACAGGTTATTCACTGTGTCTACCTACTTGACTTGCAGATTACCAAAGGAAATGGTGAAAATGCTAATACTTGGTTGATTTACACACCAAAAATTTTATTTTAAAAAGTCTAAAATAGAATTCTAAAGACTTACTTATGAAACTAATTATTCTCCAGTTTTAGAACTTATTCACAACATTCTCCTTAATGGACAATAAGCTGAGTAGTCACCCCAAGCTGCAAATATTGTGAGAAAAGAAAAAAGAAGCAAGCCCTAATCATGAACCTTAAGCTTCGGAACTACATACTGAGGAGGCCTATTTTCTATACTGGTAGAAGCCAGTCCTTGACTTAAGATAAGCCAACTGCACTGATAAGCTCAAACACCACTGAGACTTGGTATTCAACGTCCACTGCTGCTAAGATTCCATGTGATTTTGCCACTTATTATCAGTTGACAGGGTAGTGTGTAACAGGCCCAGGTCCTCTGAACACAGAATCAAAGCACCTGTGTTCTGAGTCATACCATTCTAGATACATGCACTGGAAAACAGTTTAGTTTCCCAAAAGTCCAGTCTGAGGAAAAATTATCACTGTCACATTAGACGTGGAGAAATACTATTTAAAAAGGATAACTGATTCTTAAGTTATAACATAAAGAATATTCAATAATAATCATCAATAATATAGACTGAAGGAATTATAATTTCTTAACTTAATGATTATATTTTGTCATATTTTCTACTGGTTCAATGATAGTCCATAAATTAGGATCATCTTATTATTCTGAAGTTGAAGACTGATTTTCTTTCACTAATTAAATAACAGAAAGTAGCACCTTGCCTCCATATACAAAACATTCATAGCACCTTTATGGTGCTAAATAATATTCTAAAAATAATGTTCGATTTTAAATGCCTTCACTGATTACAGACGTGGTAAAGAATAACCTTCCATCTACAAACTTACTAAACTTACCGTTAAAATGTGAGCAGTCTCTGTAGAGCTTGCTGAACTCTGTGGCCCACCCATATGCATCTTGCTGATATGAGTGTTTAAGCTACCTAAACTTTTAAATACACAGCTACATTCTGTACAATTATATGTAGGGCCGTTCTTGACCTTAAAGAATAAAGAAGAAAAAAATGATTTTTTACAATTAATTATTGCATAAAAATATTTAAATTATGGCAAGTCATAATTGACCATTCCATTAAAAATAACAGAAGTAATCTCTTTAACATTTTTTTATTTTAAATTAGATAGCTCTATAATCAATGACCCAACTCTAATCAATATTGCCAGCAGGAGATTACCTGACATGTCACTGTCTTTTCTATAAAATAGAACTGGTTTAGCAGTTAAAAACAAGAAACAAACAAACATAGCTCTCAGTTATTGTAACTTAGTAAAAATAAAACATCTGAATTTTTCATGTTCTCAATTTTTTAAACGGTGAAACACAATGTTTAATAATGAAGGCAGACAGATATAACTATTACTCTGACTAAACCTTCCATGGGCTGAAACATGTAAGTTAGAAAGATGGTCATACAACGTACACATTTCCCATCACTAACCCAATATTCCATATCAGCGACTGCTGATACTGCAAATTTTCCAAGCATTCCAAGAAACGACTACTTTTTAAAACTATGATAAAAGGCAAAAGTGGACTACAGAAAAAGGAAAATAAAGGGAACATCCAAGCACAGAGAGAGCCCCTGAAATACTCTTTCATTACTCAAGCCCATAATTCTTATAATCAGGAAGACTGTCTTGAACATTGATCAGCCCTCTCTGACCGTGGATAGGACTCCCATTCTATTTCTAGCACCTTGTTAAGAACCAAATGTAAGGCATTACAGCCTCCTAACCTTTAAAGGTTGTTTCTGGAGCATTCCAAGCCTGGGGGTTTCAGGGCTGGGTGACAGGCAACCGCACCCTGCCTAAAGGGGTTTTCTAAATTCAGGAGCACTATTAAGATCCCACAGGGCTACTCTAAAGGTCCAGTGAGATTTCTGTGGGTGCTACACAATATGCCATTACTCCTGAGCCTCATCTTTACAGAGAGGCAGCTGAATGAGCTGAGTTATACCCCAAACGATTCCTCTGATCCAAAGGAAACTGCTCTCCACACAGTCATTGCCTCTCTGATAGTTACATGCCCCTTCTCGTATCTTTGGGTCTTAGATAATAAAACTTCATTTTTAAAAGTAACTCACTCATATGGAATTCTGAATCTGTTTATCAATTGTTAGATAGGTTCTTTTTCATTTCAGTGTTACTTAAGGCATTATTCCAAAGAAAAAATTAAAAGCTACCATTTGCTTTTAAAAATATGTTTTCATTCTGCAAAGCAGTTACATAAAAATAAACTGAGCCCTGAAGAAAGCACTGGTGTTGATTAAAATGTCTTTGTATTCTACCATTAGACTGTAAATAAGACATCAAGTCATGACAATTAATAAAAGCAAAGGTTAACCTGCTTAAGAGAAACACTCCAGAGGCTTTACGAATCGTGTGATCTGTAGACAACGAAAAAATTGCAACCACCCCTTTTGCTGAAACAGGTGACAGGCAGCACGGAGGCAAACAAACAGACCAGGCCCCGTCTGACAAAAAAGGGGCAGGGGGCCAAATACAGGTTCAGCGATACCAGCAAGAGGAACCATACATTTTTCCTCGATTTCATTTCCTGTCTTTCAATTTTATACACTTGATAGTGTTTCAAGTTTGAGGGATGAAGTAAATTAACATTCAGATTGATGGATCATAACTAGCAAAGGTACTATGATTATTTTCAAACACTTACTCACCAAAGTTTACTGCCTGTCGAAGATATGAGCTAATGTTTTATACTTTTTCCTTATACACTAAGCCAAATTCCTCTCACACACACATACACAAACACACATTGAAGAGGGTCTGCTCTAAACAATCTCTTAATCTGCATTTACGAAGTAGAAAGGAATTTCTCAGTTTCACTCATTAACTCAAGCACCACATGCTGCACCCCGCGAATGCCGCACACACACGGGGTGGGGGGGTTTACCTCAGAGTGAACCCTCTGCACGTGTGACTGGAGGTTCCCTTTCTGAGAAAAGGCAGCAGGACAGAAGGCACAGGCGTGGGGCTTTTCACCCGTGTGCTTAACCATGTGCGTCTGCAAGGCCCCCTTCTGGTTAAAAGCTTTTCCACATTCACTACATTTAAATGGCCGTTCACCTGGAGGGAGAACAAGGGTCAAAATGTAATTCCACACAGTGTGAGCATCAGCTGGATTAAAAGAAATACCTGTTACACAGATTCAACACCCAAACCTATCCCTCCAGCCAAAACATCTCCCCATAACTACAGGCTCATATGTCCTACCGCCTACTCAAAATCTTAAAAGTTAACACCAAATTACACAGCAAACTATGGAAAAGCCAAGGCTATATTCCAGATCTAGCTGGCTCTAGGCACATTTCCTTTCTTTAACCTATATCACAGATCACCCAAAAGTAGATGTATTTCATACCTGTATGTATCCTAATATGCCGAGTTAACTGACTTGGCTTTTGAAACGTCTTTCCACAGTGTGGGCATGAGTATGTGAATCCACTCCTGTCAATGTTCCGATTGTATGACCTTGTACTTGACACCCTAGAGTGACATGGGGGGAATACTCATTAGGTCATCTCCCTTGTACTAGAATTTCAAAATTAGAATCCTACCAGGGAGTTTAGCTGGCTGGTCTTCAGATGGACATGCCCTAATAAGAACTCAATCACAGAAAGTGTGTGTTTGTGTGCATGCACACACATGCGGGTCCTACACACATTTTGTGTATTCAATATCAGAAAACTTATTTTCTGCATACCTAATAAAAATAGAAATTTAGGTTTTTGGGGAGTGGGAATTGGACTGTGCCTCTGACAAAGCTTTACCTGTGGTGGTTAAATGTGGAGACCGCAGGTGTTAACTTCTGCATCGTCATGGTAACTGCCACCTCCTTGCCTTCACTACCATTCAGCTGCTGACAGTCTCCGAAGCCCTACCTCCCACCACCCGACGCTCCTCCGAGCACCAACCTAGAACCTAACCCTCCGCCGGGCCTCCCCTTGAGGATGGCTGACTGGCAGCTCAGACCTAGCAGGTCCCAGACACAGCTCTGCACTTAGCCCCACACTGCCCTTTCCAGGACGGGAAACGGCAACTCCCAGCTGTGCAAATTTAAACCTTAGGCGTCACACCAGACTCTCCCTCTGCCGACTTCAAGCCCATCTCCAAAAGTCGCTGGTTTACCCATGAACACCCCCACGTGCTCACATCTCTCAGTCCCCAGCCACCACTGCGCTGGTCGCCGGTTTCCTGCTTCAGCCCCCCCCAAACAGCAGCCACAGCCACGCCCAAGGCCGGGCAAGCCATCCCCGTGTAACAGCCTCCAGGCCTTCCCACTGCGTTTGGATCAAATCGTCATTCCCAGGAAGCCGAAGGCCCCACACCCCTGCCCACTGCAGACTCAGCCCCAGCCCAGGCCTCTCTGCAGTGAGTTCCCAGGGTCCTGGCCCCCTTTCCATTTTCCAGTGCAGAAGGCTCACTGCAGCTAAGATTGTGTCAGCTTCTTTGCCTGGAATTCCCTTCCCTAGATCTGCAGGGACCCCTTGAGGCATCTCCTTTGAAATGCGCCTCCTCTGAAAGGCCTGCGTAAAACAGCCACCTCACCAATCTGCCCCGCCCTCCCGGCACAGCCCAAGAGCAACCCATTGTATCTCAGCAGGAGCTCTGGGGGCCGCCATCCCCTGCTGGTCCGCTCAGCTGGTCACTGCCCTCGATCCCGGAAGACCCAGAAGTCAGTGCAATCAACTGTGTGCTGACCACATAGATATTATCAACCATGTCTCCAAAACCCTCAGACATAGCAAGACTGCCTATGTTTAAACTTCATCAGATAAAAATCTAGTGGGACAGAGTGCACGCATTACATTTTGGGGTTTAAAGATCACTGACGCGTTAGGTGGGTACCACATGAGTCAGCAGTGGCACAGCAGAGGAAGAGGGAAACAGAAGAGAAAGCTGACCACACGGAGATGTTCAGTCCACATAGGAGTCTGAAATGCAGAGACTAAGGATAAATCATACTCCGACGTCTGGGCACTTCATAAACTTGCTAATCAGTGTGGGATGCGCCGTCGTGGAGGCTGTGGTGTGGGTGGCTGCTAAAGGTGTAGCTGTTCCCTAAGGCTGGGGCTTGGAGTGGGGACAAGCTCAACTGATCGTGTGGCAGGTGAAGAGGCCTCTGGGGTGGGCTTTGACCACCTGTCGGAGAAACCGGCTCAGTGGGCGCGACAGCTGGTCACCGCCATCAGCTGGCCTGAGCACCAAGGGCCGGGAAGAAGTTTGCCTTTGGCCTTATTAAGGAAAGGAAGTGTCAGTGACGACATACAATCAGGAATAGTCAGATACGAAACTTGAAAAACACGTTAAGTTTTACTAGGCTGTGTACATGTATTTGATTATAGGCACAGTTGCCAATATTACAAACTCTGAAACCAGACTATTATGGTTTAAATCCCAGTGCCTGGAACTCACAGGCTGTAAAACCTTGAGAAAGTGACTTGGTCTCTCTGATCTAGGTTTTCTTATCTGTAAAATGGGTTCAAAAAGTATCCTGGCCTGATGGGCTGTCTGTAATGACTAAATGAAGATTTATATCTAAATATTTACATACATACTAATTATTTTTTCAGTACAGTGTTGGGTACCTATTAAGTTCTAAACAGTAAGTATAAATACATGAATTCATGAAACAGTCAGTATAAATACATGAATTCATAAATACACTGACTTGGACCCGTGAATCCACGTTACATACTCTGTAACCTGTCTATAAAAATGTATCGCCAGTACCATGTGCCGCAGGTTTTAACACTATAATACTAACTAAAAGTTTCTACCCAGCCAGGCTGACTCCTATCTTAATTTTCAAGCTTATCTTTCATGAACTACATCCTATAAAAGACATCCTCCCATCACACCAAATTAGCTGCTCTGTTCCTGTTTCTAAAGCAGCCAATATTTTTAACCAATTACAGCAAAGTATGCCAATTTTTATTTTATATACATATATATAATATCTGTATATGTATTAATATTACATCATATACTACATATCATAGTACATATTATATATATAAAACACACTGCATCGATTGCTCTTTAACCGTGCCCAAGGGAGGCTCATACCTAGTCTTGCAGTGAGTCTTCATGTGCTCCTTCAGCTGCGACGGCGTCTCGAACTCACCGCCGCAGGCCCTGCAGGCCCGGGCCCGCCGCCCTGCCAGCTCCTGCCGGTGCTCCTCCATGTGCACGGCCAGCTGGCTCTGCAGTGTGAACTCGTCCCCACACTCGGAGCAGATGAGGTTCTGCCAGAGAAAGACGGCGAGCAGAGCAAACGTTTCAGAGCAAGGGCATCTTAGAAACCTAGGATTGTAAAGGGCTGATACACAAATTATACTTTCTTCTGGAACAAACACTTTTTTCCTTCTTATATCACACTCGAGGTGTGAATGGTGTCCACAGGGTGCAGAAGATAGCTCTTGAGTTAGGGAGTCAACCTGAGAACGTATTTTCTACGTTGTAAGTGCAGATGGCGAGTCTGTTCCTTGCCTATAGGACTTTGCTTCTGTTGACCTCAAATGGTGCTCAATGCCCAGGGTAACCCTACAGCCCACCCCATATAACGCACCCCTTCTCCCAGCCCCTGCAGCCCCAGGTCCCTGTCAAGAGGCCCAGTGAGCTTGGACGGCCGCCTCCTGCGGGCAGTGTGTTTGTGAGCTTGTGACCATGTGCCATTTCCCCGAACACCCTGTAACACCCCTTTAAGCAGGAAAAGATGCAAACTTCAATGATTACGTGAATTTTAAGAAAACATTTCCAAGTAATTTTTTAAAATACAGTCTTTTTCTGGTTTACTTTTCTGGTTTTGAGGTTTATTTTGACAGAGTAGTGACCACTACAGATTTTAGACTATCAATCCCAAAAGAGCAGTAAGGAAAGATTAGCTTACAGTGTTCTAGAAGTAAAACCCTGGAAATGGAACACCTTACATTAAGAAGCTAATTGTAGTTTGCAAGTACATATGAGAAAATACGTTTAGAGTTATTTTTAAATCGATTTCACTGAAGATATACTTTACACGCGCCCATTTAAATGTAACGTTTTACCTCTCCAGTCCATTACGTGATGATTTCAGTGTGACCCCAGAAGGCAACCTCAGTCCTACTCTCAAGGTCTCAGGCGCATTGTGTTACTATGTCCCAGACCCAGCTCACCGCTAAGCATTCTACCTGCCTTATCTTGTCGTGTCTAATCCCCAGCCTCCCATGAATCCTCACTTTCCTCAACTCAAAGCTCTGCATGTTCTACCAGCCACGCTGCGTGTGCAGGCTCAGCCTCGGAAGGAAGGAAGGCCCTCCCGTAGGTTCTCTGACAAAACAGTAAATGGTGAATACTTTAAAAAAGCAATACTTTCCCCAGCTGCCACTCGTTGAGTTCTGCTGTACATCCAGAGCTACGTGGGACAACTTGATGTTAGAGTTTCTCGGAGACAGCAAGTGACTGGAGACAAGCATCATCCTCAATCTTCCAGTGATGGTGCTTAGACCACAATGTAAAGCCATTTAAAGGCCAAGTCTGCCCTCTTACTCTTGGCTGGGTGCTTCAGCTTCTTGTTCCTCTGTGTCTCTTTCCTTGACTTCCTTGACTACTTTTAGAATTTTTGAGAATTCATTTCGACTCATTTATGGTCTTTTTTAGTACAGCCCTTTGTAGGTTCTCTAGGTTCTCGTAATCGGCATAACCTACTGGCATCAACATTTCACCTCTTTCAGGGAAGTGCAGAAACCTCATTTCCATTCGGGCCCCTTTAACCCTCTCCCGCTTTTAAATAGAACTGTCCTAGGTATTCCCCCTATGTACACTGAGCGTAGTTTATGGTAATTTTTGCTTCAATAAGTATGAAGTAAGAATTCGAGAGGAAGAATATGTATTGTATTCACCCCAGTTTTTATTTATACTCATTCCAGAAGTTTGTAATAGGATGTGTACATACAGAGAAAGAGATTTATTACAAGAAACGAGCTCACGGGACTGGAGGCCAGCAGGCCCTCCAACAGCAGGGTGGGCTGGCGGTCTAGAGGCCCCAGAGGGCCGTGGTGCGGAGGATGTCCGAAGGCATCTGCTGGAGAATTCTCTCTTGCTGGAGAAGGCCAGGCATTTTGTTCTACTCAGGCCCCCAACCGAATGGGTGAGGTCCACTCACATTACAGAGGAAAATCTGTTTACTTAAAAGTCACTGATCGAAAAGTTAATCTCACCCAAAACATCCAAGCTGCCCACAGAATTAACTTCCCTCTGCTCTTGGCATTCTGACTTCCCAAGCCTCCTCCTGACATCACTTCCTTTCTGTCTGGGTAACTTCCTTTAGCCATTTCTTAAACGGCAGGTCTGCTAGCAACAAATTCTGTTAATTTTCCTTCACCTGAAAATGTCTTTATTTCCCCTTTATTCCTGAAGGACATCTTCACCATATATAAAATTCACAATGGACAGTTCTTTTTTTCAACGACTGAAAAGCATTCCACTTCCTTCAGGATTCCGATGAGCTGACTGTCCTGTGAACTGGTGTGCCCCTATAGGCAACAGGTCATTTCTCTCTAGCCTCTTTCGAGGTATTTTCTTGTCTTTAGTTTTCAAATGTTTGATTATGATGTATCTTGGTGTAGATCTATCTTTGAGTCCATTCAGCTTCTCAAATATGTGAAGTTATGCCTTATAACAGATCTGGGTTAATTTTCTTCAAGTATATTTTCAACCTCACACTCTTCTCTATCCTTCTACAATTTCCATGATACAAATGTTGGATCTTTTACAATTGTCCCAAGTTCCCTGAGAATCAGTTGATTTTTTCACTCTATTTTCCTCAGTTATTCAGTGTAAGTAATTTCTATTGATCTGTCTTCAAGTTCACTGATTCTTCTGTGTTTTCCATTCCACTGTTGAGTGCTACAGTTGACTTCATTTCAATCACTGAATTTTTCAGTTTTCTAATTCCCCTTTAGTTCTTCTATCTTTTATTTTTTTCATTTGTTTCAAGACAATTCATTACGCATTTTTTATGGTGTCTGCTTTAAAATGCTTGCTAAGCAATTCCAACAATCAGGGTCATCTCAGTGTTGGTATTTGTCCTCTTTTCCCCTTGGAGCTGGGGCTGTCCTGGTTCCTGGTCTAAAGGGTGATTTTCAGTTGTGTCTTGGACATGTAGGGTATCACACTGAGATTCTAGATCTTAGGTTATCTTATAGCAGGCAGTCAGCAGTTAGCCTGTTCAGATGTGGCCCAGCAGCAGGGGGGAGGTGAAGGCTCACGTCATAAGGCCCCACTAACGCCACCAGTGATCCCAGGGGAGGAAAGCTTGGTGCAGACTAGTCCATCTTGCATCACCTGATTGGGTCTCAGGCTGCTGGGCGGGGTAAGGTTCAGCTCCCCCAAGCCTCTGACACTGCCTGCTTCTGATCAACAGTCAGCTTCCAGCCGGGCTCTGCTAATACCATCAGCTGGGGGAATCCAGCTCCTCCTCCTTCTGCCAGGAGATGGATGAGAGACTAGCTCCCTGCTCAGTCCCAGACAGTCAGGCAGCGGGCCATCAGCTTCCAAGGCACAGGAGCAGGAGGGGGTATAAGTCACTCTCCACTTAGCTTCCCTGAGCAGTTTTCCAGTTGGTGACTGACTGGAGTGGGGTGGGCATCTACAAAAAGATTTTGCTATTAGACCACTCTTTTCCTGGTTTTGGCTAAGGGGAACCAGCTTTTCTTGGAGAGATTTTCATCCATGCCTGTTGGCAGAAGGCTTCTCCAGCACCCTGGCCCGGTCAACTCACTGCCTCGTTGCTCCTCAAGTCTTGAAGCCTCACAGACACCTGCCCTCTTCTTTCCACCTTCTAGAGTCTTTCTACATCTATTGGCTGTGTCATCACTAAGTAGGGTCAGTTGTAAAAGGGCCAACCTGGGATAAAAGAGCTGCTCCATCTTAGCTGGATTCTTAAACATGGCTAAAAGTCAGGAGTTAATCCTGTAGCTATTACTAATACACCATACTCAAGTCAATTAACTGAGGTATAAAAACATATCAAATAGACAAAGGTAGCCAAAAATCTATTATTTTAGCATATGCAAAGAATGGTCATTGTGCTCAGATACACCTATTCTTCTTTTCCATATTACAGTAATAGTTTCTTAGCTGAGCATATGGCTATCCAATTAAAACCCTATTTCCCAGGCTTCCTAAGCACTAAGCAGCCTGTGTGATGACTATTCAGCTCAGTGGTGTATCAGCACAACTGACAGGAGCTTGCAGACCAGGCCTCAAAGGGGCAGAAGGGCTCCTCTTCCTCCCCTTTTCACTGTGAATCATGTGACAGAAGTAACATTTAAAGCCCTAGACTACTGGGTGAGAGAACAAAACATTGAACCTCTACCCTGATACAGTCATTAAAAAAAAAAGAGCACCCTATATTTTACATGATGCTAAACACTTCTCACATTTGAAATACACTCAGCCAAGCCCTTTTTTTCTTCTGTTCATGTAAAACCCTTAGTCTTAAATTCCTGTTCAACATGTTTTTGACAGGACCTTCCTGCACTGACTTAGGAAGGTCAGGTCACTGAGCATCACGGCCCCGCTTCCGGACGCTGGCGGAGTCCAGGAAGGTGAGGACCTCGCAGCTCTGGGCAGCAGCCTCAGCCCATAGCCCTGCAAAGCCTCTCTCCTGACTACCCCACCCTTTTCTTCTCCTGGGACTATTTATTGACCTGAGGGAGAACCTGTTATATTCAAAAAGAGGAAACAGAGGATGGGTAGTAGTCATAGAAACACAGAGGCGAGTGATTTCAGGAAACACAGAGTCCTCAAAGGAAGTGAGAAACTATGGAATATGTACATTCTTTCAACCACAACAGTCAAAGACAAAGGCAACTGGAGTTTTACCAAAGAAAGAAAGGGCTCTGATGAGGTGAGCTGCCTGCAGTATCCGGCCTCCCGCCTCACGAGACGATGGCATGACAGAGCTGAGCAGAGTAACAAAACCCGACACAGCACATGAGGTGAACAGGGGACAGGAATCAGAGGGGAAGGAGGGGAAGGCCATTCTGGGGAACAATCTGGAAAAGAACTTGGACAAAGTGTGTGGGAGAGAAAATAGAATGAAGGGAAGATTTTGAAAATAATGTATAAAAACCCAAGAACTTCTGGAAATGATGGATTACTGCTATTTCTCTTTCTGGTAATGGAGGAAATCAGAGTAAATTTTAAAAGGTTTCTCTAAAGAACGGAAGGCAGTAAATCTCACTGCCCTGGTGACTGTGGGTGGGTGGACATTGGAGGGGCTGGAGAGAGGCCAGCAGCCTCGTCTACAGGACGACACTGGGGCTCACCATCACCTGGGGGCAGCCCCGCCCAGATGCAGGGCCTGTAGAACTGCTTCCCCATCTTCACCCGTCCCTGTGATGGTAACAGGATTCACACACACACACACACACACCAGGTTTCACTTCTTTGCTTATCCAGCCTACACCATGTTATTTTATTTCAACTCTCTTGCCAACATCCCCACTGTCTGGACTCCTTTGTTATTCCATAAACCACGCTTCATAAACCCTAGTCTTGATGCATTCAGCTATCTCCTCTCCTACCCAGCCTGAGGGGCACTGTAAGGAACCCGTACACTCCCGTTCCCACCCAACAAACACAGATCAGCTCCCAGCAATCACCATGTATTCCATGGAATACAATCCACACATCTGTCCCAAGCCAGATTCTGCTCCACTTCCCAAGATAGGCTTTCCATACCTAACTCCAACCACCTCATTTTTCTGTGAAGACAGAGCAATGTCTCCTTTCACAGAGAAAAATGAGGCTATCGAGCCACAGTCCCAACCAGGAGCAAGGTGCCAGTGCACCATGACAAAGTCCAAGGGAGGCTGGCACTCTCAAAGGAAATGCGATGCCCGACTGTCCCATGCCATGCTAAGAACCAGCTGGATGTGGCTCAGGTTCATGCCACGTCTCTGAGCTGGGTTTCAGTAGCTTCTGTGGTTAAAAGCAGGAGACAGAATCCATGCAGAAGAGGAAAGGCCAGGGTCTAAAAGGCTGTGCTGCACCCAATTTACAGATGGTTAGTTCTTCACATGACTACTAAGCTATTAAGACAAATACTCATTAGACTGTTTGGATGTAACTACTTACTGAAAAGAACTCATACGTTTTGGCTTCAGTTTTACTTGCAGAGACATGAGGCTAAGGAGGCTACGACTACAGAACACTGAGAACCTGCTCTGATGGAGCAGGAACTGCCCAATTTCACTACTAAACTGCATTTCCACTCTGTGGGAGCCCAGCCTCATGCTTGTCCTCCAGGGCCCAAGGGAGCGGAGCCTCTTCCATTTGGAACTCACGTCTCCCCCTCCCATGTCAGTCACTCCGGATGGGGCCCTGTGACGGCAGATCATCATAAAGGGCTCAATTCTTGAGTGTGACGATTATTCTACGAGGATAAATTAAAGTGTCTTGTTTTTAGGGAAATAATACTGACATATTTAGAGGTGAAATAGTGACATGATGTCAGCAACTTAGTTTAAAATTGTTCAAAAGGGGAAGAGCGGAGAGCTGGCAAATTTTAACAATTAGTGAATCAGGTAAACTTCACTGCAGTTGAGTATCCATTGTACCATTCTTTCAAGAGTGAAATTTTTCAAGGGATAGGCTCTTACTATAAATTGTGATGAATAATATTGATCAAAAGATACTTTCATTTTAAACCCCCATGTGCTTGTTGAAAACAAAACAAAACAAAAAATCTTATCACCCAATCATTATTTATAGAATGAGGTTGTATACCTGAAACCCCAAAACCAATCTGATAGGATGGCAGACTGCAAGACTAACATTCAAAACTGCACTGCTTTCCCACAAATCACAAACAGTACATTACTGAAAGACCCCTCGAATGATACTGAGTAAAATCTTAAAACATTTAAGAATAAATTTAAGTAATGTACTGAACCCATGTGAACAAAACATTGCTGAGCGATGTTTTGACAGCAAAGATTCAGTATTGGAAACATGTTCAATTCTACCCTGTAATAATCTAAAAACTTAACGCAATCAAAATAAAACTACCAACTGATTTTTAACAAGGCAAAATTCTAAAGTTCACATCAATAAACCAGAAAAGGAAAATAAGAAACACACAAACATTTGTTTATCACTACAAAGAGAAACACAGCAAAGAGAAATGAGAGAAACCGCAGGTGGGCCAGGGAGCGGCTGAGGGGCAGGGCGGGGCCGGCGCGAGACCGGCTGGGCTCAGAGCGCACCTTCTGTGTCATTCCGGCTTCTACTAGTAAGCTGACAACCAAATATCAGAATAGATCCCTAGCCCTCAATTCCTGCTGCCTTGGGCTCTCTTTGTGGTCACACTGACCTAACCCCAACTGATGGCAGTTAGTCGAGGACTGCAGAGCTTAAGGATGGGAAAGGGGTGGGCCTAAACTAGAAAGCCCGCTGGCTGAACGACCCTGTACTTACTCCGAATCCAAGATGCTTCTTAGCAGGCTTACTTTCAGCGGTGTGGGCCAAGCGACTGGACCACCGCTTCAGTGTGACACAGGATGGCACAATGAGTGCGTGAGTATGCTCCCGCCCTGAAGAGCCAGGCTCCTCGCCGTGGAGGAAGGGAGCCCTGTAACATGGACTGGCATTGGAGATACCAGTGTGAATTCACAATTTCTGAGCTATGTGTGTGGACCAGCACCGGAGGACATGGTAGGATTTTAAAAAATAATAATTTTAGACTTGGCAAGTATTTCAAAGCAAGTATTTCACAAGAATGAGAACATATTGCTTGTTGTAGCTTTGTATGGACAAACTGCTGAAAACAACCTGTATGTCTAACAACAGTGATTATAATAACATGTGTGCCATGTAATACCATGTGGCTGTTAAAAAGGAGCCAGCTCTGTGAGGAGCAGGTGGGAAACAATACCTAAGGTAAGTTAACCAAAGAAAAAATGCCCAAAGCAGTGTGGGCCAGTCACAGGGGGCATAGAGATGTCCCATAAGGACACACCGGGACTGCTAACAGAGGCCACTTCCAGGGGAGCTGCGGCCAGGGGCGGCAGGGACTCAGCTTCTCTCTTCACATCCTTCTCTACTGCGTGGTTGCTCACTATGCAAGTGCAGAACTTAGTTCAAAATTTTAATATACTATTATTTAATGCAAACATCTCTGCTTTTAAAAACTTAAACAATGGTCATTGCTGAAGTGCTGCAGCTGAGTGAGACAGGCATGCCTACAGTCTGCAGAAGGCATAGGGCAGCACACATTTTCTGGAACACAATGTGGCATTCTATAAAGAACTTGGAAAGCCTCATTAATGCAGTAAAGCCAACTGTAGGAATCTATCTGTGGATAAAATGAGAGTTCCTATGGCCAGGATTCTCACCTGGCCCTGGTTGACTAGCTCACTGCACACCTGTGGGCAATACATGGCTGTTGACTCTATATAAAGAGCTCTGCCCAGAGCTCTGGGTGCGACACGGTGGCAGGGCTGCAAGGCTGCAGGAGAGCAGAGCAGAGGCTGGAGTGGTGGCAGCACTGAGGACAGAGGCCCAGAGGACAGCTGTGCGGGATGACTGTGCAAAGCAGCCCAGAGGACAGCTGTGCGGACAGAGGGGCCCAGAGGCAGAGACTGGCTTGCTGCATGCAGACTCGCTGAGTGAACGGGATTCTACTGACTGACCTGCCACCTGGAAATAAAGTTGGGTCTAACCCTTTCACCCCAAAGAGTGTTCTGCTGTCAATTTTCTTTGGTCACATTGAATTCATAGTGAACTTGCCCAGGGCTGAAGCCCACTGGCAAGACAGTATCCTAATGAAATAATTAAAGATACATATGAAGATGTGTTATTTATAACACTGAAAAAGTATAAACAACTTAAATGTTAAATAAAAAGAGAATAATTAAACATCATTATGCTATGTCTAGACACTAAAGACTAATAAACTAATTTAAAATACCGACAGAGAGAAAAGACTCATTATATAGTGAGCAAAACGGGAGAAAGATATATTCACAAAATATTAAGGTAAAAGGGCAGGTCACAAAGAGTAGCACAACTATTTTTGTATTAAAAAACTATTCTTAAGTAAATCAACTATTATGGAAAGCCTGTATAGTAAAAACAAGCCTGCACGACTGTTCATACATTCTCTCCAACTGGCATGCTTACTGGTTCTCTTAGCACTGTTATTTTAGTTCATCTTTAGTTTTTAGCTTTTTTCATGCATTACTTATATAATAAGATTTAAAAAGATAAAAGTAAATTATTTTATATCAAAAATTGAAGGCATATATAAAAAGAGGATACAAACCTATGTTGAAAGTATGAACTCAATTTTTAGCATGCACATTTTTTACATGCAATGTAAATACTGTATTTGTTTTTCTGTCTCAAGAGGAAAATACACCAAATAGTTGTCTGTAATTATCCCTGGATGGCAGAATTAGAGATGATTTTTATTGTCTCCCTTTTACTTTTTGCATTTTGCTAATATTCTACAATAATAAGGGGGGGAGTAATATTTTTAAAGCAACAGCCATTTATACTTCAAATCAGGCCTACCCACCCCAGCAACGGGGCATCTCTTTTCTAACATCAGCAGTACAGCCCCGTCAGCCTTAAAGCTGTCCCAAGACTAACCTGGGACCTTTCAGGATTGTTCACTTTGAAGTGTAAACTGCTTTGGGTCATCATAAATTTCTCCTCTTTTGCCAAATTCCCACATGTTGGGGGATGAACCAAGTAAGGAAATTCTACCATTTTCAGAGGCAGAAATCTTACTTTTGGCTACTGCAGAATCCTACGAAAGTTAATTTGTTAAAAAAAAAAAGTGAGGGTGAGGGAGAGACCTCTGCCAGCCAATGTGGACATCATTTTGATCCTCCAGATATACTAGACATTAATATGTCTCTGCCCTAAAGTACTGATACGGCCAGAAAACAAACTGTTTTATCGATGAACCGGAGATTAGCCAAGGCAAATTTAATGATAATTAATTCCTTGAAATCTATACAAAAGGCTTTTTAAACTAGTTTAAAATCCTCCTAAGGATGAGATGCACTTTAAAAATCAGTCAATAAAGTAAAGGCCAAAATAATTACCTCTTCCTTCTCGTGCAGCATGATGTGCGCTTTGAGGCTCGCCACTCTGGAGAATTTCTTGTTACACACAGGACAGGTGGGGTCCTCCCCATTGTGGGTGCACTTATGAAGGGTCAGGTTGAATTCAACATTAAATGTTTGGGGGCACTGGTCACATCGATGTGGCTATTTGGAGAGAAAAGTCAATAAGCCACTGAAATACAATCTGTCCACAGTAAGTCATTCAGATATTAACAAGCACCACAACCTGCAGACGTTTTCCTAAGGAACCCCTGAAGTCTCTTTCTGACCTGAAGTCAGTAAATCCAACAGACAGAGTAGAGCTCCTTACAGAACTTCTCAAGGGCTCTAAGGACAACACATCTGCATAGAAGAAATGCTGCCCACAAGGGTCTATGAACACAGACATGAGAAGCCTCAACTCCATCAGGCCTTTTCCCTTCTTTCCTGACCAACTCCACGGCTGGAAACAAACTAAGAAATCATAAAAAGTGTTCATTAGGTTTTACCAGCCTAAGATGTTCCCAAATGGAAGGCATGCTCCCAATTACTAATCAAAAGACAAAGCCATCCCTGGTATTTCTGTCTGAAGGATCAAGACCCTAAGGAGTCAGGACCTCAGGCCGTCAACTTGCAAGGAAAATGCCTGTAGGTGCACAGTGGTCAGTGTGGATCATGAGAGTCACAGTGCTGTCACCCGTGCGGGAGGTCAGGCCAGGGCAGGTCACATCCTGCTCTCAGGGGGAGATCCCTGGCCCTCTTCTGCTCTCCAGCAGCCTCTAGCTTGCATCCTCCTGACCTGGGAGCAAGTCGGCAGTCACTTGTCTGACTGCAACTGTAAATGGTACTTTCTATCAGGCAGGTCTTTCATTAAGATGCTAAAATTCTCGACATCCCACAAGGAGCACTAAAAAAAAGGGCCCAAGTTGACTTAAGATAGTGATGCTCCCTGCTGAAATTCTACCTGAAATATCTCGAGTACCATTTTAAAATCAAGACCACATAACATTTCCTGCTAGAGAAAGACAAATCCATATCAAGGTATGTGTATTCAGTTATGTATGAAACCAAAACTACTGAAGAAGTCGTATTTGAAGATTAGTTCTTTGTCCACCCAAATAGCCTCAATACATAGATTCACTGGACAAGCTCTCAGTTTTTCTCATTATCTAATAATACCAGGAATATAACTAGAACCAAAAACAAAATATCAAAATATTTATTTATATCATATAAAATGCCCACAATTCAGGAATCTAAATTATGAGAAAAATTTTTATTTTGCATGTTGACTTGTACAGTATATCCAAGTTTCAGCGTTCACATTCCTGACATCCCTTTAGAAAATCCTACCTTGTCATTTCGCTCGTGGTCCTTCATGTGGCGTTGAAACTGGGACTCTTTTGGAAAAGACAGCAGACAGATTTCACACTTATGGAAGCTTGGAACTTGATAGGCATAATTAGTGTTCTCCGCATTCAATGTTAAAATTCCATCTATAAAATTGTGTAAGCACAGAGAATAAATACCATTTGTTATTCTCACAGCATACACAAAACCAGATTATGTCAGATTTATGAGAGATTTTAGATGAAATTAATGATATCTTGAATTTTTTAACTGACATGTTTTTAAGTTAGGAATGGGGAATGTGGAGATGACTGGGGCACAGGACAAAAGAATTCTACATACACATTCACAGGGTTTTCAGAAACCCAACACTAAACTCCTGGAGCATGATACCACACAGACACACAAAAGCCATGTTTCTTACTGTTGCCTACTTGCTTAATTTTATTTCACAGTCTCTACAAATGGTGGAGGCAGTTCACCTCTAAATCACTGAGAACTCGTCAAAAATCGAAGCTGTTTCTTAAATCACTCAGTAAGCAAATCTCTGTCAGAAATACACAAGCTAATTCACGAATTCAATCTACTTGAAAACCACTATAGAGCAAGACGAGTCAGAGACACGCTTGTGCTCTCACGTGGGCCGGCTGAAGAGGCGAGCAACCAGCGCCCTCTGCACCGTCCACCGGATTCACAGGGCGCTCCTAAACCCACTTAGGTTATCGGCTATACGCACAAAATAGTTTTCAAATAAGAACAAATATGTGATGACCACAAAAATTTGTCAAGACTGTCATAAATGAAGATATCCTATACCTCTACAATTCTTTAAAATAAGTAAGTACACTACAAGTCTTATAATTTGGGCACAAATACATAATACATACTGACTATATAAAGACTAGAAATAGGTCACATATGACTCTTTGTATCAAATTTGACCCCAAAATATTAGAATTTGGAAGTCTGGAAGTAGGGTAGGGGTTAATTTTAAGTCTTCTCTTTCTTAAACACCCATGTGGTAATAAACACAGGCTCTCCAAATTTGCTATAGACCCTTAAATCCCTCTTTTGAGAAAACAGCCTGCAATTCCAACCCTGGCCAACAGTAGAATCTCACTGACCTCCTCGCCTACAGTAGAATCTGTGCTAAAGCAAGAGTCATGAAACCCCAAGGAAGGCAGGTGGGGCGGAGACAGGCGGAGGAAACTGGCCACAGCTTCAGAACTTCTCCTGACAGAGCCCCGAGTAAAGCAAATTCCAGTTTCAAGAAATACAAATGTAATTCGAAAGTCTCCAAATCTATTCACAAACAAAAGGAGTCTACTTAAGGAAAAGATACAAATAATTTTTAATTGTTTATTCTTAATATTATTTACATTTTACTTAAAGGCCGTACACTCAAAATTTCTACTAAACTGGTAACAAAATGCTTTCTGACTCCCCAGGCCTAAATAAACTGACTGTTGGGGCCACGTCAATTGATATATTAATTCCCCTTGGTAAAGTTTGTACTATGGGAAGAAAGAGTTTAAAGGTTAGAAAGGTACAAGTATCTGTTGAAAATTCGGTAGCAAGTATTTTAACCTCGAGTCTGAATACCATAATAAAAGAGCTCCTCAACCTAATTACTAAAATGCAAAATTAAAAGGCTATTTTGGATATAGAATTAAACAATTTTCATAGCCTCTATTTTGAAACTATTTAATATGTTCCTCCAAGGTGAGAAGGGATTTAATTGTAATTGCAACTGATAGATGAAACCCTGAGACAAGAAACCACACATGTAAAACTGAAAAAGGATGTCGTTTTTGCCTCTGAATTAACACTTTTCCAGAAAAGATTTTTATCTTAAGAAGCAAGACTGCCCTCTCTAACAAAGCACAAACCAATGTAAAACTTTTTCAGTAAGTCCCTTACCCCAGGGATAATAAAATATTAATTTGGTTCAAAGACAAATTTTAAACAGTAAGTCAAATTAAAGTATAACTGGAGGGAACAAAAAAGAAAACATGTTTTAGTTTCCACATTGAGCATTACGCTAAACTCCACAGCATCTCTAGACTGTCACTTAGCATTAGGGGAACATGCTTTGTAAATGTGGCCACATCCCTTCACACTGAGAGGTCTGAAGCTTTTCTCCCACTACCGGGTGGGCCTCTGTCATCCACACTTGGCTTCCTTTCTGCCCAGTGTTGGTCCTTCCTGGGAAGGGTGCTGGTCCTCAAAATTACCCCTTTTGTCCACCACCTCTTCAAGTTCACTCAAATTTCTGGTCCCCAGAGTAGCAGTTGTTCAGAAAGAGGTCTATGAAATTAATGGATCCTTAGGATGGGCTTCAGGAGGTCCCTGAACCCTGAAAAAACCATACACAAATACTGTACATCCACATATATGTCTATTGTTTTTTGGGGGGTGGGTGTATCTGCAACCACAAGGATCATCAGATTTTTTAAGGGGCTAGGGATCCAGGTAGAGGTATAATCAAATGAACGGCAGCCCCTTACTGGCCAGCGACCCTGAGGACAGGCAGCTAAGGAGCTTCACAGGGGGTTCTCGGCAGTCCCTACGCCTAGTCTCCCAGTCGGAACGGGTATTCTCTGCAGTTCCTCCCTCGACACACACAAAAAGCACAAAGCTACCTGCATTTAGTTGCGCTCAAGTCTGAGTTCATCTACAACAGTGTTTTTCAACTGTGCACTTCTGCCCCCAGGGGACAGGGCACGGACCACTGTAAGATTTTTGCTGGTGCCGGAGACGCAGGATACAGGGTGCCAGGTGGTGGGCCCCATGACCTCACACAAACACGGCCGCTAGTCTCTGCAACTGCTCACCCTTCCTGCTCAAGGAGCTCAAGTTCACTGTGACAATTAAACAAAAACTGATCGAATGAAAAATCAGAAATTGGGCTTTGTTTTCCTTGAGAAAAATTTGAAGACTAGTTTCAAAATCAAAATAGAGATTTTCAATAGTTTATAATAGTTGTCCATCCACCACCCCCAAAATAATAAAGCCTCTCTCAAAGTTGTGTCTGCCCCTCGATGCCCCGGCGACAAGAGCCTGCCGACACTCTAGGCACACATCCTTCTCTTTGCTGCACATCCCTGCCACTTGCTGCCGGGCTCACCGCTGCACAGCTACACGGTCCCAGCACGACAGGCAGGCCTGATGTGTACTGACCAGGGACGAGATGAGCCCATCTTATGAACGCTCTTCTGCCCAGACCAGGCCCAGCAGACAAGGCTGGCCCGCTGAGTCTTACTGGCAAAGGCCTGTCCTTATCCCCAGTCTAAAGAGCCGAGGCTGATCTCCTGTACAAAATGTCTGTCTGCAGTACATTCAAAATTGCAGCAAAACCTACCACACTTACAGCATTCCGTGGACTTAACTCAAATTTGCATTTCCTGGTGACTCTTCAGCACTGTGCACTTAAGAGCTCAGCTATCCATAAAGCCTGAGGCATTTTGAATATTAAAATGAGACATACACCAGTTTCAGTTTCTAAAGTAACTTAGCTTACCCCCAAACTTTTATCTGCTTTTATGTTCTGAATAAAAATCTTACCAAAATACAGTTCATCTCCCTCCCTATCTTCTGTTCTCCACAGACACCCCCTCCCCCATCATCCCCTCCTTTCCTCCCACCTTAGGTTTTGCTCCCACTTTTTCACTCTGACATATAACGCACCCTGAAGTCCCCAGAGACGTCTTCAAGAAGTCTGACAGTATCACCCCTACTTTAAGCTGCACCACTTTGACCAACCTCTGCCAGTCTATCTCCTTTTTTTTAATTCCCTTCCACTTTCTTTTCTCCCATTTTTCCTTCACTCCTCCTACATCTGCCAGCATTCAGGCATCAGCAGAGCTCAGGTAAAACTCTGAAGTGTTCGGGCCCATAGACCCTTTCTGCCCCACCGCTGGGTCTCCAAAGCCCCGCCCAAGACCTGGCACAAAATGTGTGCCTAACAAATGGCTGCCAAATATTTGGAGATAAGATAAAAGTTAATGGCTTTTATGGTCTCTTCCCAGTTGTCTGAAGCTCCCAAAACCAGTATCTCTAATTTATACTTGTAGCCGCATTGACTCATGCCCTCCACCTCAGAATTACCTGTTAGAGGTACTGTTTCCAGCTTGTTCGGTACCTGCCAACCATTCTTACTTTGCACATACCTTGGCCATTGGTTGTTCCTCAGAGCTCACTGAAATGCAGCTACATTCGTTTCTTGGGAGACTCTCTTTCACAAAACCCAGTCCTCTAAACTAGTAGCCATGCGGTACCAGCCACAGCCTCCTGTTTCCCTCCAGGACGGAGAAAACATCCGTCAACTCAAACAGTGCCTGCACGGACAAGCGGACAGCATCGGGGAGGCTGCTGCACTGACAAATTTCACCTGTTACCTGCTCAAATATATCTACTGTTAAGCAGGTACTCACTTGGAAATGAAATATACTCACATGGGAAATAATCCTCAAAATGTAATCAATGGGAAAAGCCATATGGTCTAGATATCATTTCTTTAAAAAAGAACGGAGGAGCAAAGATACACCATGCTTTTGCTTGGATGTGTATAAAATATCCCTGTACTACAGAAAAAAAAATAGCATTAGTTGCCTGTAAAAAAGGTAACTATCTGACTGGGAAAGAGGACTTACATATTTAAAATTTTTGAACCATTTTAATGTATTACCTGTTCAAAAGGAATTAAATTACAAAGTAAGAAATACACATTACTTGGGAGGGAAGGTGAGTCATACAGTCCATACCTTTTGTTGAATAGCTAAGGAAACTAAGACCCTAGAGAAATTAAGATACTTGGTTAAAATCACACACAATTAGCCAGTACAGAACTAGGAGTCATTTTCAACTCATAATTCAGGGTCTCTCTTGATTAATCATGTTTCCACACCTCTGAAGGTCATGGTTTCTGAGATAAGAACCCAGTTTCCACCATGTAAAAACAGCAGATGAACTTGGACTTTATCAACAGTATTTTATACCAATTGTAAGCCTAAGACTATGTTCTCCATATAAAACATATACCACTAGGAGGCAAGCCTGAGTCCCTTCATTGTTGAAAGCATAGTTTTAATAATTATAGTCCAGAACCCTGGTACTGGTATCAGGATAAATGATATGAAATCTACCTGTGACACAGAGTTAAAGATAAATACCTGGGGGCCTCTCTTGTCCCCTCCTGGCCTGAGCCAGGAGCTCTGTCCTCACTTTATCTCTAAATAAAAGCCTCTCACTTGCTCTCCTACCTTGAGTGTTTGCAAAGTTCCTTCTTCAACTCCGTGAACAAGAACCCTGGCATCATCTTTGGGAGCTCGCCTGGGGTAACTTCGGAGGTGAGTATCGGCATCCGAGCCTGCCTTATTCTCTCACCGTCCTTATAGAAGGAAGCCGTCTGTGGCACCAGCATTGGGCGCTTGTCAGCCACTTACATGGGACTAGCCTGGCTGCCGATCTCAAAGTCTCGAGCGCCAGGTTCCCCTGCGTCTCCCTTAGTGGATCCCGTCTCCCTTGGGAGCTGGGAAAGTCACCTGAACGGAGGCCAGGATTCCCTTCAGAGGCCTCTCCTCAGATGCGAGGGACTGAGGAAGGCCGTGGGCACCTGTGAGAGTCCAGGCTGAGGCTACACTTTGGCGGCTCCTCAAAGGCCCGTGTGTCTGGAATCAGACCCCGACAGCCCAGCTGGGTGTCCATGAGGAGTGTCTCTCTGTCTCTGACCTCCAGCCCGCCTCTTCAGGCCGCCCTGACCTCGGAGTGAGGTGGGCCACTCTTTACTTTTTCCCACACTCTATGTGTGCCTCTAACTTCATCAGTTTCACGGAATTCCATGTCCACAACCACAAGGTAGGAGATTTACACTTCGCTTATTCCTGACTAAATGCTGTACTTTTCATCTCATGAAATGTGTCCGGGTACCCGTTAGCCACTTAAAAGGCAATTAGCGTCAGCTACCAGTCTGAAGTCTCGGGTGAAAGGTTTCCCAGTGTCTGCCCCTTCTTGATCCCCCGTCTCCGGACAGGAATGTTGGGGAGTGGCTAAGCCGATTTCCTACTTTCCCGTCCTAACCCGCGGACTCCAAGGGTGGACCAGACTAGCAGACAGTGGTCCCTGAATCTCGGCTCCGGCCCATTGATCCGATGGCGCTGAGTGAACCTCGGGCTAGGCTGCTGCCTATGTGAGAGTTGCAGACGACCCCTGACCTCTTTTGTCTCACAGGTCAGATTTCTTACAGTGGGTGACTAGCAGGATGATTCCCAGGCAGTGGCAGAAACTAGTGTTTGAGCGTATAGACCCCCTCCCTTCATAAACGTCCATGGCAGCCTCTGTCTGAATTTTATCTCTGACCTTAGAAAAAGTCCCCCTGCTCCCCATTCGAAGCAGTCCTCTTGAGACTGTGCCGCTTTCTCCTGTGTAGCATAAATGAGGTTTGTGAAGTAGTCAAGCTGAAAACTGAGCCCAGCATGTAAATGGCTCTATTCTATTGACCTCTCTTCCTTAAAGGCAGTCATCCTGGGGCTAGGCATTTCCTTTTCTGCAGTCCCAGGCAAGGAGAACAGACTTGTGACTCTGAGCGACCACTGCTCTGGCAGCAAGAGGTCACACAGTCCCTGTGCTTATCAGACAGGCAGGGGCCTCTCAAGGAACGATCTCGAGTGTACTATGCTAAAGCCCGTGCAGAAGGAACTAGGGTCTGGATTAGAACTCCCAAAAGGCGTAAAGTAGGAGCACACCGGTGAGGTCCCACTAAATCCAGAGCTCCAAGGCGACTCTTGCTGAGTGGGAAGGCCAGAGGGGAATCGAGGCAAGGTGCAGGCCACGCTGGTAAGGAGTGGTTAAGTCCAGTAGGCCCGGCAGAGGAGATGACTGACCACTGTCACCCAGGCTCCAAGGTGAGGGGACGCCCGCACAGAAAAGGCCAACCAGGTGTCGCATACCTGTCCTTCTCTCTTCTAGGAGGGAGCATCCTCTTCTAGGTTAAGGCCAGACACGCCTCTGGCATGCATTCTGAAGAATTGGGAGCAATTTGATCCCACAGCCTGAAAAAGAAGTGTCTTATCTTTTTCGGCACACAAGCCTGGCCTTAATACAAACTCTCTGATGGAGCGGCTTGGCCCTCTGAGGAACGTATACAATACAATAAGGTTATGCAGCTAAACTTATTTTGCCACAAGGAAGGAAAATGGTCAAAAGTCCCATGATCGACTACAATATAAAACTGGTTTTCTAAGTCCTTTTTTTGGAAATCTATTCTACTTATTGGGCTCATCATTATCCTCAAAAATTGGGAGGTTTTTAAACTAGACTCCCTGAGACAGAAATTTATTTCCTGTACTACAGCCCAGCTTAAATCTTTCAAAAGAAAAGAATGCTTAATGAGAGACTTTACTTTGTCATGTTTAGTGAAGGTTTTGTAAGTAATCTAACATGGTTGTTAAGAACGAGCGAACTAAAGTGTAGTAACTGAACGTCTCCCTGGTTGCAAGTACGGTGGGTGAAGAAAACCCCACTGTAAGGTTGGAGGCACCGGAGGGAGGGGTGAGCACGTCCGACCCTGATGACGTGCCAAAGTCCCCGGCTGCTGCCCCCTCCCAACCTGAAAAATGTGTTTGGGCTCGCCAATCCTCGCGCCGCTGCAAATCTAAGCTCTGCCTGCCCCTGCCTTCTTTAAAAACTCCCTGCCTGTCTGGCTGCGCACGACTTCCCCAGCCTGTATTTCCGCAGACTGGTGAACCTCGCCCGGGATTGCGCTCAAATAATCTGCCTGGCCCTTTGTTGCCTCTCGTCGCCTGCTTATTTTGGCTAGAATTTATCTTACACTTGGTGCCGGAAAACCCGGGAAGGAGCATGAGTGCGGGGCCCCGCCCCCCCCTTCCCCGACCCGGGACCTCAGCCTGCTCTCCGCTGCGTGGACTATTTTCCGGTGAGTCCCTCAGTTTCCCCCGGTCTGCTTCCCTTCCCAACTCCGTTTCACCTGGTCCGTTAGAAATCGTAGCTACGTCCAGGTGAGGCATCCGGGATACCCGCCCCTGGCCCTGCGGTGGGGGAGACGTCCCTCACCCAGGCTCCCAGGCCATCTCCCCTGACTTGGCGTGCTTGGGACGCTGGGCGCTCCTCTCAGCGGGATTAGTTGGGGAGCGGCGCAGACATGGGGGACCAGCCCCTGAAAGCAGAGGCTCCGACCCCACAGCGGTGTCTCATTCCTAATCTGGCTACTCTGTTTGTCCCGGGAAGTCCGCAAACGGAAGCTGGTCTTCCTTTGCTCTGAGGCCGGGCCTCAGTACCCCTTGGACAACCAATCTGCTGGCCCCCTGAGGGAACTTTCGATTTTGGCCTCCTCACCGACTTGACTAATTATTGCCACCGGAGCGGAGAGTGGGGTGAAGTCCCATATGTGCAGGTTTTTGGACATTGCGCTCCTGCCCAGACCTTTACGTTAAGTGTTCACTGACCCAGGTTCTCCCGGCCCGACCTCCAGTTAAGGATTGTCAGCCTCTTACTCCGCCCAGTCCTCCTTACTTTCAGATCCACCCGAGGACCTCGGTCTCCCGCCTCCCTCAGCTCGCTACCCCCACCCCCTCCGCCACCATCTTTAAGTTCTTTGTCCTCCCCGTGTGGCTGCCATCTTCAAGTCCTGCATTCCCAACCATGCCGTCGTCCTGCTCCTCTCCTCTTCCGGTGGCTGCACCACCCCCTCCCCTCTCCTTCCGCCTTCACCGCCCTCTTTCCCAACGCCCAGACCTGCCTCCTTTCTCTCCCGACCCTACACCCCTCCCCACACCTGCCGTTCTGTAAGTAGTCTGGCGTGGTTGTTGGGAGTGGGTGAGCCTGGAGTAGCAAGTGAACATCCTAGTGGTTGTGTACTGCAGTGTGTGTGCCTGCCTGCAGCCTGAAAATTTTTGTAGTGACCTAGAATCTTAAAAGTTTTGCTAAGTTAAGTAGACATATTTTGTGCTTAGACATTATGCTGTAAAGCACATGGTGTCAGGAATTATAAAGTGTGTTCATGAATTTGTTAATCTAAAGAATGCTAGTGCAATAGTTTACAATAGCCCACTTATCAGTGTTAACTGAAAATTAAAGTTCCTAATGGTTTTGAGGTCTAATTAAAGCTACTTAAAGAAGAAACATCTCTACTTGCTAAAAAGATGTGTGTTTTAATAAGAGAAAGTATAAAGAATGGAAATTCGTTTTGTTGAGAGTAAAAGAAGGTAATTGTTCTAAAGTACAGCTATTTATTTAAGAGGGAGAACACTGAATATAAAAGGAAACTTGTAGAAAGCTTGTAGAAGAATTTATCTTACACCCACACCCTGCAAACTTCCCAGCCTCCAACATCAATGGACTAGGAGTGTTTTTCATTGGTATGATCACCTAGCCTCCATTTTTTTACCATCTCTTGTTTAGAAGATGTAATTTGGCATATCAAATCCTTAACCAGTTTTACTCAAAAGGCCTTAAGTAACACTATCCAAGGAATAGCTCTCCTAAATACTAAAGTTAAACTAATGAGCCAAGCAGTTACACAAAATAGAATGGCACTAGACATCTTAACAGCAGCACAGGTGGGACCTGTGCTATAATTAAAGTTGGGTGTTGCATGTACATTACAAATTGTTCATAAAATGTCTCTAATTCACTCCAGGACCTCCGAAAGCTAGTCCAAGCTATGTCAGGCCCTGAAGTCCATCGACTACTACAATATGGAGCTGGTTTCCTAAATCCTTTTGAAGCCATAAAACTGCAAATGGTGAAGGAAATAGAACCCAGGATAGAAGTGCCAACCTTCCGAGGCCCTCTGGACTGACCAGTGATGGAGACCTAGCTGCACCCTTTACTGTGCCCCCTCTCAGCATGAAGCAGCCAGAGCGGTCGTCACCCCCTTTCCCTAGCAGCAGCTAGTGTCTCCATCTGTAGAGGGGAGAATGAGACGGGGACTGTGGGTTTAGACAGAGTAGGGTGAGGGCCTCCGAAAAAACCAAAGCAAGATAATCCATTGTGAGATTTGCTTTGGCCTGCTGGGGGGCCCAGCTTGTTTTTCTGACTTTACCCAGGTGCTGCTTTTCTTCCTTCAGCCCTAAACAAATGATTTGCAACCTGGGCAAGGTAGCAAGCTAGCCCAAAACAACGTAGTAAAAACAGGAAGGATTCCATCTTGAAAATTAAGATTGCATTTTAAAACGCAATTAGTTAAAAAATAAGTTTCTTAACATGCTCTTTAACAAACAGATAACAACTCAGCCCACCTTGGGAGCACAGCAGGCAGTCTTATGTGGTATGCTCTCAGACCAGGAAGCTGCTATCCTGGGAGGAAATCAAACAGTAAAAAATAACCAGGAAGACTACTAAGAAAGTTACCTTCTCTTCAAAGATAAACATTTTGGAACTAATCAGCAGGTGTTCATCCCAAGCCCTTTGTCTCTCAACCGCCTATAAAACCCCTAGACAATGCCCCACTCCGGGACTCTCTTGTCCCCTCCTGGCCTTAGCCAGGTGCTCTGTCCTCTTGCTTTATCTCTAAAAGCCTCTCAATTGCTCCCCTAAAAAAAAAAAAAAGATAAATACCTAGTCAGAAACTCATTAAATGATCCCCAATAGGGTCAGGATTAGCAAGGTGAGGCTACAGATACCTGACGTTTTATTGTTACAATTTTGACATACTGTACTTTGCTAAATGTAGATAATGTGTATGTAGTACCTAAATATTTACCTGAGCTTAAATTCTTTGTTTAAAAATAAAAATTTACAGGTAATAAAAGCAAATACTTGAATGAGGATTGATATTCATTAAAAACATAGTAATGTGAGGCATGAACAGAAGACCATGCAAATGCAAATGTGACAAAATGAGCATTGAAAGCACACCTGGGTGATACTCTCCACAAACATGTGATTTAGGTTAAACCGCAACAGCGGCCAATTAGAGCTAAAGAGCGCTACGGAGAATTTGTGGATAGCCCATTCCAAGATTTAGTCCAGATTTCCAATAAAACATATATTGTATGCTCAGGACACACATCTCTGAAAAATGGCTATCTATAGATTAAAATATGGGTTACAGGTCACAGACTGGGGGACAATGATGAATGCAAAACTGGGGTCAAGAGCCTCAACTCTGAAAACCAGACTGCCTATCACTCAGCTCAAGTCTTCATCGAAAGATGATGTTGATAAATCATGCCTGCTCCCATATAATAAATGTGAAACCAAAAAATACTGTTTAAAAATTAAGAAACGAACACACCAGAATGACTGACATTAAAGACAGATAAAGCCAAGAATTGAGGAGGGTATGGAGCCACTGGAAACTTCATATCCTGCTAGAAAGGTGAAAATCCCCCCACTCACTCAAGACTCATCAGGCAGCACCACCCGAAGCCACGTATGCGCAAACCGTGTACCACAGCAACTCCCCTCCCAGGTGCTCCTCTCGGAAGGTGCGCACATGTGCACCGAAAGGCACGCTTAAAAGCACTCATAGAAGCACTATTTACAACAGCCAGCAACTAAAAACAACATAAGTACCTGTCAACAGCAGAAAGGGTAAATAAACTGAAGCCATTCACAGAATGGAATACTACTCAACAATGAGGGTGACCAACCTACTGCTATAAACAGCGACACCTGAAGCTCACGTTTTGGCCAAAAGAGCTCAGACATAAGAAAACATTCCGTATGACTCCATCTCATAAATTCAAGTAATGGGCAGAACTAATCTGGTTAGACATCAGGACAGTGTTAGTGTTGTGAGGGTACAACTGGATAAAGCATAATGGGGACTTGTAGGGTGCTGTCACTGTCCCACTTGGTAATGTAAGAAATCACATATGTAATTTTATGGATTATTATTATAGCCCATATATCTGGGTGCTAATTATATGAGAAATATCTCGTGAAAATTCACTGAGCTGAACACAATTTCTGTTCTTCTCTGTATGTTATATACATATATAAAGTTACTTAAAAGTTTAGTGCTATAATATATATCTTTCTTTTGTATTCTTGTCTTTTCCTCTAGACTGGGGTCAACTAACTATGGCCTAGTCTTTCTGATAAAGTTTCATGGAAAACAGCCCCATGCATCGGTTTATGTATTACCTACGGCAGCTTTCAGGCTACAAAACAGATCTAAGCAGTTAAACAGAGACCTTAGGACCTAGAAAGCCTAAAACACTTACCCTCTGGCCGTTCACAGAAAAAGCCTGCCGACTCCTGCCTTAGAGAGTAGAGCATGATCCCAAACCAGACAGCCATCACTATTTTAATCCCTGGAATTTCTACTACCCTCCATGCTCCTCAGCACCACAGTGAAGCCCTGGAGGGATAAAGGCATTAGGCGTTTATATATACTATGAGTTATTTTCTACCATAAATAGCCTTAAAACTTAAGCACAATCTCTTTAAAGCTAATAAGGACGTTTGTCTTAGTCATGCGGTAGGAAGCCCGGATGCTCTCCTAAATCACAATCTTCAGAAAATTAATACAATGAAGGCCAGTGTGCCTATATTTCACCACCCTGGGAAATACCAATATACCTGACCCCATATCTATTCACCCCACCTGCTAATGTCTCTGCTAAGCACTTGCAAGCTGATAAATGCACCCGCGAGCATTAAGGCCCTCACATGCTGCTTAACAATGAGCAATCACATACTTCCTGAAACTGAAACTGTGCAGAGTGTTTTCTAAGTATGACAAGTGTAGCAACAGCAGTTTGCAAAACGATTTTAGGCAACAGGGGAGGGATTGTTATGGCTCTTATTTGTTTTAAAGTGTCTTAGTGTAAAGGATACTTGACACTTAGTATAAAATATAACATCAAAACAGTAAAGTGCTGGCACATGGATAGACATGCAGACCAATGGGGTAAACTGAGAGTCCAGAAATAAACCCACACATCCACTGTCAACTGATTTTCAACAAAGGTGCCAAGACCATTCACTGGAGACAGAACAATCTCTTCAACAAATGGTTGTGGGACAAGTGGACATCCACATAAAAGAAAGAATTTGGATCCTCACTTCATACCATATACAAAAAAAAAAAGGATCAAAACCTCAATTTAAGAACTAAAACTATTAAACCGTTAGAAGAAAACATAATGACTATGTTTAATGACTATGGAATTGGCAATGGATTCTTAATATGACACCAAAAGCAGAAGCAATCAAAGAAAAAATAGACAAACTGGACTTCATCAAAATATAAAACTTTTTTGCTTCAAAAGATGCTATTAAGAAAGTGAAAATACAAGCTACAGAATGGAAAAATATCTGCAAATCATGTATCTGATAAGGGTCTAGTATCCAGCATATGTGAAGAATTTTCACAACAACAAAAACAACCCCATTAAAAAACAAGTAAAGGATTTGAATAGACATTTCTCCAAAGATACACAAATGGCCCGCAAGTACATGCAAAGATGCTCAACACCGTTAATCATTAGGGAACTGCATGAGGTGCCACTTCATAGCCACTAAGATGACTGAAGTAAAAAGAGTAGCAGAAATAACAAGTGTTGGTGAGACTGCAAAAAAACTGTAACCCCAACCCACTGCTGGTGGGCATGAAAAATGGCACAGCTGCTGTGGAATGGCTGCTGTCTCCTCAATAACGCAATTTCCATGAGACCCAGCAACTCCGCTCCTAGGTATACCCCTAAAAGAACAGAAAACAGGTGTTCAAACAAAAACACGCACACAAACATTTATAGCAGCTATATTTACAATAGCCACAAAGTTTTAACAACATAAATGTCTATCAACAAATGAACTAAATGTGTTATAGCCACACAATGGAGTATTATCCAGCCATAAAAAGGACTGTCATACCGATACATACCACAACATATATGAACCCTCAAAGCAGTATGCTAATTCAAAGAAGCCAGGTACAAAAGGCCACAAATTGCCTGATTCCATTTTATTAAGTATCCACAATAGGCAAATCCTGAGACAGAAAACATTAGTGATTAACAGGGGTGGGGTAGGGTGGGGTGGGGGCAGGGAACAGGAAGTGACTTCTTAATGGTAGCAAGTTTCCATTTGGAGTGATGAGAAAGTTTTAGAAATGGATAGCTGTGGGCTGCGGAACAGCTTAGCAGAACACTATGAAAGTACCTCATACCCATAAACTGTATACTTTACAGTAGTTACAATGGCAAATTTTATATCTATTTTATCACAAAAATAAAAAACAAATGTCTCTTTTTTTATTATTGAGCTCTAAGAACTATATATAATTTAAATGCATGCAACAAGACTACAAAAGGCAGGGGATCTTGACTGAATTCCACAATCTACTATCTATAGTAGAAAGGATGAATTAAATGACAGTATGTTCATAGAATACTATACAACTATGAAAATGAACACATTTCTGCTATACAGTAACACAGAGAATCTCACAAATTTAAAATTAATAAAGCCAGAAACAAAAGGGTATAAACTAGGGACTCAATTTAGTTCAAAACCAGGTAAAACTAACCTATGGAAGTGGGTAACAAAAAGTCATAACCCTTGGTGGGAAGGCTCAGCAGTAACTTGGGGAGAACAGCAGGGATTTTTAAGATACTTCTAATGTCTTCACTTAAAATCTGTGCACTTTTCTATGATGTTCCATTCATTAATTATTCAAATGCAATAATAAAGGTTTCAAAACACACACAAGTTTCTGGCGTCTCTTAAAATACCATAAGCTATGGCAATAATTAAATGGAGCAGTCAGCAGCCTGCCCCTGTGGACAAAGAGCTCTGCAATTCCCCACAATCTCTAGAGCTATTAACTGCTAGTCCCTACCACCTTCAGCGGCTTCTCACCCACCGATGGAGTCACTTCATATTAAGTGCACACAGCCTGTTCATGCAGCTGATTACCTAAATTCTTAATCCACTAAAGCCATAGTTTTCGTATGCTGAGAGACAGTTTAAGGGAAGGCACTTAGAGCTGTGGGCTATTTCTGAATTCTTCAGCCTCCCTCTCTTCAACCAGAACAACTTTACCATCAGCCAGTGGTTCTCAACACGGAGCACACAGCAGACTCGCCTGGGAGCTTTACAAGCAGTGATGCCTGGTCCCACCTCACAGACTTGGATCCAACTGGACTTGGATCAGGCCTGGTCCTGAGACCTCTGAAGGCCCCCAGGTGGCGCCGTGACGCACCGCCCTGGGTAAGAACCACCACGGAGGCCTCACCGCAGCTTCACGTCAAGTTCTACGGCTGAAAGAAGCTCAGCAAGCACTGCTGATCCCACGAGCCCACTGACATTCTGTATACAGAGACCCTGACACATAATAGGCATAAAAACTGCTGAATTGACTTTAACGAAGAATTATGGTTTAGTATGGCTTTCGCAGGCTAGTTTTGGGTCAAAGACCAAGATTTTGAAGCCACGTTAACTCACTACTTGATTCCAGGATCATAAAATATTTAGATTTTATGTTATCTAACCACACCTTCCTCAAAATACTAAATAGTCCAAGTTTCTGCCTAACTCAACAGCTCAGCTATGGAGAGTGAAGATTTCTTCTCCTTTATGAAGAAATCTTTTCATCCTTGGATACCTGATATTGTGAGGAAGTTATTTTAAGCAGAATGTCTCCCCTTGTTACGTACCTCTATCTAGTATCTGATTTTGCCCACTGAGGCAGACGAGTCACCTTAAACCTAGGGCACTACGTCTGCTGCTGCCTTGTGAGAATTTAGTTCTCCTCTTCTTAACTTATCCCAGTAGTCTCCTGCTCTCGGAGGGAAGTGTACAAAGTTCCTGGATTCATCCAAGAAAATCTAAAATGGCCTAACTTGTAATCTGAGCAAGAAAGGACTTATTTATTTATTTGGCTCAAGGTCCCTCCATCTCAGCTCTCTGGAAAAGAAGTATTACAAATATCCTTCCAACAGAAAACAGAAACTGTCCAACTTAAGGTCCAAGCTAGGGAAAACGTTTTGCACCATTCCATTGGAAAAAACAAACAGAAGTCATACAAGATCCCCAAATTAGTTCCTGCCAAGGTCACATTAATGCTTACTAAGCATAAACTAAAATAACTGTGAAGAAATCCTATCTCACTCATGTGGAAAGGCACAAAGCAAGTACTCAGTAAGCACTCCCCCACCAAATGAGAGATGATGCTTACTCCATTACAGTGCTCCCACGGATCTGCAAGCGGTGCCTTCCAAGACCCCCAGTGGAAGCCCAAAACTGAAGAGCACACAGAACCCTATATATACTGTTTTTTCCTGTACATACACACTTATGATAAAGTTTACTTTGTAAGTTAGGGCAGCAAGAGATTAACAATGATTAATAATGAAAGAGAAAATGGTAACAATGTACTGTAATAAAAGTTATGTAAATGTGGTCTCTCCCTCAGAATATCTTATTTATAGAACTGACCCTTCTTCTGATGAGAAATGATGAAATGCCTACAGGAAAAGATGGAGGCAGATGATGGAGGCGATGGAGATTGCAACCTAGTGTTAGGCTGCTGTTGACCTTCCGACCACTGGGTCATCTGCTTCTGATGACCTCGGTGTACAAGGGGTTACTGAAACCAAGGGTGAGCAGGGACTCCTGTACTTAAGTCCTAGATATTCTTGAGTAGGCCTTCTAATTATTTATTGAGATTTCATTCTTGACATAATTTCTCTGGGAGACCTACCTTTGACCTTTCCCTGCTGCCATGAAGTGTTCCTGACGTCCTAGGACATGCTGCCCTGAAGAGCCAAGGCAGAGATCATGTCTCCCTTGAACTCTGCATCCCCCAGCCTCTGCCACAGTGCCCATCTATCACAGAGCTTTAAAATATCTGTTCAATAAATGAATTAACCTGTATGTAGGGCTTTATATTTATCAAGGCAGAACAATAAAATACACACTTTGAACTCAAAGGTAGGTTCAAATCCCAAGTCTGCCACTTCCTTGCTGGGTGGACCTTCCAAATCCCTTAACCTCTGAGCCTCATTTTCCCTATCTGTAAAAATCCCCATCGACCTTCCAGGTTTCTCTTAGGAATAAGATTCATAATGGGGGATACACAAAACAAAATAATTTCAAATTAGGAGAAACATTATTGAGAGAATAAACTGATAGAGTAACGGTCTT
Organism: Manis pentadactyla; assembly: GCF_030020395.1. Classification (NCBI taxonomy): domain Eukaryota; kingdom Metazoa; phylum Chordata; class Mammalia; order Pholidota; family Manidae; genus Manis; species Manis pentadactyla. Next base: position 156,023,045 of record NC_080024.1, on the reverse strand, counting down.
CAAACATTTTGGTCTCAGGACCCCTTCACAAATTCTTAGGTATTATTGAGGACACAAAAGACCTTAGGTTTATACATGTTGTATCTATTGATATTTGTCCTATTAGAAATTAAAACTGAACAATTGTTAAGATATTTATTTAAAAATGTATCTGTCACGTTAACATAAATTTTGTGAAAAATATATTCTCCAAAAAAAGTTAAGAGTTTTCACTTCTACAAATCTTTGAAATGTCTGACTTAGTATGTAAGGCAGGTGGATCCTCAGATCTGCTTCTGGATTCTCTCTGTTGTAATACGTTGTTTATGAACGAAACACATGGAGACAATGCAGCTTCACGCAGCTTGGTTCCGTCACAGCTGAGCTCATGCTAAGGCGTCAGCAGTTTCACCCCTAACTGCTCCTGTTCCATCCCAGTGGAAGTGAAGCACTGGGGAAGCCAAGCTGTCTTCCTGTCACTGTGAGCACACCTTGCAGACCCCTGCGAGTGTGTCCAGGCCCTCCCAGGGGTGCTCCAACCACACTGAGACCCTGTGGTAGAGAATGACGGGTGTAAAGCAGGGAAAGGCTCACGGGTTTCAGGAAGGCCTCTCTTAGGACGCCGAGGCGCTGAGACCTACCGAATGAACGGAATAGGGCAAAGGCCCTGGCACCGACTCCCCTGTGGCACCAGTGAAAACACAGACGACAGAAGGGTCCAGAAGGTAACAGGGAAGGAGCCCCGTTAAGGGCGAGATCAGGACCCCACAGGAGTGTGGATTCCACGTTGAAGGGATGAGCAATTCACCTAAGAGTTTGAATCAGGGTGTGGCCTCCTGATCTGCCTTTCAAAGTGATCCTGAGGGCGGACAGGACATGGGCTTGTAGGGGGCCTGCAAGGGACAAGCCCAGCCCAGCCCAGCCCAGCCCGAGGGCTCCTAGAGGAGCCCGCCTGAGAGACGATGGGGTTGGGACTCCGCATGGGAAGCACAGGGCCCACAGGAAATACATTTTTGAGGTAGAAGCTGCAAGATTTAATTATGAAGTGTCTTCAGGAGCAAGAGCATGAGAATCATTCTTCAGTTGGGGTTTGAAAAAACCAGGTCAACGGTGACGCCATGTGGCAAACCAGTTGAGGCCGGAGGAAGAACACGTTCCCAGCCCCACGTCAACGGCAGCTTCGCGCTACCCCCCGCCTTCCGGGGCGCCCGAGGCGCCGCACCTCACACCGGTTTTGGCAGCGGGCGTATTAACAGAAACGTAAACACTGAATAAAATAAGGCCAAGCCGAGGCGGGGATCGAGGCCTTCGGGCCTTGCGAACCGCGGGCCCCCTCGGCTCCGAGCAGGTGCCCAACGCGCGCCCAGCCGCCGCGCCTTCCTCCCGGCGCCGGGGGGCCCCGCCGCCAGCGCGCGGCTTTGTCCGGGCGCCGCCCGTCGGCGGTGCTCGGCCCATCCACGCTCGCGCGAAGGCGCCGCTGAGTCACCCGCCGGGCGGCCGGCTGTGGGAGCGAGGCTGCGGGACGCAGAGCCCGCCGCAGGCCCGCGCGCCTCCCCGCCGGCCACCCCGGCGCGCGTCCCGCCCGGCGGGCCGCCCCCGTGGGCAGGGCCGTCTCCGCGCGCGGCCTCCACCGGGAGGGGGCGCGGCGCGCTCCTCGCCCCCGGCCCGCCGCGCCCGCCCGGCCCGGAAAGTAGGCCCAGCCGGCGGAGGGGCCGGCGCGCCGCGCCGTATCATTCCGCCCGCGCCCTGCGGCCGCAGTCAGACGTCGGCGGCAGCTGTGGCGGCGGCGGCGCGGCGCCCCTCCCGGCCGCAGCCCCCTGCCGGCCCCCGGCCCGCCCCGGCCCCGCTCCGCCGCCCCAGGCCGGCCCGGCCCGCTCCCGGCGCCTCATCCGGGGACTATATTCGCGCGGAGCGGCACAGCGCGGCCGGCCGGCCGGGCCGCTTACCGGTGTCGCCGCGCGCCTGGCTCTCCCTGGGTTTCGGGGGGCGGCCCCGCGGCATCGTCGGCGGCGGCGGCGGCCCAGCCCTCGGCCGCGCACACACTCGCGCGCATGCACCCGCCGGAGCGCGCACGCGCGGGGAACGGCCGCGGGGGCGCGGCGCGCGCCCGGCCGAGCGGCGAAGGCGGGCGGCCGCCGAGCCCGGGCCGAGCGCCCGCGGGCCTCACGGGGGTAACGCGCCCGAGCGAGCGAACGGGAGGGCCAGAGCCGCGCCGGCCTTGGCGGGTGCCATGGCCCGGCGGGCCGCGTTGGGGGCGTCGGGCGCGCGCGCGCGGTGGGGGCTGGGAGCGGGGCCGTGCGCATGCGCGCTCCGCGGTTCGGGCCCGCGGGGCGCGGGCGGCCCGGGGTCTCCTGGCAGCCGCTGCCTCCCGGCGTGCGGTACCCCGGCGTGCGGCCCCTGAAGTCACGCGGGCGGGACAGGAAGCGGGAGAGGCACCCCTTTAACCGTCAGAGATGGTCAGGAAGCTCCCCAGGAAGAGGCGGCAGGGAGAAGGAAGGGGACGAGCGGGGCCCTCGCCGCGGGCTCAGCTCGCGCTCCCGCAGCTCCGGGCGCGGTGCCGTGGGCGACTCCCTCCGCAGGCCGGCGGACGCGCGCCCGGGGCCCTGGGCTGAGGACCGTCTTGGACGTTCCTGCAGGTCACCGATGTGCCTGGTGTCTGATGAAATACATTAAAAGTTATAATTTCAGATGTGCTGAACTTTTATTTTTGTGGCGGTTGCCCACACTGACTCCCGCACAATCCTAACAGCTCGACAGCGCCGGTGAGGGAAGGAGAGGCGGGCTCCCCGGAGGAGGCGTGACGGCTGCTCAAGCCAAAGAGGTCTGTCATCGTTCAGTGTCCTCGGAAAAACTCATTCAAAGCAATAAATAATGATTCCCAACTACATGCAAGATATTATAAGGGAATACAAAAGTAAAACATTGTAACCCCAAACAAACTTGTAGCCAAGAGGCAAGAAAGAGGAAACGTAAAAATATAATAAGAGGTTTATAAAAACGTGCAGAGAACGTTGGCAAGGGCAAGATTAATTACAATTTTAAAAAATAAGTAGGAGAGACCCTCTTTTAACTGAGTTTTTGCGAACGGTTTCATTCCAACAGGGCTCTCCAAGTGGAGACAATAGGGTAAAAAAGGAAAAAAACGAAAATTAGGAGTCTCTGTCAGGTGCCTTATGTATGTTCACTGATGTTTGTCTATGTTCAGTTCCTGAAAAAAATAGGCAGATAACCACATTTTTTAAGAAACACGTTCAGAGAGGTTAATATCGCACATCAGCCAGCCAGTGAATGGCTAAAGGGATTTAACAATTATTAACGTCTGCTGTTTCTCTTACAATTTAGTTGTTTACAAAAGATATTTTTTAAATCCTTAGCAGTCCTGCAAGGAACCATTCATTTTAAGAATGACACTGAGGTCCAGAGGAGTTTGTAGTTTACTTAAGTCTGCATAGCCTGTAAGCAAATCCAAGACTCACCAAGTCCTTTTACCTGTTAATCCAGCATATCTGGATGCAGTAAAGGAGGGGTCTCTGCAAATTTAGACAAAAAGTGACAGCAATTCCATATACGTATTGGAGGTGATGTAGGCTATGAGGCTGAGAAAATAGACTGGAGGCAGATCAGAAGAATCCAGGGCCATTTGTAAATCACCTTGAATAGTGTGTAGAAATGTATATACCCTATTTTGCTTTGACAAGGATTTGAAGTTATTTACATATATCAACGAAAAGTTTATAGATAAAATCAGGATAAATGAAAAAATAATCAAAGGGAGTACCTAAACTGATAAAACCCCTACATAACTACAAACAGCAAATAGAAGACTGAAGTCTAGGTTTCTTAACCCTAATGAAGTAGATGTGATTAGTTACAGGATTCTCACTGTGAAAGACAGCTCTATCCCTATGTAGTTTTGTACGATTATTTCCTTATTAAGTATATACCATGTATATACTTAATGCACACATAACATATATAAGATCATATTGTATGCAGAGACCATTTTACCTCTTCCTTTCTGATTTGGATGCCTTTCCTTTCTTCTTGCCTAGTTGTTCTGGCTAGGACTTCCAGGGCCATGTTGAAGAGGAGCGGTGAGAGTGGGCACCTTCGTCTTGTTCCTGATCTGAAAAGCTTTGAATATTTCATCATTGAGTATGATGTTAACTATGGGCTTGTCACATATGGTGTTTATTGTGTTGAAGTACATTCTTTCTACACCCAATTTATTGAGAGTTTTCATCATGAAAGGATATTGAATTCTGTCAAATACTTTTTCCACATCTATTGAGATGAGCATATGGTTGCTACCTTTCATTCTATGAATTTGGTATACCGCATTTATTGATTTGCATTGCTTTCCAGGATAAATTCCACTTAATCATGGTGTATGATCCTTTTAATGTGCTGTTGAATTGAGTTTGCTAGTACTTTGTCAAAAATTTTTGCATATATATTCATCAGCAATATTGGCCTATAATTTTCTTATAGTGGCAAATGGCTTCAGTATCAGGGTAATAATGGCCTTGTAAAATGAGTTTGGGAGTGTTCCCTCCTCTTTAATTTTTTGGAAGAGTTTGAGAAGGATTGATGTTAAGTCCTTTTTAAATGTTTAGTAGAATTCAATGGTGAAACTATCTGATCCTGGAATTATCTTTAGGGGAGATTTTTTATTACTGTTTCAATCTCCTTACTTGGTCTGCTCAAATTTTCTATTTTTCACGATTCAGTCTTGGTAGGTAGTATGTAGGTTGGTTTTCTAGACTCATCCTCTTGGATGTCTCAGAAGGTTCCCAGGAGGTCTGCTTTTTTCTTCCATTTCACCTTTAAATTAGTAACTATATCAGATATTTAAAAGGGGTCATAAAACATAAGCTCCCTGGAACCACCAGACAGATGGTTCTCTTCTAGAGAAGAGCCAACACCCTGGAAACCCCATATGTGCCCCTCCCTGAGGGCATCCTCCTCCTAGGAGTACCTGCCTTTATGGTTGTACAGTCTATTTAGATGTCTTTAAATAAATGAAATACTGGTCAATTGGCCCACCTTTTGAACTTTTCTTAAAGTTCTTTCAAATTCTTTTATCTCTTGCTTCTCTGCTCAATATTGTGCTTGTGAGATTCACTGAAGCTGATGCATGTAGCTGAAGTTCATTTATTTTCAGTTACACAGTATTTCACTGTAAGACTATGTCATCGTTTATTGATTCAATCCATTGTTGATGGACTTTTAAATTGTTTAGTGGTTTGTTTTTTTAATGAACATGCTGCTATATGTATTCTTGTACTTATCTTCTGGTGTTAGTTATTTTTTAATACAGTATGACAATTATTTATATTTATTATATTTTGCTTTCACTTTGTCCCAAGTCATCTGAGTTTACTTTTCTCTACAGTCTTGCCTTTTTTGGATCATCTTTTTTTTAATGCTATTTTTCCCCCTTTACTAGTTTGAAAGTTATATACTCTGTTAATGATATACTTATGAAAGTAGAATGTTAATATCTTCACCCTTCTTCTAATTTGTATACTATTGTTGTTCTGTTTTAATTCTACTTTTAAAGTGCAGAGAGTATTATTATTTTATTTACTCTAGTATGTCTAGAAAACCTATTTCTATTACAAATTTTGGGGCCTACATTCCTCCTTGAATCTCTGACCTTATCTACTGTTCCTTTCTGTCTCATACATACTTTACAATTTCACTTAGTGTGCGTGACTAGTAGCAAACAGTCTCATAATGTCTATTTTGCTCTCATCTAAAAATGTCTTTATTTTGCCTTCATTCTTAAAAGGTACTTTTTCTTTTCAACCCACTGAAAATACTCCATTTCTAGCTTGGCTTCTATCATGGGTGATGAAGAGTCAGTTATCAATTTTGTCCTTTTGGAAGTCACCATTAAAAAATATATATATATATATATATATTTTATTTTGTTATTATTAATCTACAATTACATGAAGAACATTATGTTTACTAGGCTCCCTTCACAAAGTCCCCCCCACAAACCCCATTACAGTCACTGCCCATCAGCGTAGTAAGATGTTGTAGAATCACTACTTGTCTTCTCTGTGTTGCACAGCCCTCCCTATGCTCCCCCCCACATTATACATGCTAATCGTAATGCCCCCTTTCTTTCTCCCCGCCCTTGTCCCTCCCTTCCCACCGACCCTCCCCAGTCCCTTTCCCTTTGGTAACTGTTAGTCCATTCTTGGGTTCTGTGAGTCTGCTGCTGTTTTGTTCCTTCAGTTTTTATTTGTTCTTATACTCCACATATGAGTGAAATCACTTGGTACTTGTCTCTCTCCACCTGGCTTATTTCACTGAGCATAATACCCTCTAACTCCACCCATGTTGTTGCAAATGGTAGGATTTGTTTTCTTCTTATGGCTGAATAATATTCCATTGTGTGTATGTACCACATCTTCTTTATCCATTCATCTACTGATGGACACTTAGGTTGCTTCCATTTCTTGGCTATTGTAAATAGTGGAAGTCACCATTTTTTTTTACTAGGAGCTTTTAAGACCTCACAGCCATTGCTGTCTTACAGATTCACAAGGGTGTGCCTAAAAGTGGATTCTTTCATTTATACTTTCAGGGAGTCATTGGGCTTTCTCAGGAATTATTTCTACAAATATGGCCTTAGCCTCATTCTTTCTCTTTCTCTTAGAATTCCAACCAAATTTATCTTCTCATTTTATTCTCCACATTTCTTAATTTTTCTTTAATAATGTCTGTCTCTCTCTGTATTGCATTCTGTATACTTTTTTAGGACTTATTTTGCAATTTATCAATTTTATCTCCTGCTTTGTCTTCAAGTAAGCCCATCCATTGAGTTGGATAATTCTAGTATTTCTTCTTTATATTTTGTAATTTAATTCTTTATCAAATTTGCTTGACAAAATTTTCCAACTTTCTAATGATATAATTTTCAAGCATACCCAAAAAGCTGAAAGAGTTGTATGATGAACTCCTATATACTGAACACCTAGATTCAAGTCTTAATATTTTTGCAATGTATCCTTCATCTATGTATTTTTCTTGTTAAACTATTTGAAACAAGCTATATACATCACATTTTACCCCTAAATACTTAAGCATGAGTCTCCTAAGAATACTGCCATTTTCTTACATTATTCATAATACATTATACCTAAAAGTATCAATAATCTCTTTTTATATTTAGTACCTAGTCCACATTTAAATAATCTCCATTGTCTCTAAATTGTCTTAATTTCCCAATCAGGATACAGTAAGGCTTCATGTCTTAAATTTTTATTGTGTCTCATTTTATTTTTAACAGCACTTTTGAGATATAATTGACATACATGAACAGCATATTACAAAAGGGTGAAGTCTGATAAATTTTGACACATGTATACAGATGTGAAACCATCAATACAATCAGGGTGTGAACATGTCCTATCAACCCAAATACCTCCTTGTTCCCTTTGTACTCTCTTCCCCCTCTGCTCCCTCCTCCCTATTTCCCAGAAAACCACTGATCTTTCTGCCACTAAAGATTAGATTGCATTTTCTATAATTTTATATAAATGGAAACATACCATATGTATCCTGTTTAATGTCTTTCATTCAGAATAACTACTTTGAGATTGTTCATGTTGTATGAATCAATGCTTTGATCCTTTTCATTGCTGAATAGTATTTCTTTTCTTAAACTGAGATATAATTGATATATAACATTATTTTAGTTTCAGGTATACAATAATGATTTGATAATTATATATCACAAAATGATCAACACTATAAGTCTAGTTAACATCCATGACCACACAGTGTTAGTGTTTTTCCCTGTGAGAACTTTCAAGATCTATTCTCCTAGCAACTTTCAAATGCACAATACAGTATTAGTCATCCCTTGGGGTACTTTATATGCCCACAACTTATTTATTTTATAAAAAACTATGGAATGCCTCACAGATTTGCATGTCATCCTTGTTCAGGAGCCTTGTTCATCTTCTCTGAATCATTCCAATTTTACCATATGTGCCTCAAAGTGAGCACTGGATAGTATTCCATTGTGTATGTGTACCCGTTTCTCTATCCATATACCTGTTGATGGACATTTCGGTTGTTTTCAGGTTTTGACTACTCTCAACAGGACCCAGGCTAGGGTGAGAGAAACTTGTGCACAGAATTTAAGAAGGCACTCACTCCAAGGTTTGTGCAAATGTTCCACTTACCTCACCCCTATGCTGGCCTGATTGCAGATACAACTGCCGTGAACATTTGTGTCAAGTCTTGGCATGGACATATGCTTTCATTTCTCTTTCATAAATATGAAGGAATGAAATGGCAGTTACATAGTTGTTGTATGTCTAACATTTTTCAGAAGCTACTAAACTGTTTTCCAAAGAAGCTGCACCATCTTATTTCTACCAGCAACATGTATCAAGCTGCTCCACTTCCTCACCAACACTGTTTTTCAACCGTTTGATTTTTAGTCTTTCTAGAAGGTGTGTAATGGTATCTCATTGTGGTTTTAATTTCTCTTTCTCTAATAACATATGATGCTGAGCATCTTTTCTTCTGTTTATTTGCAGTCCATGTATCATGACTGATGTGATGTTTTTCAAATCTCTTACCCATTTTGTAACTGGATGGTCATTATTGAGTTTTAGAGTTATTTGATTATCACAAATATCATTTCTTTGTTAAATATATGTTTTGCAATATTTTCTCCTAGTGTGTAGCTTGCCTTTCCATTTCCATAAGTGTCTTTTGAATGGCATATATTTTTATTTTTTGAAGTCCAAGTGTCAATTGTTCCCTCGTTTTTGTGTCAAATTTGTCAAATTTTGTCAAACTCCATATCATGAAGATTTTTTTTTCCTGGAAGTCGCTTTTATGCTTATGTTTTAGTTTTAAGGTTTTCTCTATTTTGAGTTAATTTTTGTATATGCTATAAGGTAAAGGTTGAGTTTCACTTTTATCAGTATACTATATCCAACTATTCCACCACCATTTGTTTGAAAGATTATCATTTTTCCATTGAAATGCCTTGTCATCATTGTTTAAAATTAATTGATCATATGTGTACAGGTCTGTTTTGGACACAGTTCTATTCTATTTATCTATATTTTCTCCAATGCCATACTGTATTACTGTAGCTTTATAAGTCTTCAAATCAAGTAGTGTAAGTTCTCCAACTTTGTTCTTTTTCAAGGTTATTTTGGTATTCCAAGTCCTTTTGATACTTCCTAATTTTAAACTCAGCTTGTCAATTTCTTAAAAAAAAAAAGCCAGCTGAGATTTTTTAATACATTTGCTTTGAATCCATAATCTGATTTGGTGAAAACTCATACCTTAACAATATTGAGTTATCAACTCTGTGGCCACAGTAACTCCCCATTACTCAAGTCTTCTTTAACTTCTCTCCGCTATGTTTTGTAGTTTTCAGTGGTCAAGTCTTGCCAAATATATCCTTCCTAAGGACTTTGTGTCTCTGATGTTATGTTAAATATATTGTTTATCTAGCTTCAAATTGATAGTTCAATTGATTTTTCAGTATTGGCTCTTAATCCTAAAACCTTGCTAAATTTATTTATAAGTTACAGAAGCTTTTTCTGTAGATTCCATATGGGTTTTTTAAAATAAATCATTATGATTTCTAAGGTGTTTTACTTCTTTTCCAATATCAATCCTTTTCTTTCTTTTTCTTACTTTACTGCACCAGCTAGACCCTCTACTATTGGTTCTAATGGGTAGATGTTGTAAGGGAAAGAAGCCAGTTTTTCACCATCTTGTGATATTAGCTATAGGTTTTTATAGTTGCTCTTTATCATATTGAAGACATTTCCCTTCTTTTCCTAGATTATCATCATCCTTTAGAACAGGCAAAACATCAAAATTCTGTATATAAATATATAATCCTAACAAAATAATAGGGACAAAGAGGCATTTAAATTAAATTTGGGGGCATTCTGAAATTTCACACTTTCAAAATAATACTTATTTATCCCTCTTGAATAAGATGCTTCACTTATGCTATCACTTGATCCTTATAATACCATTTGAGGTAGACAGGAAGTGTTAGTCCACTTCACATGAAGACATTGAGGCCAAAGGAGGTGAAATAACTTTCTTGCTCAAGGTTCACAGAAATAAACAACAAAGCTGTTCTTGAGACCTCCAGATCTGCAACCCAGAGCTTTTCTCATGTGATCTGTACCCACACCAGCTCTGTCTCCATGGTCCGTGTTTATGCCCAGATCCCAGACCAGCACCTTCCAGCCCTCTGGCTCTTTGACTGTATTTTTCCCTTTATTCACTTGCTCTCAGGATTGAGGCAGAAATCCCTATTTCAACTATGACTCCATTTCCTACGAGAATGCAGCAGAAGACGTAACATGCACACTCCTCATATAAAGCACACTCATCAAGGACCCATGTTCCAGCGATTTTTTTTTTCATTTTATTGCTGAAGGCTTCATGTCAGTAGGAAACTATATGAGGTCTTACAGGAACAGCCCAGCGTGTGTGTCCTGTGGCCACACTGACTCCTGGGGAAGGTAATAACCTTTCTAGGAAGGGACAATGAAATACATCCCTTCTGACACAACTAAGTATTACTCTTTTCCAAACTCTGTGGCCATGCCTTCCCATTTAGTGAAATAAAATGCAGATTTATGTTGTTTAAATGAACTCTATAAACCTTTTGAATTTCTCTTTCCAGAAAACATCCAAGGGCAATTGTGCAGTATGAATTTAAGTACATAGGCAATCATTTCCAAAGTGTAATCTCTGTGTGTTCTTCCACTTAGATAAAGGGACACCATGTGTGTTCGTATTCCTTGGGGATGCTGACTCTAACGATTCTCCAGGCCTACGAGCCCGCAGCCTTAGCTCATAGCTTTGGTTCATTCTTCCAGAACATTAGATAAGCTGTTTTCATTCTTTGGTGGGAGCAAGAGTCTGGTCATTTTTCTCCTGAGTAGATAAAACACAGAAATGTTCTTAATTATATCTCATCTTTGGAGGCAGGGAACCCTCAACTGTCCAATTCTTTCCTAAAAATAAGAGGTTTTGTATAAACTAAGCCTGTTTGCTTATTATTATTGTTATTACTGACCTCAAATAAACCCCAGCTGCACCTGCTCAGGTGGGATGGAGGCACCACAAACCACATCCTTCTGACACACACACTCAGTTCACAGGAATGTCCTACAGGCAACATCTCGGAGTGTGACAGTCGCTCCGCGACACAAACTTCCAACACGCTTCCTCCATAGCTTCCTCATAGTCGCTGACAGTGAACTTTCATGTCACAGAAAATACGGATGTCAGACGGTGTGACCCCAGAAAGATCACTTTGCCTTTCCAGGCCTCAAACTGTAAATGAGAAAGTTGAATGAGTGGCTGTGTGAGGTCCCGTGCAGTTTTAATATTCTAGGACTGCCCTATGCTTCAGCCATATAACATCAAACACTATGATGTCATGCGTTTGATGTCGATGGCTTTGGGGCACATACACTCCCAAGGTTTGGGGTGTTCCTTTTATCCATTGATCACAGGAGTTTGTTACACTGGCTATAATAACAGTGAAAATGTAGTAATGATTCACTAGCAAACTCAGACACCAGCTTCGTTTGTGCAGCTCACTGATGCCAGCTGCCCCTCTCTGGGGAGGTTAGAGGCACAGACGCTGCCCACCAGAAGAGAGGACAGTGTCCCGCCCCACTGCCTCGGATCTAGACTCAGCCAGCCGGGCGCCCGCGCCTGTCACCGTGTTGCTGAGTGACAGAGGAAAGGGGCGCGTCCCCCACTTCTCCAGCCCCTCTCCTGGCCTCCTTGGGCCCTCCCTCCCCACCTGCTGCTCACACCCGATGAGGGTCGCTTTCCCCCGTTGCGGGACTCACCTGAAATCTTGCACCTGAAAACCTCTCGCTACCCAGAGTTCTGCGGAACACGCAGACGGGGTCCAGGGCTCCTCTCCCTCCACCTGCCGGCCTTGCTGAAGGCTGTCTGCGGCCCCCACCGCAGGCCGCAGGGTCTCCGTGAGCTCGGCTGCTCCGCGGGCCCTCCGCGGGCCCCTCCCTGCGAGTGGAGCCCCGCCCCCAAGCGGCCCGCCCCGGCCCCGCCCACGTCCCCCTGACTTCCGGGAGCGCGCCCTGCTCCCCGCCCACGGCTCCGGAGCCACGCCTCCCGGCAGGGGCGGGCCTCCCCACGCCCGAGGCCGAGCCCCGCAGCAGAGCACGTCTTCTGCGCCCCTGAACCTTCCTCCCCATCACACCCGCCCCTGCGCGGCGGCTCTGGGTCCCTAGCGCAGCGTTTGCTGGCGCAGCTGCACAGGCCCTGCTCCCTCTGGCCTCCTGGGCTTGCGCGCAGCTCCTCACCGATCCGCTTCTGTCTCCGGCGCCTCCCCTCGGGCCCTGTTGCCAGAGCCTAGTCTTCACCCGCATCCTCTGGTCTTGGGGCTGTCGTCTCCTAGCTGTTTTCCAAACGCCCCCTCACTGTTCCATCTCCCGCCCTGCCAACAGCGTTATCTTTCTAAAATTAAGAAATTTGATTACCTTGTCCTTCCTGAGCTAAAATATTTGGATAGTCTAACTCCTGCACTGTGGATTTTAAAATAAGTTTAAAATGCATTATTATGTCACACCAAACTGCATAAAAGGGTATAAAATTGCTGCTAATTCCTACATACTTGTCACCAACTTACCACGATGCCAGGGTTGGAGGCCTGGGTCCTCACAAGTACTATTTTGCACAACTTCAGGGGCCATGCCGTGCCCCCTCACAGCTGTGAGTAGCCCTGTGTGTGCCACCTTCCCCCCCACTGCTCCTCCCTCCAAGAATAACCCACAGAGACAGACGTAGAGTTTACCACTGGCAGGCAGGACAATCTTTATCCATTCACTACGTCTGTATCTCTCAGCTAAGTGTGGTATTGTTTTGCCTACTTTATGTAAGTGGTATCATGCTATATATTTTTTATGCATCTGTTTTCTCTTTCAATATTGTGATGACATACGTATTTTGTTCATTTTCACCGTTATAAACAGTTCCATTGTACGACCATAATTTTTTTTCTACTCTAGAGGAAATTTGGGCTGTTTCTAATTTCTTTTTAGCTATTACAAATAATATTGCTCTGAAACTCTTATACATGTTTTCCTGTGGATATAAATATTGTGGGCTCTAGGAGTGAAGTTGCTGGAGTTTAAAATGATTTTCCAACATTGTTGCAATAATTTACATTCCTACCAACAGTGTCTGAAAATTCCTGGTGGTCTGTATCCTCATCACCATCTGGTACTATCAGATTTATTTTTTGCTAACCTGTGGGGTTTTGTTTAAGTTTCCCTAATTTCTAGTGAGGTTGAAATTGTATTCATTTGTTTTTCTTCATCAGTGATTTGCCTGTCCTTATTTTTGCCTATTTTGAAAATTACATTTATATATATTTTTATTGGTTTATTTGTGATTCTTTATACATTATGAATACAAATATTTTATCAGATAAATGTGTTATGTATCTTCTCCATTCTGGGACCTGTTTTTGTTACTTGAGAAATTCAAGTTTGGATTTTAATGCAACTTCATGTATTATTAGCCTTTTTCCATATTCCAAGGAGATTTCAGGTTTTCCGTTATCAGATGCATGATCCCCTCTAATCCTGCCGCCTGAGCGCACATCTCCTTCCACCTGTGTCCACAGTATTACCTGTACTCGAGGCTGTGTGGCGTCATGAGCCAAGTTACCCCGCAGCAATCACGTTGATCAGACCTGCACTGCTGGCTGCGTCTGTTTACCCTCCTAAATCCGGATGTTTTAATCCCTTTCTTCAACAGGGGGAGTTCGTAGGAGGTGGGGGGAAGTGGTCTGGGTGTGAACTCGCCCCAGTCAGGGCTGGGGAGCCAGAAGCGAAGCCAGGTCTCAGGTAGCACATCTCAGAAGATACCGGACACCCGGAGGACTGAGTGTGGGCACGGGGGGGGCCCAGCAGGAGCCCAGAGCACAGGGAAGACGGCCGGGGCACGGGGCGATGAGGATGGAACACAGGTGCAGGGGCCCAGAGGGGCAGGTGTGGCTCGGAGGTCGGCTGCGCTGTCTGCCCTGGGCAGCCGTGGGGGCCCTGAGGCTTGTGCGGGCACCGTTCTCACCGGCGCCAAGTCAGGGGCAGCTGGGAAGCCGGCTCTGGGCTCATCCTACTCCTGGCCCCTAGGCTTTCTGCAGCCCCGGCCGTGTAAAGGACCAGGGCCAGGTTCCATCCCATGTTACCAGATCCAGACATGATGGTTTATACCCAGAAAGGGAAAAGGGGAAAGGTAGGAACAGAACTGAGAATATGAAGAAGGGTGAGAGGGGCCGAGGGAGGGAGAGGAGCGCCACCTGCTGGCAAACCGGCACCAGCACGCCCTCAGGAGCAAGGCACACGCCCGGCGTGCGCCGTACAGGAGGCCTGGCCTCCGGCGCCCTTGGACTGGCCCAGGCTGCCGCTTACAGTAACAGGAAACACCTGCTTATTGAGCAACAGCTCTGATGTTTTCTTAATTATTAGATTTTCTTTACAGTTTTAGATTTACAGGAAAATTAAGCCACTGGTACAGAGTTGCCGTTACCCTCCGTGCCAATATATACACTGTTTCTGCTATTAATAAAATTTTGCATTAGTTGGTACATTTATTACAGTTAATCTATTATAGTATGAATAATTAGTATTAACTAAATTCCAGACTTTACACTCAGGTTCATTCTTGGTGTTGTGCAGTTCTAGGGCTTTGACAAATGCACGGCACGTAGCCACCATTACGGGATCGCACAGAATAGTGTCACCTCGAATTCCCGTGCCCCTCCTGGCCACTCCTCCACCTCACCCCAACTCTTCAATCCCCGGCAGCCCCTGATCCTTTTACGGTCTCCATTGTTTTGCCTTTTCCAGAATGTCGCGTAGTTGGGACAGACTGGCTTCCTCCATTCAATGATGTGCATTTGACATTCCTCCATGACCTTTTTGTGGCTTGATAGCTCATATCTTTTTAGTGCTGAAAAGCACTTCATCGTCTGATGTACCACAGTTGATTGCTCACCTATCAAAGGACACCTTAGTTCCTTTGGGATTTTGGCAGTTATGAATAAAGCCGCTATAAGGATCCGTGTGCAGGTTTCTGTGTGGACATAAATCATCAGCTCCTTTGGGTAAACACCACGGAGCATGATTGCTGGATCACATAGTAAGAGTGTTTAGTTTTGTTAGAAACGGCCCAACTGTCCCCCAAGGGGCTGCACCATCTCGTGGCCCCAGCAGAGGAGGCAGTCCTGCGCCCCACACCCTCACCAGCATCCGCGTTGACAGGGTTCCTTCTGGATTTTGGCCATTCTAGCAGGTGTGTGGTGGGATCTCACTGCAGTTTTAACGTGCATGTCCCTGATAGCATTGGGTGGAGCATCATTTCACATGTTCATTTGCCAGCTGTGTATATTCTTAGTTGAGATGTCTGTTCTTTACACATTTTTTAAAAATTGGGTTGTTCCTTTTCTTGTTGTTGAATTTAACTGTGTATATTTTGGGTACCAGTTCTTTGTCGAATATGTATTTTACAATATATTTTAATATATAGGAAAAAATACGCATGTTTAAATAAAACATATCTGTTAGAATGTCACCTAAAATAATTTCCTATGCCATTTGTGGTATGCGTAAAACATTTCGGGAAATGTAATTTAAATCCCCCAATTAAAACAAAATAGTAGCAATAACTCAGATTCATTCTAGTGCATCAGTAAGCAAAGCAAAACCCACTTCTCCCAGACCGCACCCTTGGTCAGTCGTCTCTTTTAAAACAGGTGGGCTATTATGACCCATGGTGCATTTTGGTGGGGGAACACAAACATTTAGTCCATAAAGGTACCTTAATATAATTATTGCTCCCAGAGGTAGGTGTTGGTAACAGCAAAGTTTTGGACACTAACAAACATGAGTTTTAATTTCAAATGATGTATAGCAAAGGCATATAACTTTCTATGGCATAGCAGTTCTTTCCGAGAGCTATTCGGACAGTGACATCACAGAAAGAAACTGGATAGGAGACAGGAGGTTAGTGTTCTCAGGGTGATTTGTTATTTTCTCATTGTGTAAGTCACTTTTTCTTGGGGGATAAGTTTATTAATCTAAAATAAGTGACTGTTAATGTTCTCTAGTTCTGACACTTCCACTACTCAATGACTTTTGAAGCTTACCTTTAAGACGCAGGAAATTGCTACATAAAAACTTTGCCAAAGTAGCAGGATAGGTCTGACACTTAGCCAACAAGAGGAAGGAAACTGAACCTTGCACTTTATCCTGAGCTGAGATCTGAAGAAAACAACTTGTAGGTAGAAAATCACCAGCCCAGCTGAGGTTACTGTGACCACCGCGTGACGAACATACTGCGTGTTGATGTGTCAGGCTAAACACACTTAGCAACAGAAATGAATACGAACAAAACACTATGAAAAATCTCTGATGGAAACTTCAGTCCAAGGCTAACCTGACAGCCCAGTCTCGGGAGCCAGGCCCGCCGGTCTGGGTGCTGGGAAAGCCAGCAGACCAAGGGGTCATCATGCCTTGTCCTGGCCTGCATGACCAGGGGCCCCTAGTGCCTCCCGCAGAGGTTGTCATGAAGCGCAAGCGGTGTATGTGAAACACAACAGCGCAGAGCACGCAGACGCCTGCAGCAAAGGGCAGCCGTCGTTCCGCCCAAGGACACATTTCTTGGCCTCAGACTTGGACGGTGCCATGCTGGCTTGGGCCTGGCTCACCCCCAGCTCCCGGAATGCCTCCCTGCGCTGCCTGCCAGCCTTCCTCCCTCCTCATCGCCGTCTTCCTCAGAGGCTCATGCTCTTCGACTCTCCGAAGGACCCCATCCACTCAGTGAGTGACGATTTCTTTAGAGGCAAAAGCAGTATCAAGAAGTCAGACAAGGCACGTGTTCACAAGACCTGGGAAGGACACTAGAGGATTCGTTCTCCTCAGTCAGGGGGGCACGGGAGACCCCCTTCCATCACTGCCTTGTTTTCCACCCAACAAGGATCTTGGTGTTTCATCCTGTTCAGCCAAAAGCCAAGCCTGTGGCTGACACTCGTGAGCAGGTGATGACTGGGAATGTGACCCTAGTGCAGAAGCAAGGACACAGGCCAGCGTGAGGCTGTGCCCTCTGCCTGGTGCCACTGTGGACCTCCGTGGGGAACCTCTGAGGAGCCTCTGAAGTGCAGGCAGAGCCATCTGCTGGGTGAGGGTCAGAAAGCCCAGGGGCATGACCTGATGTGCACACAGCAGGCTCCGCAGAAGCCCCGCTGCAGCACTGCCTGGAAGAGTGGTCTGCTCCAGGAAGGGCAAATCACTGTCCCCACCAGGGAAGAAGCCGTCTGGTTCACCCACACTGCCACCAAGCAGCTCCCGGGCTCCTTCGGCCTCCCGTGATGGGCTCAGCGCGCACTCAGCGGGGGCAGGAGCCGGCCCACCCTTGGCGAGCAGTGGCCCACATCCGTCCCTGTCACCGTGGCTGCTCTGCACAGGTGTAGGGTGGCTGGGAGGAGGGGCTGGGTCACAGCCTGGCCACCGTGTCCCCTGGCGCAGCTCACAGTTGTCATCACCATCATGCATGCGTCTGGCTCCTTGCAGGAGCTGACGAGTGGCCCGGTGGGACATGACGGGGTCCTCCTCACCTGTGCGGTCTTCAGCAGCAGCCCTGAAGCTGCACAGCTTTCGAGACTGTGGTATTGCTCCAGAGCTACCTGGTGGGGCTGCAAAGGAAGGGGTCCGCTTTAGGGACTTCTGCTTGGCCCTTCCCACCATAAATGTCTCTCACCCTTTAGGAAGAGTCGATGTGAGGGTTTGCCAGTCGCTTAGAGCACGTATCATAATAATGCCATTGAGAGCGAGGGGCAAAGTCCCCTGGATGGCCTTGCCCAAGGGCCGTGTTGTCTGGCCTCCTGAGCGCGGACTGCTGGGTCGTGAATGCGGGAGGGTGTGCGGCCTGCCCCGAGGCAGGGTGCTGTCTGATGGCAGCTCGGCAGGGCCCAGTCAAGCAGGCCTGCGCCCCGGCGGCTGCAAAGCGACTGGCATGGGGAGCGGGCCCAGAGAGTGCTGCAGTGGGGGGCGAGAGGGGCCCGGGTTGGGGCCTCCAGGTGGGGTGTGCACGGACACGCAGGGTGGGGACCAGATAACAGACTCGGGGGAGAGTCAGAGGGTGGAGGCAGGGCTACCAGCCCGACTCAGGCACCAGGTGAGAGGCTGTCAGTCAGAGTGAGCA